>NC_137888.1:110995990-111595990 GCF_963455335.1 Martes martes
ATCTATAAGCTTTCTATAAGAAGCTCATTTTATTTATTTATTTGTTTATTTATTTATGTATTTATTTATATTTAGAAAGAGAACAGGGGAGAAGGGTATAGGGAGAGGGAGAGAATTTTTTTTTTTTTTTTTTTTTTTTACAATTTATTTATTTACTTGAAGAGAGAGAGAGTCAGGTTGGGGAGCAGAAAGAGAGGGAGAGAGAAACCTAAGCAGTATCCATGCTGAGCATGGAGCCTGATGCAGAGCTTGATCTCACAAACCATCATATCACAACCTGTTCTGAAACCAAGAGTCAGAGACCTAACCAACTGTGCCACCCAGGTGCTCTGAGAGAGAATCTTAAGGAGGTTCCATACCTGGTGCACAGCCTGAAGCAGAGTTCCATTTCATGACCCTGAGATCATGACCTGAGGTGAAATCAAGTCAGATGCCTAACCAACTGAGCCACACAGGTGCCTCAAAGATTCATTTTAGACCCGAAGTCACATGCAGATTGAAAGCGCGGGGACAGAGAAACATTTATCATACAAATGGACATCAAAACAAAGGTGGAGTAGCAGTATTTACATCAAACAAGCTAGATTTTAAACCAGACTATAACAAGAGATGAAGAAAGGTACTATATCATAATGAAGTGGCCTGTCCAACAAGAAGATCTAGCAATTATAAATATTTATACCCCTAACATGGGAGCACTCAAATTTCAATGAAACCAGGAGCTGTTAAAAATAATAATAATAATGATAATAATAATAACAATAATAATAATAACAAACATAAACTAATTGGTAATAATAAAATAATAGTAGAAGACTTTAACACCTCATTTACAACAATGGAGAGATCATCTAAGCAGAAAATCTTCAAGGAAACAATGGCTTTGAGTGACACACTAGACTAAATGGACTTAACAGATATTTTCAGGACATTTCATCCCAAAGCAGCAGAATGCATTTTTTCAAGCACAAAAAAGGGTACATGCTCAAGAATAGGTCACATACTGACTCCAAAATCAGGCCTCAATAAATACAAAAAGATTGAGATCATACCACACATATTTTCTTGCCACAGTGTTGTGAAAGTTGAAGTTGACCACAGGGAAGAATCTGGAAAGATGACAAATACATGGAGGTTAAAAAACATGCTACTAAATAATGAATGGGTCAACCAGGAAATCAAAGAAGAAATAAAAATACATGGAAACAAATGAAAATGAAAACATGACAGTCCAAAACCTTTGGGATGTTGCAAAAGCAGTCCTAAGAGGCAAGTATAGAGCAATACAGGCTTACCTCAAGAAGCAATAAAAATCTCAAATGAACAATCTAACCTTACACCTAAAGAAGCTAGAAAAGAACAAAAAGCTAATCCTAAAACCAGCAGAAGAAGGGAAATAATAAAGATGAGAGCTGAAATATGTGATACAGAAACTAAAAAAAAAATTTAAAAATAGTAATGGGGGCACCTGGGTGGCTCAGTGGTTTAAGCCTCTGCCTTCGGCTCAGGTCATGGTCTCAGGGTCCTGGGATCGAGCCCCGCGTCGGGCTCTCTGCTCAGCAGGAGCCTGCTTCCCCCTCTCTCTGTCTGCCTCTCTGCCTAGCTCTGATTTCTCTCTGTCAAATAAATAAAATAAAATAAAAAAAACACGAAAAAATAAAAATAGTAATGAAGTAAACAGATCAATGAAACCAGGAGCTGTTTTTTTTGGAAAAAAAAAAAAAGAAATCAATGAAATTCATTTACCTCTAGCTAGACTAATCAAGAAAAGGAGAAAGAATTCAAATAATTAAATCACAAATGAGAGAGGAGAAATAATAACAGCACAGAAATACAATCATAAAATAATATTATGAAAAACAGTATACCAACAAATTAAATATAGAAGAAATAGATAAATTCCTAAAAACATATAAACTACCAAAATTAAAAGAGGAGGAAATAGAAAATTTGAACAGAACAATAACCAGCAAAGAAATTAAATCAGTTAAAAAATAAAAACAAAACTCCTAATAAACAAAAGTCTAGGATGTGATGTCTTCAAAGGCAAATTCTACCAAGCATTTAAAGAAGAGTTAATACCTATTCTTCTCAAATTGTTCAAAAACATAGAAATGGAAGGAAAACTTCCAAATTCATTCTGTAAGTCCAGCATTACACTGATATCAAAACCGAAGACTCCACTAAAGTATAGAACTATAGGCTAATATCCCTGATGAACATAGATGCAAAAATTTTCAATAAAATACTAGCAAATCAAGTCCAACAATACATTACGAAAAATCATTCACCACAATCAAGTGGGATTTATTCCTGGGCTGCAAGAGTGCTTCAACATTTGCAAATCAATCAATGTGATACACAACATTAATAAAAGAAATGATGAGAACCATATGTTCCTTTCAATAGATGCAGATAGAGCATTGACAAAGTAAAACATCCATTTAAGATAAAAACCCTCAACAAAATAGGGATTGAGAGAACATACCTCAACATATTAAACACCGTATACAAAAAACCCCACAACTAATATCATCCTCAATGGGGAAACATTGATTGCATTTCCTCTATGGTCAGGAACAAGATGGGGAAGTCCACTCTCACCATATATTAAATAACATATATAATACTGGAAGTCCTAGTCTCACCAATAAGACCACACAAAGAAATGAAATGTATCCAAACTGTCAAGAAAGAAGTCAAACTTCCATTATTTGCAGATGGCATGATACTCTATATGGACAAAACAAAATCCTTCACCAAAAAAATTATTAGAACTTGATATATGAATTCAGTAAAGTCACAGGATACAAAATCAACATGCAGAAATCTGTTGCATTTCTATACACCAATGATGAAGCAGCAGAAAGAGAAATCAAAGAATAAATCATATTTACAATTGCACCAAAACCCATAAGATATCTAGGAATAAATCCAAACCAAAGAAGTAAAAGATCTGTATGCTGAAACTAGAAAACACTGATGTAAGAAATTGAGGATGACACAAAGAAATAGAAAAACATTTCATGCTCATGCATTGGAAGAACAATGACTGTTAAAATGTCTTTATTACCCAAAGTAATCTAAATATTTAATGCAATCCTTATCAAAATACCAACAGTATCTTTTGTAGAGCTAGAACAAATCTGTATGGAATCACAAAAGACCCTGAATAGCCAAAGCGATCTTGAAAAAGAAAAGCAAAGCTGGAGGCATCAAAATTCCAGACTTCAAGTTATATTACCAAGCTGTAGTGATCAAGACAATGTAGCACTGGCACACATACATCAATAGAACAGACAGAAAAACCAGAAATGAACCTGCAACAACATGGTCAATTAATCTTTGACAAAGCAGGAAAGAATATCTGATGGAAAAAATATAATCTCTTCAATAAATGGTTTTGGGAAAATTAGACTGTCACATGCAAAAGAGTGAAACTGGACCACTTTCTTAAATCATATACAAAAATAAACTAAAAGTGAATGAAAGACCTAAATGTGAGACAGGAAACCATTAAAATCCTAGAGGAGAACACGGGCAGCAACCTCTTTGACCTTGGCCACAGTTAGACATATCTCCAAAGGCAAGGGAAACAAGAGCAAAAATGAACTATTGGGACTTCATTAAAAAAAAAAAAGGCTTTTTTTTGTACAGTGAAGGAAACAATCAACAAAACTAAAAGGAAACCTATGGAATGGGAGAAGATATTATTATATAAAGATCTTACCAAATCCAACATACAGAAAAATTAATAATCCACTTAAAAAATGGGCAGAAGACAAAAGTAGACTTTTTTTTTTCCCCAAAGAAGGCATATAGATGGCTAACAGACACATGAAAAGATGCACAGCATCACTCATCATTAGGGAAATACAAATTAAAACAACAATGAGATATCACCTCACACCAGTCAGAATGGCTAAAATCAACAACACAAGAAACGACAGGTATTGACAAGGCTGCAGAGAAAGGGGAACCCTCCTGCACTGTTGGTGGGAATGCAAACTGGTGCAGTGATTTTGGAAAACAGGATGAGTTTCCATCAAAATTTAAAAGTGGAACTACCCTACAACCCAGTAATTGTACTGGAAGATATTTACCCAAAGAATACAAAAAATACTAATTTGAAGGGATACATGTACCCTGATATTCATTAGCAGCATTATTAACAATAACTAAATTATGGAAAGAGCCCAAAAGTCCATTGACTAAGATGAATGGATAAAGAAGCAGTCACACACACACACACACACACACACACACACACACACGCAAATGCACACATACACATACACACACTGGAATATTTCTCAACCATAAAACAAAGTAAAATCTTGTCGTTTGCAACCATGTGGTTGGAGCTAGAGAGTATAATGCTAAGTGAAATAAATCAGGCAGAGAGAGATGAATACCATATGATTTCACTCATATGTGGAATTTTAAAAACAAAACAAACAAACATTGGGAGAGGGGGAGAGGGGAAAACAAAGAAACTCTTTTTTAAAATTATTTTTATCTTTATTTTTATTTATTTATTATTTTATGTATTTATTTTTAAGTTATTTTTATTTTTATTTTTTTTTTAAATATTTTTATTAACATATAATGTATTATTTGCCCCAGGGGTACAAGTCTGTGAATCATCAGGCTTACACATTTCACAACATTCACCATAACCCATACCCTCCCCAGTTTCCATAACCCAACCACCCTATCCCTACACCCCCACCCCCCAGCAATCCTCAGTTTGTTTTGTGAGATTAAGAGTCTCTTACGGTTTGTCCTCCCAATCTCATCTTGTTTCATTTTTCCTTCCTTACACCCCAAAACCCACTCTCCTGCCTCTCAAATTCCTCATATAAGGGAGATCACATAATAACTGTCTTTCTCTGATTGACTTATTTCACTCATCATAATACCCTCTAGTTCCATCCACATTGTTGCAAATGGCAAGATTTCATTTCTTTTGATGCCTGCATAGTATTCCATTGTGTGTGTGTGTGTGTGTGTGTGTGTGTGTGTGTGTGTGTCCTCTTCTTTATTCATTCATCTGTTGATGGGCATCTAGATTCTTTCCATACTTTGGCTATTGTGGACATTGCTGCTATAAACATTTGTATCTTTAGGATACTATATTTGTATTTAGGATACAAATATTTGTAGGATACACTACATTTGTATCTTTAGGATAAATACCTAGTAGTGCAATTGCTGGGTCCTAGGGTAGCTCTATTTTCAACTTTTTGAGGAGCCTCCATGCTGTTTTCCAGAGTGGCTGCACCAGCTTGCATTCCAGCCAAGAGTGTAGGAGTAGTTCCCTTTCTCTGCATCCTCACCAACATCTGTCCTTTCCTGACTTGTTAATTTTAGCCATTCTGACTGGTGTGATGTAGTATGTCACGGTGGTTTTGATTTGTATTTCCCTGATGCCGAGTGATGTTGAGCACTTTTTCATGTGTCTGTTGGCCATTTGGATGTCCTCTTTGCAGAAATGTCTCTTCATGTCTTCTGCTCATTTCTTAATTGGATTTTTTGTTCTTTGGATGTTGAGTTTGACAAGTTCTTCATAGATTTTGGATAGTAGCCCTTTATCTGATACGTCATTTGTGAATATCTTCTCCCATTCTGTCAGTTGTCTTTTGGTTTTGTTGACTGTTTCCTTTGCTATGCAAAAGTTTTTGATCTTGCTGAAGTCCAAGTAGTTCATTTTTGCCCTTGCTTCCCTTGTCTTTCTAGGAAGAAGTTGCAGTGACTGAGGTCGAAGAGGTTACTGCCTGTGTTCACCTCAAGGCTTTTGATGGATTCCTGTCTCACATTGGGGTCTTTCATCCATTTTGAGTCTGTTTTTGTGTGTGGTGTAAGGAAGTAGTCCAATTTCATTTTTCTGCATGTGGCTGTCCAATTTTCCCAACCCAATTTGTTGAAGACAAACCCCATTTGTCTTTTTTTCCACTGGACATTCTTTACTGCTTTGTTGAAGATTAGTTGGCCATAGAGTTGAGGGTCTATTTCTGGTCTCTCTATTCTGTTCCATTGATCTATGTGTCTGTTTTTGTGCCGGTACCATACTCTTTTGATGACTGTAGCTTTGTAATAGAGCTTGAAGTCTGGAATTGTGATGCCTCCAACTTTGGCTTTCTTTTTCAACATTCCTCTGGCTATTCGAGGTCTTTTCTGGTTCCATATAAATGTTAGGATTATTTGTTCCATTTATTTGAAAGAATTGGTGGTATTTTGATAGGGATTGCATTAAATGTGTATATTGCTTTAGGTAGCATAGACTTTTCACGGTATTTGTTCTTCCAATCCATGAGCATGGAATATTTTTTCCATTTCTTTGTATCTTCCTCAATTTCTTTCATGAATACTTTATAGTTTTCTGAGTGCAGGCTCTTTGCCTCTTTGGTTAGGTTTATTCCTAGGTATCTTATGATTTTGGGTGCAATTGTGAATTGATCAACTCCTTCATTTCTCTTTCTTTTGTCTTGCTGTTGATGTATAGAAATGCAACTGATTTCTGAGCATTAATTTTATATCCTGACACTTTACTGAATTCCTGTATGAGTTCTAGTAGCTTTGGAGTGGAGGCTTTTGGGTTTTCCACATAAAGTATTGTATCATCTGCAAAGAGTGAGACTTTTACTTCTTCTTTACTGATTTGGTTGTTTTTTATTTCTTTTTGTTGTCTGATTGCTGATGCTAGGACTTCTAGTACTATGTTGAATAGCAGTGGTGATAGTGGACATTCCTGCCATGTTCCTGAACATAGGGGAAAAGCTCTCAGTTTTCCCCATTGAGAATGATATTCACTGTGGGTTTTTCATGGATGGCTTTGATGGTATTGAGTTATGTACCCTCTATCCCTACACTCTGAAGAGTTTTGATCAAGAAAGGATGCCATACTTTGGCAGATGCTTTTTCAGCATCTATTGAGAATATCATATGGTTCTTATTTTTTCTCTTATTAATGTATTATTTCACATTGATTGACTTGCAGATGTTGAACCATCCTTGCAGCCCAGGAATAAATCCCACTTGATCGTTGTGAATAATCCTTTTAATGTACTTTTGGATCCTATTGGCTAGTATCTTGGTGAGAGTATTTGGTGAGAAATTTTGCATCTGTGCTCAAGGATATTGGTCTGTAATTCTCCTTTTTGATGGTGTCTTTGGTTTTAGGATCAAGGTAATCCTGGCCTCATAAAATGAGTTTGGAAGTTTCTCTTCTGTTTCTATTTTTTTGGAACAGTTTCAGGAGAATAGGTATTAATTCTTCTTTAAATGTTTGGTAGAATTCCCCTGGGAAGCCATCTGGCCCTGGGTTCTTGTTTGTTGGGAGATTTTTGATGACTGCTTCAATCTCCTTACTGGTTATGGGTCTGTTCAGGTTTTCTATTTCTTCCTGGTTCAGTTTTGGTAGTTTATATGTCTCTAGGGATGCATCCATTTCTTCCAGATTGTCAAATTTGCATATAGTTGCTCATAATATGCTCACCAAGAAACAGACTCTTAACTACAGAGAACAAACTATTGGTCACCAGAGGGGAAGTGGGTGAAGGAATGGGTTAAATAGGTGATGGGGATTAAGGAGGGCACTTGTGATGAGCACCGGGTATTGTATGTAAGTGTTGAATCACTAAATTGTAACTCTGAAACTAATATTGGATTGTATGCTAACTGGAATTTAAATAAAACTTGAAAAAAAATTAAAAATAAAAATTTTATTTTTTACACCAGACACCAGCTTTCTCTTGTTTACTCTCACGTAATGTATATCTTTTTTTTAACCTATTATTTTCAATCAGCCTGTGCTCTGTGTTTAAAGTGTATTTCTTGTAAATAGCATGTGGTCATTGTTGGGCTTTTTTGTTTTTTGTTTTTGTTTTTGTTTTTGTTTTTTTTTAAATTCAGTTTGCCAATCTTTGCCTTTTAATTGAAGAGTTTAGCTCATTTTTATTTAATATAACTATTGATATGATTTAAATTTCCACTTATTCTATTTACTCATTATTCCTATAGTCTTTCTTTCCTACCTGGTTTTGTTTGTTTGTTTGTTTGTTTGTTTGGTATTTTTTTTGGAGGGGAAGAGTAAATCATTGTCTTAGTATTCCTTTTGTCCTCTGAACTGGCTTTTTAACTAAACTAGCTTACACTGTTTTTATAATAGTTGGTCTAGAGATTATAATAAACATCTTTAAATATTCACAGTTTACCTTCAAATAATATTATAGAGTTTTACTTCATGTGATCTGAAACAATATGATGCCATTTTCAGCCCTTCTCATCTGTTATGTTCTAGTTGTTTCATATTTGACTTCTACATATTATATACATCATAATATATTGTTATTTTATTCTACACAGTTAACAGTATTTCACATTTAAAACCACATGTCAAAATAAGAAACTTTTCTAAAAACTATTTTTATATTTGCCCAGATATTTATCTTTTCTCATGTTCTTCATTTCCTCCTGCTGATAGAGAGTTCCATCTGGTATTTATTTTTTTTTAGCCTGAATAATTTCAGTTAGCATTTGAAAAGTTTTTATAGTGCAGGTCAGCTGGAAACTAATTCTCTCCAATTTTGTCTGTCTGAAAATGTTTTTATTTTGAAAGGTATTTTTGCTGACTATAGAACCCAATGTAAATAGTTACGTTTTGTTCAAGTGTGACACTTTAAAGATTTCTAGTGAGAAGTCAGCAGCCATTTATACTCCTGCTATTCTCTATGCAATATGTCTTTCTCCTTAAATGTATTAAAACTAAGTTAGTTTTGATACAATTTACATAAATTAATAAAATTCACATGTTATGGGAATACATTGATGACATATGTAAATATATACACATACATGTATATTTTTTAAAAAAAATATTTATTTATTTGAGAGAGAAAGCATGAGTGAGGGGAAGTACAGAATGGGAAGGAGAGGGACAAGTAGCCTCTGCACCCAGTACAAACCTTGACATGGGGCTAATCCCAGGACCAAAGATCATGACCTGAGCCAAAACCAAGAGTCTTATCCCTAACAGACTGAGTCACACAGGTGTCCCATATATTTGTATAACTGTATAATCACCCTCCTTATCATGATATAGAATATCTCCATCATTCCAGAAAGTTTTCTCTTCCAAATTCCTATGTTTTTGCTAGGAAGTCTGCTATATTTGTTTTGTTCTGCTGTATGCAGTGAGTTGCTTTTCTTTGTTTACATTCAAAGTTTCCCCTTTATCTTTGATTTATACTAGTTTGAATAAAAGATTACTATGTGTGCTTTCCTTGTTTCTATCATCATCGAGGTTTGCTAACTTCTTTTGAGTTGATTGGATGATTTATCTTGGACTTATAAGCTATATTTTTCAGCAAACTTAGGAACTTTTGGCCATCATTATTTCAAAATATTTTCTATTCAACTTTCCTTTATTTCATTTTATGAGATTCCAATTACACATATGTTACACTATTTGTTATGGTCTTACAAATAACTGAAATTCTGTTCCTTTTGTTTTCTATTATTTTTTTTTCTCTTTGTTCTTCAGACTAGGAATTTTCTATTGACTTATCATCAAGTTTACTTACTCAGTATTTTGCCACCTCCAATCTGCATTTAAGTTCAAGAATTCAAGAGTGAATTTTTCACTTCAGATACTGTAAATGTTAGGTCTAGAATTTCGGTTTAGTTTTTCTTTTAAGGTTCCATTTCTCTGCCAATATTCACCATTTGTTCATTCATTACAGCTGTATTTTCCTTTAAATACTTGAACATATTTATAATATAATATCTGTTTTAAAGTTCTAGTCTGTTAATTCTAACATTGGATCATCTTGTAGTCTGTATTGTTTTTTCTAAACAATTGATCACATTTTTATTTCTTCATGTCTCATTATTTTTTATATTATACTGGACATTTTCTTAGTATGTTGTGGAGACACTGAATGCTCTCATCTTCCAATGAAACATAATGATTTTTTCTTCTAGCAGTTGAAAGTAAAATTCTTTGTCAAAATTCAAACACCTTTCTCCTGTCTTTGGCAAGAGGTGAAATCTCTGCTTAGTTCTTTCATCCTACTGGTTTTTGCCTTCCTTTTGGCTGTCTGGATTCATCCTGCATTTATGTAGTTCAGGGGTCAGTCAAGGATTTGGGCAGAGTAATATGTGGGTTTTGTAGTTCTCCCTCTCTGGATCCTTCTTTCTCAGGATTTCCCAATTCCTTTTTGAGGCAGGACAGTAGCATTCAAATTCCTAATGCTTTCTCTCCAAATAGTGGCTTTGTGCCCAAATTCCAGCTGCAGTATGGTGTGCAAACTGGAGAATTTCTTCAGACAAAAAAGGGACATTAATGCAAATTTCACCCTCTTTTAAGGATAGACTTCTCTCTAGTTTGTCTATTTTTTTGTCATTCCTCAGTACTTTCTACTGTTTTTTCTTATTTTGTTCCATGTTTATAATTGTAACTTGTTAGAGGCCCAGATTGATATAATCTATTCCATCATTACTGGAAGCAGATTTCCCTTCATTCTTATTTTGATTTGTTATGACATAATATGATTATAATTGCTTCAAGTACTTCATAAGAGAAAATGCATATTTTTATGAAATCAAATATTACTAGTGTAGGGACTCAGAGACCACTTCCTTAACCTTGCTGCAATTAACTTCAGTTATCAATTGCAATGAGTTAATTTGTAGAAGAGGGGTGGGAATGGAGTTGACCTGCCTTCCCAACAGGAGGAACAGCACATGCCAAAGCTTTGGTGGGAAGAACTCTTGTGTTCTCAAGGTCACATGTGAAAATGTCAGTGTGGCAAGAGCAAAAAAAGTGAGGAAAAACTTTGGCTGCAGGAATTAACAGTGGCCAGATCATGCAGAGCCTTATAAACTATGGTAAGTATTTTGATTTTCAGCTTGAGAATAATGGAGAACTATGAAAGGATTTTTTAACAAAGAAAAGAGATGATAGTACTATTTTGTGAAGACTATCTCCTTCTACAAGAAGAAGAGTATTTATAGAAAGAGATAAAAATAAAGGAAGGAGACCAGTCATGGGTTATTCTAGTAATGGTACAAATGAGAACTGATAGTAGCTTACACTACTAAGTACTTATATTGAAAAACAGAGGACAGATTTAAGGAATGATTAGGTGATAAAGGTAGAACTGGATAGAAATGGGTGTAGAAAGGAGAAAAGTGTTTCCCTTCACATGGAGAGGAATCTGTGTCCGTTTTATTTAATGAAGTAATTCTAAACATATAAAACTATGTCTGGCACACAAGAAGTCAAATTAATTGACTTCTTTATTTATTCTGTATAACTGAATGAGTGACATCACTTTTCTTCAAGATAAGGAACACTGTTAAACACTGATAAAACAGGGCTTGGGATTTTTGGGTTTCTTTGTTTGTGCTAAGTTATTGTGGTTTTATTTTAACCTGGTTGGAAAAATCATTAGCTCAATGTTAGGGATGATGATCTTGGAACAACTTTGCTATATCCAAGTAGAAATATCAAGTCAGCAGTTAGATTAAAATTCTAGAGTACAGATGAAAGCTCTGGGTTAATGTACTATGAATCATCTTATTCAGTGGTAACTGAATCCATGGGTAAAAATTAGATTACTTAAATTGCAAGTCTGGAGTTGGAAAAAAAAAAAGACTACTTCATGTTAAGTCATATTTTAATTCAAATTTTACATATTTAGTAAAGAAGAAAGAACCAAGAAGAGTAAGAATAAAGGATCATAGAAGTAGGAGGAACAAAGAAACAATAATAACAACAAAAACAAAAAACAAACAAACAAAAACCCAAGAGAATATGGTATTCCAAAGGCCAAAGGACAATGTTTCTACCAGAAAGGTTGCTCCTTAGAAGCAAGTAAATTAAAGACTGCAAAATATCTATTAGGTTTGGTTATATGGAAGTTGTTGTCAGTAAAAGTCACACCTGTGTGCCCCTATTTCTTCAATTTTTCTGTACCTCATAGCAGTTTATTTTCCAAAAAGGAAACATGGGTACAGATAAAATAAACACATAGGATACACTTTTTTAAAAACTTTATCTTCTGAGAGTAGTTTTATGTTTATTTATTGGTACAGCCTCCTGCTCAGAGATTCTTTTTTGGTATGCCTTGCAATTTTTCTTTATAGACTGACATGATGTACCAAGTAAAAGAAACTGCTGTAAATAAGTCTTTAGTAAACTGGTGGTGAGGTGTGGGAGGAGGGGAAGTGTTCTACGGTCTTGTGATGAGGTATCATTCTTTTAGCTACCTGGTTATAAGTGTTACTCTACAAGTGTTTCTCAGCTTTTTCCTCTGCCGGAAGTAGAGTAGAGTAGGTTTGAGTTAGTCGTTTTCGTCCCCAGGTCAGTAGATTCTGATAATGCCCCAGTAGGTTAGGCTCTGGTTTACTAATTCCCCCCCGAAGGCAGGCCTTGTTAAGAAGGACAGAGTGCTCTGGCATATTGCAAAATGGTTCCTTTCCTCTTCCCCCTGAGAGAAGCCCCAAGGAATGTTTTTCCTATTTTACTATGAGAACCAGATCAAACTCCTGGAGGTAAATCTCACAATATTGTGTTGACTCACTTATCTGTGCCCCCGCCTCCGCCGGAGTTTTTAAACTCAAGAATTGTCTATGCGGAGACAACTCAGGGCTGTCAGAGCCTTCAGCAACTCATCAGTCACAGTTCAGGTCTCCCACACTGGCACTGGTTCTGTGGACAGTCTGCATTTATGAGCCTCTGCTCTGGTGAGGTGCAACTCCCTGTTTACACCTGTCAGTCTCTCCAATCTTTGGGGCAGTAGATTTCCCTGAGTCCTTGCCTCTCTGATGGATCTAAGGCGAGTTGTTGATTTTTCAATCTGTTCGTCTTTTTACTCGTTTTGGGGGTAGAGGGGTGATTTCCAAGCTCTACTTAATGCCATTTATATGATAAGATTTAAGGCAAGATACTCAAATATACTCCAGTCCTTGATGTAATAGTGAGGCTATAATTGATATTTGTCATCATTTTCCTCCTCTCCAACTATTCATTCTAGGGTTTCATTTTCCTCGGCTAGCATGTTGGCTAGTCTGAGTTGCTTTCCTGATCTAAGCTCTTATTTACCTTCTTCAGCTGTGTTTACTGCTGTCATCCAGTAATTATTACTGGGTATAGAAACAACATGGCAGTTCCAAATATACACCTTCTTGCTTGTGTTAGGTGACAGGAAGCATCAACTTCTGATAATCTTGGATTATTGCATTCTTTTTTATCAATTTCTTACTTTACTTATTGAACCAATGATGAAAGGAGCCAAATGAAAGCAGTAGATGCAATTTGAAGTTCATGAGGAATCTTACTGTGGCCCTGGTAAAAGTGTTTACTCCTCTAGGAACCGAGGAGTCTAATTTGGCAATGCCGAAGAGTGCAGTGATGAGCAGGACCAGTTATGCAAGTGGGGTCAGGGAGAAAAGGAGAGAGTGGTGGATCTTGTTTTTCCCATATATGTCTTAAGTCTCAGATAGAGCACTATGCATCAAGTTTTCCTCTTAAAGAAAGAAAGAAAAAAAAAAGAGTACACTATTTTAACTTCCAATTGCACGTACTTTTGTGGCTTCTTTCCTTTTCTTTAGGATTGGAAATCCAAATGAATCTAGTATGTATTTTTTTCCACCCAAGAAAAGGGCAGGGAACAATGTAATATAGGGTGTGTGTGTGTGTGTATGTGTGTGTGTGTATCCATCTGTCTAAAAGTTAAGTCATGGGAAGTATCATATTCTCTAAATATTGTGTATCTAGTTATTCCTACCATATTTCAACTTAAAATGTCCTGCAATTCTGTTTTAATCTTCTTTCCCTCTCCACACCCCCATAGCACATATTTGAGATACCATAGTCTAAACTTGCAACCCACCCTTACTATTTAAGGAATCCCCCCCAACACATCTGTGCATTTAGCTTAAGACTAGCTGAAGGGTTTTTTGTTGGTGTGTGCTGTGTGGGTTTCCCAACTGGAGTCCTAATTTGCAACACCTACAGCTTGCTCAGCTCATTCTGATGCTAGGGTGGTTTCCTTCTGTGAATAAATGTCAGTGAGGTGCTCTAGGCAAAGCTATTGCCCTCACAGAGCCTATGAATTTAGTTTGTTCCAGGAATAGACTCCCTATTCCAATATGCAAGTGAACATTTAGAGTAGGTATATTAGCTAAGCCAGCTTTAGGAGATTAAAAGGAATGACTCTTGCTGCTGAAGGCTAAAGGACATGCTTTGCTGTACATCATAATGCTTCATCCAAACCAATTATACGCAAACATTTTTTGAGTGCCTACTATAGGCCAAGCACATTTCATATTCTACAAATGTTCATGAGGTCTACTGTGAGCAAGTAAGTCTGCTAGGAATAAGCAGAAAATACATAAATTAAAGAAAGGATGTAAAAACTAGTAAGGGTGATAGTACAAGCCTAATAATTACAAAAAATAAGACAGAGGAAAATAAGATAGTGGTGATGACAGCAAAATTTTGGAGCATGTAATACTAGCCGTTATCTCCCCACACCAAAAGAAAAAAAAAATGGACACCTACTTACAAGTGCAGATAGCCTTGGGAGGGCCAATTAAAAACTGGCAGAACATACTGAGCAAACAAAACAAAACAAGAAACAGAGAATAACCACACAGAAAGGATTGCTGTGGAGATCAGCATAGCTAAGACACCTAGACCTGGCTAGGAACAAAGAAGGCAGCAGATGGTACCATGACCCTTAGTGGTCTCCTCTGTGGGGACCACAGCCGTCTTTGCCATTAGGTACCTAAACAGCCCCTGTAACAACCATGGAATCCTTGCAGCTTTCATAATGGAAGGTCCAGTAGTGTTTATCAGCACAGAACCTAGTGTCCTGCTCAACAGGGGACATCAGTAGATTTTGTCCTCGAGGTAAGCAACAGCCATCTATGCTTCAGACCCCCTACTCTCACTGCAAGAAGGTAATGATTTTGTGGCCCCAAGAAGAAGCCACTGTTACCTACCATGGGACTGGGATGCCCTTAACACCAACCCCAATACTTCCTGGACTCGAGAGCTATGGCCACTCCATGCATACCCGTATTCCAGATCCTGGCTCTGGAATTACACTCTCTCTGCACATACACTACTCCAGATGCTGGCTTCACAGTTGTGCCATGAGTGCCCACACCTGGGACATCACTAGAGTAGTAGTGTAGTAGTTATAGAACACCATCAAGAAGATGAAACACACACCAGAGGAATACCAGAAAAAGGAGAAAAAAAAAAAAAAAGGAAAGAAAACTTCTTTAAGAAATGATGGCTAAAAACTTCCCAAACTGGAGAGAGATATAGATATCGAGGTATAAGGAGCCCAAAGGTCTCCAAACAGGTTCAACCCAAACAAGTTGCATTATAATCAAGCTATCAAAAATCAAAGACAAAGGGAGAATTTTGAAAGGAGCAAGAGAAAAAAGAATCAGCACATACAAGGGAACCTCCATAAGACTATCAACAAATTTATCAGCAGAAACCATATGTGCCAAAAGAGAATGAATGAAATATTCAAAGGGTTAAAAACAACAACAAAAAGCTGACCCTCAAGATTTATATACCCAACAAAGCTGTCTTTTAGACATGAAGGAGAAATAAAGGCATTCCAGGACAAACAAATCCAAAAGAGTTCATCACCGCTAGACTTGCCTTATAAAAAATGCTAAAGGAAGCTCTTCAAGTTAAAACAAAAAGAAACTAATTAATAAATGGAAGTATAAAAGTAAAAAACTCACTGATAAAAGTTAGTATATAGTCAAATTCAGAATACTCTCTCTAATACTGTAATTGTGGAGTGTCAGTCATTGAACTCTGGTATGAAGAATAGTAATAATATATTAAGAACAACTATGGGTATGATAATTTGTTAATGGATACATAATATAAAAATAGGTAAATTATGACATCAAAAACAAAATGGTAGAGAAAAGGGATAAATTTTTGTTGCAATTAAAATTAAGTTGTTATCAGCTTAAAATAGATAGTTATATTTTATTTATGCCTCATGGTAACCACAAAGCAAAAAGTTATAACACGTACACAGAAGATAAAGAGAAAACAACCAAAAAATACCATTAAAGAAATGATCAAACTACATAAGAAGATAGCAAGAAGGAAACAAAAGAATCACAACCAGAAAACAATAAAATACTAATAGTAAATACTTACCTACCAATAATATTTTTTTAGAAAGACCTTATTTATTCATTCATTCAAGAGAGAGAGAGCACAGACCAGAGTGAGGGGCAGAAGTAGAAGGAGAAGGAGACTCCCATGGAGCAGGGAGCCTGATGTAGGGCTTGATCACTGGACCCTGGGATCATGACCTGAGCCTAAAGGAGATGCTTAACCGACTGAGCCACCCAGGCGCCCCTAAAATGTAAGTGGATTAAATTCTCTAATCAAAAGACAGAAGGTGTTTAAATGGATACCACAACAAGATCCAATTATATACTGCCTACAGGAAACTCACTCCAACTTTAAGGGCACACATAGGGATAGAAAAAAGATGTTATTACAGAAGAATGAAACTGGACCATTTCCTTACACCACACACAAAAACAGACTCAAAATGGATGAAAAACCTCAATGTGAGACAGGAATCCATCAAAAGCCTTGAGGTGAACACAGGCAGCAACCTCTTTGACCTCAGTCACTGCAACTTCTTCCTAGAAAGATAGACAAAGGCAAGGGAAGCAAGGGCAAAAATGAACTACTGGGACTTCATCAAGATCAAAAGCTTTTGCATAGCAAAGGAAACAGTCAACAAAACCAAAAGACAACTGACAGAATGGGAGAAGATATTCACAAATGACGTATCAGATAAAGGGCTACTATCCAAAATCTATGAAGAACTTGTCAAACTCAACATCCAAAGAACAAAAAATCCAATTAAGAAATGAGCAGAAGACATGAAGAGACATTTCTGCAAAGAGGACATCCAAATGGCCAACAGACACATGAAAAAGTGCTCAACATCACTCGGCATCAGGGAAATACAAATCAAAACCACCGTGACATACTACATCACACCAGTCAGAATGGCTAAAATTAACAAGTCAGGAAAGGACAGATGTTGGTGAGGATGCAGAGAAAGGGAACTACTCCTACACTCTTGGCTGGAATGCAAGCTGGTGCAGCCACTCTGGAAAACAGTATGGGGATTCTTCGAAAAGTTGAAAATAGAGCTACCCTAGGACCCAGCAATCACACTACTGGGTATTTACCCTAAAGATACAAATGTAGTGATCCAAAGGGGCACGTGTACCCAAATGTTAATAGCAACAATGTCCACAATAACAAAACTATGGAAAGAACCTAGATGTCCATCAACAGATGAATGGATAAAGAAGATGTGATACACACACACACACACACACACACACACACACACAGTGGAACACTATGCAGCCATTAAAAAAAAAACCCTCAATCATGCCATTTGCAATGACATGGATGGAACTAGAGGGTATCATGCTAAGTGAAATCAGTTAATCAGAGAAAGAGAATGATCATATGACCTCTCTCACATGAGGAATTTGAGAGGCATGGCAGGGGGTCATGGGGGCTAGGGAGGGAAAAAATGAAACATGATGGGATTGGGAGGGAGACAAACCATAAGAGACTTTTAATCTCAGGAAACAAACTGAGGGTTGCTGGGGGTTGGGGGGTAGGGAGGGTGGCTGGGTTATGGACACTGGGGAGGGTAAGTACTATGGTGAATGCTATGAAATGTGTAATCCTGATGATTATAGGATTATACAGGATTACAGGATTATACAGAATTCACAGACCTGTACCCCTGAGGCAAATAATACATTATATGTTAATTAAAAAAAAAAAAGAAAGAAAGAAAGAAAGAAAGAAAAAAGATGTTTCAGGCAAATCCTAACCAAAAGAGACCAGGAATGGATATAACTATCCCAGACAAGACTTAGTTCAAAAATTGTAATGAGGGACAAAGAAGATAATATGAAGAAGGTAATTATATAATTATAAAGGGATCAATTCATTAAAATAATATAACAATTATATACACACTGAACATCAGAGCACCTAAATATATAAATCAAATATTAATAGAACTGAAGAGAGAAATAGACAGCAGTACAATAATAGTAGGGGAGTTCAATACCAAAATTTCAACAATGGATTTATCATCCATATAGAAAATAAACAAGGAAATACTAGATTTGACATTTTAGACTTACACTTTAGACCAAATGGACCTAAGCGACATATACAGGACATTCCATCCAACAGCAGCAGACTATATGTTCTTCTCAAGTGTACTCAGAACATTCTCCAGGATTGATCATGTTAGGCCACAAAACAAGTTTGGATATATTAAAGAAGATTGAAGTCATATAAGCATCTTTTCTGACCACAGTGTTAGGAACCTAGAAATCAACAATGGAAAGAAAACTGAAAACTGAACAAATATGTGGAAATTACCACACAACTCCTGAACAACCAAGTAGTCAAAGAAGAAATCAAATAAGAGAAATCAAAATCTTGAAAGAAATGAAAATGGAAACACAACATACCAAAACTATGAAATTCAGTAATAGCAGTGCTAAGAGGGAACTTTATAGCAATAAACTCCTATATTGGGACACTTGGGTGGCTCAGGTGGTTGGGCGGCTGCCTTCGACTCAGGTCATAATCCCGGGGTTCTGGGATCAAGCCCAGCATCGGGCTCCCTGCTCAGCAGAGAGCCTGCTTCTCTCTCTCCCTCTGCCTGCTGCTCTGCCTGCTTATACTTTCTATCTCTGTGTCAAATAAATAAAAAAACCTTAAAAAAAAAAAACCTCCTGGTGCCTGGGTGGCTCAGTGGGTTAAAGCCTCTGCCTTCAACTCAGGTCATGATCCCAGAGTCCTGGGATGGAGCCCCACATCGGGCTCTCTGCTCAGTGGAGAGTCTGCTTCCTCCTCTCTCTCTGCCTGCCTCTCTGCCTACTTGTGATCTCTCTGTCAAATAAATAAATAAAATCTTTAAAAAAAAATAAACTCCTACTTTAAGAAAACGGAAAAGCTCAAACAAACAATCTAAACTCCATCTTATGGAAGTAGAGAAAGAGGAACAAGCCAAGCCTAAAATTAGCATCAGAAAACAATAACACAGACCAGATACAAAATAAATGAAATAAAGATGGAATAACGATGGAAAAGATTGAGGAAACTAAGAATCGGTTTCTTGAAAAGATAAACAAAAGAGATAAACCTTTCACTAAACTAACCAAGAAAAAAATGAGACAAGAATCAAATAAATAAGAGACACTGTAGCTGATATTACGGAAATACAAAGAATCATAAGAGACTACTGTAAATAATTCTAATCAACAAATTGGTGACTTAGAAGAAATAGGAAAAATTCCTAGAAACATACAACCTACCAGGACTGAGTCATGAAAAAATATAAAATCTGAACAGACCGATAATGAGTAATGAGGGTCAATCAGTAAATGTGACACACGTGTATTAGAAAGGAAGTTTAAAAGTCCTATGATCATTTCAATAGGGACATTAGAAGTAAAATTCAATATACTTTTATAGGAAACACTCCCAACAAATTAGGTATAGAAGAGATGTATTCAAACATAATAAAGGCTATACATAACAAGCCCAAAGCTAACATTGTATTCATTTGCGAAAAGCTAAAATATTTTTCTTTAAGGTCAAAAAGAAGACAAAAGTTACCCACTCTGACCACTTCTATTCAACATGGTACTGGAAGTCCTAACCGGAGCAATGAGCCAAGAAAAGAAAATAAAAGGCTGCCAAAACAGAAAGATGTGCAATTGCCTCTGTTTGTAAATGACATGATCTTGTATATAGAAAACCCTTAAGAATTTATCAATAAACTGTTAAGATTAATAAATAAATTCATAAAAATTGCAGGATATAAAATCAACATGCAAAAATCAGATGCTTTTCTATACACTAAGAATGAACTATCTAAAAAAGAAATTTTTAAAAAACAATCCTATTTACAATAGCATCAAAAAGAGTAAAATACTCAGGAATACATTTAACCAAGGAGGTGAAAGATCTGTACACTAAACCTATGACACACTGATGGAAAAAAATGGAAGAGAACACAAATAAGTAGAAAAAAATTCCTGGAGCATGGTCTGGAAGAGTTAATATTGTGAAAATGTCTATACAACCCAAAGCACTTTACAGATTTAATGCAATTGCTATCAAAATTCCAATGTCAGCTTTCATAGAAACAAATTTTAAAAAATCCTAAAAATCATATGGGACCATGAAAGATTTCTAAAAGAAAAGGCAATCTTGAGCAGGAAAAGTAAAGCTAACAGACATCAAACTTCCTGATTTCAAATTACGTAGTTATATTAATCAAAACTGTATGATACCTGTGTAAAAGAACAGACCATTAGACCAATGGAATATAATAGCCTACAAATAAATCCATGCACACACAATCAACTAATATTTGACAAGGGAGCCAAGAACACACAATGAAGGAAAGTCTCTTCAATAAATGGTTTTGTGAAAAATCCAAATGCTAAAGAATGAAATTAGACCCTCATCTTACATCACACATAAAATTGATTCTAAATGGATTAAAGACTTAAGAGTAAGACCCGAAATCATAAAACTCCTAGGAAGACAAAGGGAAAATTTTCCTTGATACTGGTCTTGGCAATACTTTTTTTTTTTTTTTGTATCTGATACCAAAAACACATGCAACAAAAGGAAAAACAAGTGAATCTATATCAAACTAAAAAGTTTCTGCACAGCAAAAGAAACAATCACTGAGTAAAAGATAAGCTATGGAATATTAGGAAATATTTCCAAACTGTATATCTGAAAGGGGGAAAATATCCAAATTATGTAAGGAACTCAGACAATTCAGTAACGAAAAATAAAAATAAACCAAAAAAACCCCAATAGCCCAATTAAAAAATGAGTGAATAATCCAAACACAGATTTCTCCAAAGAATATATGCAAATGGCCAACAGACACATAAAAAAGTAATTCATATGAAATGTTGTTCGAGGTGCCTGGGTGGCTCAGTGTGTGAAGTGTCTGCTTTCGGCTCAGATCATGGTTTCAGGGTCCTGGGATTGAGCCCCGCACTCGGCTCTCTGCTCGTCAGGGAGCCTGCTTCCCATCTCCTTCTCTGCCTGCTGCTCTGCCTACTTGTGATCTCTCTCCCTCTGTCAAAAAAAAAAAAAAAAAAAAAAAAAAAAAAAAACTTAAAAAAAAAAAACTTGGTCAAAGGTACAAACTTTTGGTTATAAAATAAATAAAGTATGGAGGTCTGATATATAGTATGATGATTATAATTAATAATAGTGTAACTTACGCTTGAAATTTGCCAAAAGAGTAAATCCCAAGTGTTCTTACAACACACACATGCAAAGAGTAACTATGTGAGGTGACAGATATGTTCATTGGTCTGATTATGGTGATCATTTCATATTATACACACGTATCAAAACATAATGTACGTCTTTAGTATGTGTAATTGGTATTTGCCAGTCATACTTCTAAAAAACTTGAAAAAAGGAGATAAATTAGGATGCATTCCAACAAAGAGTTATGGGTTTTAAATACGATGTAAATGTGGAATCTTTTTAAAACTCTAAAGTACTGGGACACCTGGGTGGCTCAGTCTGTTAAGCGTCTGCCTTCTGCTTAGGTCATGATCCCAGGGTCCTGAGATCCAGCCCTGAGAAGGTGGGGAATCTGCTTCTCCCTCTCCCCCCGCCCCCACTTGCACACATGTGCACTCTTTCTCTCAAATAAATAAATAAAATATTTTTAAAAACCTCTACAGCATTGTAAAAATATAAATTGGTCATTAGCAAGCTATCCTTGGTAAGAAGTGGGTCAACACTGAAGTTTGGAACCATTATTTCTCCCTTCCCCTTGTCTTTTTCTCTCCACAAACTCTTCTTTCAAAAATCTCATATATATATATATATATATATAATGATAATTATACATAATATATTTATTGATTGATTGATAATTGATATTGATAATTATTTGATGATGATTATATATATTTATAATATATTATATATAATGATAATTATACATAATATATTTAATGATAATTATATATACATTTATATTTATATATATAATGCTTTTCCCCCAAAGGGAAATCTTTAATGGAAACATACTAAATTAAATAAATAAAATCACCTTACATTGAGCTGGACAAAGTGCCAGAGCCCCAGTCACTCAATCCTCTCTCCACTACCTCTACCTCTTTAGCAAACTCTGTGAGGTCATTATCTCATAACCTATTGTGAAAGCAATGCATTACCAGATTTCTAAGATCACTTACATTTCTGGTATTCATGGGTGTGAGACTAATGTCTACCTGACCCTATATTTTTTAGCTAATCAGTCTGTGGGTTAAGTAACCTAGTGGCAATTTTCTGGTCTCCCAGGTTCCTCTTCATACAGTGTCCTACCTATTCCACTACTCTCCAGCATCTGCTACTGGAAGCCTGCATATGGCTTCCTTCAGCTTTCTTACATGGAAATTATACGAGGCATTGTGAACTTTATATCCCAGAATTCTCCCAGGACTTGGACTTAGACTTCCCCTTTGTTTCTTCTGGTCCTGGACACCAGCCTGGACTAGAAAACCATGCTAGCTTTTTCCCACTCAAAACCGCAGATTTGCATGGGTAGTTAATGGACTGGGCTGGCCCTAGTTTCCAGTAGAGAAAATTTAGGCTAAAATCTTTGACCAAGTAGTTATCAGTCCTTGAGTGTTTGTTTTGTTTTCTGTTTGTTTTATCACAACAGGGAAGAAAGCCTTAGCTTGAATTTCTGACATACACAGTTTCAAATTTTAATGTTCCAGAGTTGTAGGAAGACTTGGGGAAAACCGAGAAAATGGAAGAAATCCCCCCAATATGGCAGGTTACCACCTAATTTACTGAGATGAATCTACTGGAATTACCAAGAAACAACCAAAGTAAAGGATTCAAAACAGAAAAATCACTTCATATTTCTCATACAGGTTTTGGGGGGGGGGGGAGAGGAAAAAGTTTTATCTAGCTCCCCCTGGTGGTGGATTCATGAAATGTAAGACTACCTAATAGTTCAGAAACTTTTTTTCACAATCCAGTGGACCTATTAGGCACGTCTAAATAAAAATTAACTCAGAAATTGAATTACAATTCTTTGCAACTTGATACCCCTAGAAAAATACGCCGGTGCTTGGTGTTACAGCAAAATACAGTACAGGAAAAAAAAAAGTTTCAAAAATTAATTTTCATGATCCCCTGCCTCAGAATTCTAAGAATTGTGGATGCCTGAGAAGCAGAAATAATTTGAAACAATAAATATTATTAATTAATTAATATTTATTTATTCCTGAGGCAAATTGTGAAATGCTTTATATAGCTCTTTTTTTCAGTAAGCAAAGATGATCTAACACAAATTTTGAAATGAAATGATTCTTATTTCTAATTGATAAATCTGGTGGCAATATGGGAAATGAGGGGGAGGCAGGAACAGGGAGGATTAAGGGATTGGATGACAAAAGGACTCTGTGACCAAAGACTTGTAGGTGAAAGATGATAAGAAAAGAACTTCAACTAGGGCAGTAGCAGTAAAGGTAGAAAGAGCTCAGATCCTGGTGACATTTCTGGAATACAGTTCACAGAGTTTGGTCATTGAGTCAATGAAATTGGCAGAGTGGGAGGAGTGGAGGATGGAAACTTCATGTCCGTGGGCCCATGGAATTTTCCACTGAACTTCAGATCACGTCACTACCTTCCTGCCATTGTATTTTCTTCCTTGATGCCATAGTGAAATCCTTATCTAATCTGGATCAGAGTGAGAGAGGGTGAGATGTATGGATGAGTCTGCCTAATCATTTAACATGAGAACCAGATCATGTAGATTGACTTAAACTGTTGTTTGAGGACAGGCTATAAAACCAAATCTGTTACCTGGTATAAGATTAGGGAAGATAAGGAAGGTGATGAAGGTGAAGGAAATTAGCCATGTCAGCTCTACTTTGCTTATATAATATAGCAACTTTGTTTATTTATAACTTTATTGTTCATATTATAACATCTTCTGTACCAGGCATTTTGTTAGGCACTTAGGATTTAAATGAAAAGAAGAGGAAATTCTAGCTGTCAGTAATTTTTCTACCTGGTGGTTGAAATAGATAAGTAAGCAGGCAATTCTAACAGTGTGATATATATATATAGATATATAAATATATACACATACATATACATACACACACATATAATGTATAAAATATATAATGTATAATATAATACATATACATTATCTAATGTATAATATATACATATTTTTGAGTAAAATTAAAGGTTATTCAAGGAGGCAGGAGAGGACAAAGGAGGCAAAGCCCAGATTTGGAAAGTTCAGGAAGCCTCCCTAAAAATGATAATATCTAAAGTAAAACTTAGAGAATGAATAAGCAATCATGAGGGAAGGAGGAAATGACAGTCCTAGGTAGAAGAGGAGCTAGTGAAAAGTTCTAAAGAATTAGGAGTACATCAGTATGCCTGAAACATTACAAAAAGAGAGAAGGAAAAAAAAAAAAAAAGAAAGTTGGGAGAAATGAGCATAGTGAGAAATGAATTTTCAAAAATAACCAGGGACTAGATCATGCACAGTATGCATCTATTCAGAGTTTGTACAGGAGAAAGGGTATTCTTATGCTCCTAATCCCTATCTTATTGTTAGGGAGTTAGCTATGGTTCTTAGCATTTAAATAATGTCCTTTTTGGTTGGCATATGAGGGTCAGTTTTTACCTTTTGGTGATTCTCCAAACCAAAAGCCTCAATCTCAGAAATTTTCTCCTGCTAGAAGAAAATCTTTTTGTAACAACAGGACTGTGCTGTGCTTCAGCCATAAATAGGGCCCCCTTGCACGCAATTTTATAGGAGGCATTGCTGGTCTAGTGTCTAAATGGGAAGGAGAATCAGAGGCTGGTATGTTGTGTTTGAGAAGTGACTCATCTACTACCTTCTCAATTCCAACCAATACTTTTTTTCTGTAAATTAATTTTAAATATTTTTCCAAACTGCTCAAAATGTAATACCCCCCTCTACCCTCCACAACATAAGCTTACCTGAAAAGATTCTGCAAAAACTTTCCTCAGACCTAAAAGAAGAAAGGGATTGTAAAGTGATCTTTGGGCTGGTATACAAAGCAACAGAGAAATTGTGGAATAGATTCTTACCATCATAAGAAATAATGATACTCTACAAAGGGACTGAGATACTGAGGTTACTTATATCACTTCAAGATAAGCTAATGTAGGGAAATAATATACTTCTGTTCTCTATCACTTTTGGCTTTCTCTGAGGAATGAGAAGCTTAAGAAGGATTACAGAGATCCTCTCCCTAGGCCAAGAACAGGTTTGTCAAACATCATGAACACTCAGGGGCGATAGTGTGAAGTGGAGTGCGTGTGTAGGTATGTCTGTAGGGAGTAGGCACTTGAAATACATTTTGTGGCTCATGTTAAGGAGTCCAAAATATGCTAACAAGTTCAGACTTTATATTCAGATGCTACTGAAGAAACACCACAGTGTTTTAAGCAAGGAAATGGCATAATCCTATTTACATTGTGTAAATATCAGTCAAGCTGTCATGCATAGACTGAGCTGGAGGAAAGCACAGTGAAGGAAGGGAAGACTGTTGGAAATGTATGCCACAGTCTGGGCTAGAAATGGTGGTTGATCTAGTGTGGTAGGAGTGTGGAGGTTAAGACATGCATAGATTTAAGAGATTTTCAGGATGTAAAGCAACAAGACTTGGAAATAAATTGGACATATCAATTGGTGATGAACAATAGTTTAGAGAAGTTTTTGCCTCAGATTTACTGTGAATACATGCTACCGCTTACATGTGGGGTTTTTTGGTGCTTTTTAATTTTGTTTTGTTTTGTTTTGTTTTGTTTTTTCCTGACTGTGGGAGCATACTGGACCTACACTCAGGGAAGAGTGGAAGGGCCATAGTTATTGTTCCAGAAACAGATCTCAATCAATGACATATGGGCACCTGACATAATCCTCAGCTTCCTTTCTCTCTGAGACATACCCATGAGCTCCTTCTACAAGAGTTCTCTATTTCCTTGGCATGTTCCCTCCACTTGCCAATGGTAACTGGCTTTCCCATGTGCCTTTAGTTGACATTCTTTCAATTCCTCCTTTATTTCCACACACCTCTGTGTTTCCTGGGATCACTTGAATATTATGTTCAGTGTCTGTTGGGGAGAAACATGAAGGGCAGCTTTCACTGGAAAATCATTTATGATGAGATAGAAATGAAAAGTTATGGGGCGCCTGGGTGGCTCAGTGGGTTAAAGCCTCTGCTTTTGGCTCAGGTCGT
Organism: Martes martes; assembly: GCF_963455335.1. Lineage (NCBI taxonomy): Eukaryota > Metazoa > Chordata > Mammalia > Carnivora > Mustelidae > Martes > Martes martes. Next base: position 111,022,412 of record NC_137888.1, read on the forward strand.
GGTCCCGGGGTCCTGGGATCGAGCCCTACATCGGGCTCTCTGCTTGGCGGGGGGCCTGCTTCCCCCTCTCTCTCTGCCTGCCTCTCTGCCTACTTGTGATCTCTGTCAAGTAAATAAATAAAATCTTTAAAAAAAATAAAAATAAATAAAAATAAATAGAAATGAAAAGTTAAAATTTGGGGAAAGGAAATCTAAAATACTCTACTCAGATTAAGTTTTAGTTTAATTTAGCATCTTAGGGCCTTCTTAGGGGTTATTCTACAAGCCTGCTTCTAGAAGCCCAGTTTCTAAAGATTTGATCTAAGTCCTGTTCCTCTTTTCTTGGCTGATTATTCTTTTCAGAAATTAATCTGCTCTCCCATTGAATGCTGGACTTTTATTCCCATTTATTCTGGATTACATCCCTTATGCTGGATAAAATTTAAATATATTGTCCAAATTGCATTAAATAATATTTTCTCTAATGAGTAGATGTTAACTAAACTTATTGTGATGACCATTTTGCAATAATTATTGAATTTTGTTGTATATCTGACACTAGTATAATACTATATGCTCAATTATATCTCAATTTTACACTTGATCTTAGCCAAAAGGCCGAGAAGCAATTATATCTCAATTTTAAAAAAGCCCACTGGAACATACATAGGACTATATTTGCCACTGTTTTATATAAAAATATGACTGTCTTATTGATACATCTCTTCTTCTTGTTTATTTAACTTTAATCCTTCGCATCAACTAGCTCTAATTCATCCTTTTACATGGCTATATAATATTCCACAGCATGGATGTACCACATTTGTTCATTCATTGCACTGTTAAGGAGCATTCTCTTTGTTTTTCACTTTTGATTTATTTCATTTCACCACTATGACTAATGCTACAATAAACATTCTTGCACATATCCCCCTCAAAAGAATAATTTTGATATCCTTTTTAACTTGTTATCTCATTTAGGTAGAATAAAATATGGTACTATGAGCTGAATTGTGTCTCCCAAAGTTTATGCATTGAAGGCTTAATCCCCAATGTGATTGTACTCAGTGATGGAAACTTTCGGGGGTCATTAAGACTAAATGAGGCCATAAAGTGGGGCCCTAAGCCCAGAGAGCTGGTGTTCTTGTATGAAGAGGAAGAAATACTCTTTTCTCCCACCCACCCTTTCTCCCTCCCCTCCCCTTTCTCTTTCTCTCTTTCCACATGCTCACAGAAGAAACGCCATGTGGGTACACAGCGTGAAAGTGGCAGTTGATAAACCAACAAGAGAGCTCTCACCAGAAATGGAATCAGCCAGCACCTGATTTGGGACTGCCAACCTCCAGAACTGTGAAAATATGAATTTCTGTTGATTAAGCCACCTGGTTTGTGGTATAATGTTATGGCAGCCTGAGCTGATTAATATATATGGGTACATTGATTTTTTTAAAAATGTCATCATTATTTCCAAATGTCTATATTGTCTTTCTTACTTTATTTTATTTTCTTAATTTTTATAATCCTTTTTCTTAAGACAATGGGTTTTGAACCTGGACTTTCCTTTACTTTGGTCAAATTCCTTAACTTTCTTTGATTTAATTTTTTTTTCAAATGTAAAAGGGGAAAAATATTAATACTTGTTTCCTCAGAAGATTTGTTGCGAAGATTAACACATTATTACATAGAAAGTCTTTTAAACATACATACATTTTTTATTCCTGTTATAAAGTTTCTATCTTATTCCTTTATTTTAAATGAAATAATCATCATTTTCAACAAATTAAATCAAACCTTTCTATTACTCTCATACTCTCTCTAACATAGCTCTTTCCTGTCCTTGGAAAGACATTCCCCCTCTCAATTTCTTCTTGCCGCAGACTCCTTTCCCCTGGTAGATAGAGCTTCACAAACTCATCGTTATTCTTCCTCATAAAGGGTAGTCAAACAGACCATCTATTGAGATTCCCACCAGATCAATTGACAATTGATTCCGTTTTGTCACTAGGCAACATATTTTAGGAAAAGAATGTTGTGAATACTGTTTTTGCTTTAATTCTCCAGGAATAAAAAATTCTTCGAATAATCCTCTGCTTTGATCTAGGATCGATGTGAGCTTAAAAAGCATTCACGCAGTCTGCCGTTACTTGCCGGTTACTCCATAAATTCTTCCTAAGGATGTATTCTGTATCAAGATCGTATGGATAGAAGATACATATTTATATGTTCGAAAATAATACCAAGAAAGAAAGAGTATTTGGAAAGAGTATACAGGAAAATAGACTGCCAAAATAAACAAATAAAAAAGAAAGGAACAAGAACGGGTTCAAGCTGAAACATGCTGGCACCAGTGCCTCAGTACCAATTTCCCTTCGAATTCTCACCATCCTTTGTAGAACTGGGGCATTCTTTTCAGGCTCTTTTTCCACAGTGGCCACTGGAGGGCATTGCCCATCAGCCTTGAGGGAGGTAAGCAGCAAGTCCTTAACCTGGGGAAAGGACAAGGTGAGACATGTCAGTAGGGTCAGAGAGCTAAGCTATAACTGACTGTCTCAAGGCAAGATTTTGCTGGAACCAAGAATGAAGTTTAAAAAAAGAGTTCTTAAAATGTGGTGGGTGTTCGCCTTAGATTTTATCCTCCTCCCACTCACTCTTAACAAAGATGTTGTAATTCCCTTGCAGCTTCATGGCTGCATTGCCTTAAATTATATCATCAGCGTGTTACCCAACGCTTTGGTATGAATTGAGTTTCTGAAATTCTTTTTTAATGATGATGAGTGGTTTCACTATTAAAAGATGGCAGAAGCTGGTCTTTTTCAAATGGGAAGAGTTCCTTTAGGAAAGCAAAATATTACTTTGTAACATTTGAACACCTGCAAAGTCCTTATTAAGTTGATTTAAAGTGTGACACATTGCTAAGCTACTTGAGGCTTGATTCATTCGACCTACATACTATCCAATTAGACCACTGGCAAAGCATGAATTCAATTTCCGAATCCTTAAAGCAGTCATTTAGCACATCCACTGATTCTGCTCGTGGGGTACTGATGCTTCTTCCATGTGCCTTGAAGCTGGATCTTCCCCTGCACCTTGTTAAATTTCAGTTCTACCCTCTCATTACCCATGTTGGAATGCTCAGAGTTCAAGACTGCATGGGGGCATGTTTTGAATGCATGTTAATGTGTGTATGCGTGGATTGTCTATGTAAACAGCTTTACAATTTAACGTCTGTTCCTGGCCACTCAGTGGCAAGAACTGGTTTTACATTTGGTTTGGCTGAATGAATATTGAGTTCATTTGCCTGAATTACGAAGTGCATGAAACAAGTGTTCTAACCTAATGTATCTGCAGAACTTTTCAGTTGACCCTCAGTCCTATGCTCTCCTGCATTGTCTCTCACATCAAAAACTGTTCCTCCTCAGTGTCTTTTCTTTTCCTTTTCTCCCTGATGTCAGAACTCTAGCATGCCCAGGGGATAGACCTGAAACCTATTTCCTGTGTCTGCTTCATTTCCTTAGCGGTCTCCCCCAGCTTCATGACTTTTAAAACCACCTATAGCCTAGCAATGGATAAATTTGTATCTCCAGGCTATTCCTCTCCCATACACTCCAAATTCTTATATCCAGCTGCCTACTCGACATGTCCACTTGAGAGGCTAATAAGTACCTCGAACTTATGTCTGATACTGAACTGCTGATATTTCATCCAAATCTTCATTTCTGTCCAAGTTTAAAGCAACTTCTGGCTCCCCAGGTGAAAAAGTTTGGAGTCCCTATGACCCTCTGTCTCTCACCTTAAACCAAATCCATAAGTTATATTTATAAAGACATTTATAGCTTACAAAATATTTTAAAGATAATTGTTTCATTTGGGCCCCAAACTTCTCCACCTATATAAATAGAAAAAGATAAAGAAATCGGGTCTCTAGTAGGTTAAGATATTTATTCATAGTCACACAGTTTGGAGTTGAACCTTAAATTCACATCTTCAGGTTAAGTCTCGCTAGTCTTGGAAGTAGTGCTGAACACTAAGTTTTCCACTGGTCCATTGCAAAATGAGAATAATAAGAACATTGAAGTACTTTGTCACAAAGCTTAAAGTATCTCACTTAAAGAAGTGTCCTTTCTTCTTAGATATATCCTTTGTGATATCTAATGTCATAAAGTCCTCTATTTTATAATAATAGTGATAATATTCATACATGCCTTAATGAATCAAAATAAAAAATTAATTCCTATTTGAAAAATATTATGACCTATAATATACAGAGTCTGGAAATCACTGAATATACTCTCATGTCTCAGGTCACAAGATGTGGGGAGCAGGTTACATTCTTAGTAACATATTTTTCTTCTAGTCTATACTTGGGTTTTAGAGTCTGCTTATTTTTATATTCCCTTAATGCAAATTAATAATTCTAAAACAGGAAGGACTAAACAGACATGTTCTATAGGTATGCCTCATGTATGAAGCTCCTTTCTGGTCCTCTGCTTCTATTCAGGAATTGAGATTATAATAATTTGGGAAGTGTACAAAAGTCAAATTACTTTAAGGTGAACAGTGACATTCATATCATTAAAAAGTTCAAAGGCAATGATGATTACGTTTAGGGGAATTGTCTCTGATTTCTATAAAATGCTGCTGAATATTTGTATTTATCTACTTCGTTCTTCCAAATCCTACTGAAATGATGTAACACATATAAAAATACATGCACAACATTCTGAGTAACTGGAGAAAAGTACCAGCAGTGATCAGAGCCATGAAGAATTTCTGGAAGAGTAGATGCATTCAGTTATTCAACAACTAATTATTGAGGGTGTATTGAATGCCAGGCACTCTCCTAGGTAATGGAAATCTTGCAGTGAACATGATATTAAATGTCCTTGTTCTCATAAAGTTTACACTATTGAAAGGTAGATCAGGCAGTTTTTTTTAAAAGGAATTTATCAGATTGCGATAAGTGCAATGCAAATAATTAAGTTAGTGTGATAGAAAAATTACTGAGTGGTTGCTCTCATTTGGATAATTATGAAAGCACTGTTCGAAAAGCTGATATTTTAGTTGAGAGATGAACAAGAAGGAACCAGATGTTTAAAGACCTGGGGAAAACACTCCTGGGAGAGAGGAGAGCTTGTGCAAAGGCCCCAAGACAGGAGTAATCCTACCGTGTTTGAGGATCCAAAAGAAGGCAAGAGGATTGAAGGTAAAGAAATAGACTATAGAGGGAAGCAGAGGTCAGATCGTGTAAGGTTTTGTAGGCAGGTCTCATTCGAAAAAGGATGAGAAGCCGTTGGAGACACATAGGCAGCAAGTAGCATGATGTGATATGGGATTTTGAAAGACAGCTCTGATTAATTTTTGGAAAATGAATTGTAGGAGGTGGTATATGGATTTGGATAATGTTGGCTGTAATTGCTCATAGTGGAAGTGGATATAAAAGTTAAAAAATATACTAACTGATAACATAAGGATTCCATAGGTAGGACATCTTCAGCCTTGTTTACTCATTGCCTCAGCAGTAACATCAAAGACTAGAGAGCCCTTTCATCTCCTCATTTTGACACCATTAGTGTGTTGGCTTTGTCTCCGTGGCTTCTCTCCCAGCTGGTTGCTGGCTAGCGGCAGTGGCTCCAGATTGCAAGTGCCTACAAGGCAATGGAAGGAGCAAATGCCTCCCAGTAGACCTTCTCTCAGATCTGGTAATGAAGATTTCCAGTGGAGTGGGAAAAAACCTTCATCTGCTCCCCAAATTTGTCAATCAGACTTCCCAACATGCCCATCAAAACATCAACTAACAAAACTCCAAGTTCTCAATTTATGAACCAGAAGAGGGTAGGTTAATTAATGCCTTTAGAGAAACTTTTGAGGATACTACATTCAGAGAAATAAGCAGGCTTTTTCAAAAAGAACAATTTGACCTCAAAAATAAAAGCCCCATTGCAGAAGCAAGAAACAGCTGGCTTAAAATCAGAGTCAACACAACTGACGACAGAACTTCTAAGCTACAGGACAAAGTCAACAATAAGAGTGCATAGATTTTGTGACCCTCTAAAAGTATTTATAAAATTTCAATGAATTAAAAAAAGTGAAAAATAAAGTTGGCCATAATGTGATAGTAGTAAACATTAACAGCAAAAGAACAACCAAAGGCCATCTACATGGAAAGTATTTTTTTAAAAAGACTATTTAGAAAGTATTTTTTTTAAGAAGACAACTAAAAAGCAAAAGTACTTTTTTTTTTTTTTAAGATTTTATTTAGTTATCTGAGAGAGAGAGATCACAAGTAGGCAGAGAGGCAGACAGAGTTGGGAAAGCAGTCTCCCCACTGAGGAGAAAGCCCGATGGGGCTCAATCCCAGGACCCGGAGACCATGACCTAAGCCAAAAGCAGAGGCTTAACCTACTGAGCCACCCAGGTGCCCCACAAAAGTACTTTTAAAGAAAAATTAAGAACTAATTACAGCTTATTATATTGCACAACAGCCACACTGGTCATCTCACTGAGAGCTGCTGCTGATTTACTGAACATATTATAGCACAATATACGGAAATAAGAAAGAAGAGTTCCAAACAGTATTTAGAGGATAAATATTTTGCCATAAATACATGAATTAGAAACTCATTCACAAATCATTTGAGATAAATCAACTATGCTTTCAACTTTACAAGGAGAGGAAGAAATCACACCTAAAGACAAAGATATTTCATTTAGAATTTGATTTTTAGGAAATTTGTCAAAAAATTGGCCAAATAGAATCACAGGTCTTTATGAAATAACACTTAAATCTCTGTAACTAAAATGGCAATAAAAGATTTTCAAGGGAAATACAAAACGCTTCATAGTTGTGAATAAAACAGCTTTTTTAATATTGAGAAGATTCAGGTTTCTAGAGTAATCAAAGACCTGGTAAAAACAGCATGAGGCATGATAAAACACAATCTTTGTTTTCTAGGCAGATTACTTAAAACTTAAACAGACAAATAAACAAACAAAAAAAACCCCTTTCATAATCTTTTAGCAGCAGTGATGAATAATCTAAGAAAATTTATAACTAGCAGTTGAAGGAAAATTAAGTTTCAGTTTTACACAAGTACACAATTGATATTGAAGATTATTTTTTAAAAAGCCCTATCACAAAATCATCCACTTTTAGCCAGCTTCATTATGCAAGGCAAGAATTCTCTTTTCCTCCAACTTTCTGCACCTATTTACATCTATTCAATTCACTTGTTCTTAACAATTATGTTTAGATTACTCATGAAAATTTCATGAGACATTAAAAAGGTAGCCATCCACTTAAATTATTTTTCTTGCTGACAAATTTTGTAACAGAGATAGCATGAATTTATTTGACAAGTAAACCCACTAGAATAAAAGTTCATGCCAACATTAATTCTAATGTTGATAATTTGAAGACATAACTATTTTAATTAAGCTGACAAACTTAAACTAGTTGAACTTGAAAAGCATTTGTGTTACTTTCTATATTTCTGAGAGTTTTAGGAATACTTAACTTATATATGGGCTTATTTTAAGCCACTTAACTAGACTTCTTTTACAAATTTTGGCAATACCACGTGGAGATAGAATTACATGCATAACATACATCTGTAGACCCACATAAACACACAAACAGACACAGAGACCTTATAGCTTCCATTCCAAAATTTTATTCATGAATCACGTACAGCAATACAAAACTCATTAGTTCATAAATAATTGTTGAATCCAAATTATGTCAAGTTAAGGTTACCTGCTCCCATGGCTAAAGTTTTTATTAATTTTTGTTTAAGATTTGTATTTGCCCTCGACAAGTAGTTTATGGAGACTATGGACTATATTTTGGGCAAGGGGGCTTCTAAATCCTCTGTATTCTAAAAGCATCTTTCCCCCTATTATTTTACTTGGTCTCTGTGGGTAGTGCTTTAGTTATCTCCAGGAGTATTTACATCTCAAAGATATGCTAAAATTTACATTTTCAAGGGACAGAGAAAGAATACAAGATTTTCACCTAAGAGTTTTGGGGTATATTTCTCTATTAGAAGTTTTGGGTAATTACTATTTAAAATTTTTAAATTTTAAATAGTAAATAAAATTTACTATTTAAATATTTTATTTAAAATATTAAAAAATTTAAATAAAAATTTAAAATTTTTAAAATTTAAAATTTTCCTTTGTATTATAGGTCAGAGGGCATGGGAAGCTTTGTCTGTTTCACTGACAATTATTACCCAAAACAAGAAGTTTTGGGTAATTACTATTTAAAATTTTCCTTTGTATTATAGGTCAGAGGGCATGGGAAGCTTTGTCTGTTTCACTGACAATTATCACAACACACTTTTCTTGGCTCTCCTCACTTTCCCAGAGATTCCACCTTTTAGTGTCCCAATCAGGCTTTGTCACAAGCCCCTGGATCTTAATCCAAGGCAGTTCATGCACTCTTAGCTTGCAAATTGGCATACTAAAGCCTTCAACATATTATTTTGCTCTTCTGCCACCTTGTCTGGCAGCCTGGAAGTTGGTAGAGTGGTAGACACTTCCTTTCTAACCTCAGCTCATCTACCAACTTTTTAACTCAAGCTTCTGCCTCTAATTGGACATTGGTAGCCAGCCAAGCTGTTACATTAAAGGCCATCCCACTGGGGCAAACACGCATTTCCCTTCTTTGCTGTGGGTGGTATGCTATGAACAATTCCTCAAACAAATGCTTTAGACCAGCCAGCATTTGGGCAGTGTCTCATACTCATACAGTAGTCTACAAGCAACTGCCATTCAGGCCACCCTTCCCCACATAGATGTTATTGTCCAACCTGGACTTTCTCCTACAGATGCCTCTTTCCTGAGACCTCTTTCTAACGTCTCCTGGCTGGTTCACCAATTATTGACTTGTAACTTTAGAAGTTCCTGGATGAAATCTGAAGCTGATCCCCATCCACAGAGGGCAAGCAGAGACCAAAGGAAAAGGAAGACCACTCTAGACTGGGAGGTGGCAGTTTTAATAAGCAAGGGAACTTGGGTGGTCATAAGTCAAATAATTCTTGACACCAACCTGCCAGAATCTTAACAGTTTATAGGGAAGGTTTAACAGGGTTCAGTCACATATACAGTCCAGACAGTCTCCACCACACATTGCTCCTTTGAGATTGCATCCTTGAAATGGCTTTAGTTATGGGAACAATGGGTGTACATTCCAAGGACAGGGGAGGAGGTAAGGAGGCTTTGATTGCCCAGGTTCTGCTCATGGGTCAACCAGTGGTCATGTCCTCTTGATGACCTCCTCCAACAATGATGGAAATGTAAATCAAAATGGAGTAAAATAGAAGCAAATATGTCATCAACAAATGAATTTGATCAGGAGGAAATGTCTATGCAAACCACATTGTGTGTTCGTTTATGAAAGCTGTAGATTGGACATGTGTATCTGACCAAAAGTGAGAACAAATATAGGTCATATCTACTGTGAAAATCACAAGATGATGATAAGAAACTTCATTTGACTATATTCAGGGCCATGATAGTCAGGACCATTTCATGGTACCCAACATAGCTGATTTTATCATGATTACTAATAACAACTTAAATTTTTCTTTAAGTACTTCTTCACAGTCCTTTTTGTTTATGAAATATGATTTATACTCTTTGGACCAGGAATGTGTTCCTGTTGATAAAATTACTGTGAAACAAAATTATGTTCAAAATAAAGAGAAACTTTCTAAAAATCTATTACTATTAGGTGGTGAAGCAATTTCCTTGGGAGGTGAGAATTTTCCTATCCTTTGAAATGTTAAATAATGGCTGGAAGGTTACTGATAGGTGATACTGGAAAAGAAAGGTATTTGGTGTATGGGATGAGGGTTGGTTTGATCAGGTAGACCCTAAATTCTCTTCCTGTAGTAATATTCTAGGATTTGTGCTTCTGGTATAGAGCATTTACTAGGATATATTGTATCAATGGACTCCTATTTGAACTCGTAAATAACTCTCGGTATATTTATCTTGGTACTTTCTAGTCATTGCTAATCCTTTCATGAATCCTATAGTTTTACTGAAAAAAGAGAAAATAAGTAATAAATGCCTTTATTCAGATATGATTGTTCCATAAATTCTGGATTTTCTAGCAATAAATGGTGTTGCTCATTTTGAAGCTGGAACTTCTTAGAGATTCTGTTTAAGCTCTGGTAATGAAGTCAGCATCACCCTGCACATGTATTCCTCATCTCATCCCCAGTGCTCTTTAAGGATGCCAGGATACTAGTCATGTTGCTATGACTACTGATGGCCAGTCCGATATTATAGTCTGCATCAACATAATGCCTCTTCAGGACTATTTACATAAAAATTGCTAAAATTTACTGAATGCTTCTTATGTACTAGGCATTATTCTCAGGGCTTTACCATATAATCTTCAAAACAGCCCTATGATATTGAAACTAATTTTATCCTGTTTTTAAGGATGATGAAATTGAGGCACAGAGAAGTTAATTAATGTACTCGGTCTCAGAGTGAGAGACAGAGAGAGCTCAGATTTAAACTCAGAAAGTTTGGATTGCAATCTCCTGAATCTTTAAAATATCTTGCTTATTAAATTTCTACATAAAATTATATAATCCGGGGCACCTGGGTGGCTCAGTGGGTTAAGCCACTGCCTTCAGCTCAGGTCAGGATCCCAGGGTCCTGGGATCGAGCCCCACATCGGGCTTTCTGCTCAGCAGGAAGCCTGCTTTCCTTCCTCTCTCTGCCTGCCTCTCTGCCTACTTGTGATCTCTGTCTGTCAAATAAATAAATAAAATCTTTAAAAAAAAATGATATAATCCATTAGGAAAAAAAACAGTTTTTGTTTTTAAACAAAACTAATGAATGAGACACAGTGAGATGGAGTGGGAAGAATATTACAACTAGAAATGTAGACTTCAGATTTCTGGTCTCGATACACCTCTATTTAATTCTGGGCATATCATTTAGTGGCTGTTCCTTATCTGTGTAGTGCAAATTGATTTCATGTTCTTTATTTGTTTCATTCCAGACCTTTCACAAATAACGCTTACATCCATGAACTCATCTAAGCTTTACAGAATAGTGGTGATCACCTACTTCCATCCCATACACTCTGTGTACAGATAGTAAGGATCCTTGGACTCCAAAGCCACTGTCTTTTCCTATTATGCCTTGATGATCTGTTTTATGTACACAAAATCATTTTCTAAAACTGCAATATAATATGCCAATATTAACTTTTATAATTAATGTGGCAAACAAAGATGAATTGGTAATGTTTTCAGTGGAAGGATGTAGAAAGAAAGGATAATTTTGGAAATGCTTTTAAGACACTAAATTGTTTACATGAAAACCATGTGCATTCTTAATTTATTTTGCTTAAATCCCAAGACAAATGCTAAACTGATGGAAAACTATGTTGTTTCTTTGTGCTTCAGTAAATTCCTTATTTTGTAACATGAAATGATAAATGTTTGAACAGCTGCAATTATGAAGTTAAGGAACCAGACAACACACAAATACACACACACACACACACACACTTTTTATTTTTTTCCTTCAGGGCTATTGATTGGATTTATGCCACAGGAAAGTAATCCATGAGTGACATAAATATATTCTCATTCATTTTGCTGAATCCTTTGCTTGGTGTAACTTTCTCTGTGGGAGGTTAACCTCAAGAATGAAAAGAAAAGAAGAAAAATGTGAACAAACCAGCTCTCATGATTTATTGTCTTAGAATAGTTTCTGAGATATTGTTCTCCTTTACGTACAAGTGAAATACTTTTGCAACAATTGAGGACTAATGGGAAGGAGCTGGGGGTGGGACTCAGTTGTGGCCTTGGCCATTGAACAAATCTTTAGTCTCTATTTTATCTTTGTATACTTAAGAAGTATGAATAGGAGTATTTGTTATTTCTTATTTAATTTCTTTTTTAAGCACTTACGCTCTAAATATATACTATTATGTAGAGGTGAGCCTGTGTGTCTACTTAATCCATATGCAGTCACTGTAAATCCTTTTATTGGTTATACATTTGAAATCTGAGAACTCAATACTCTGCCGGTGTTCTGGGAAGTCACATGCAAGCAGCTTACAATATGCCTTAACTTGCCTGTTGTCTGCTAAAAATAGATGAAGAGACTTGAATCTGCCCCAACTGTTTACTGAGATACATGTAGATCATATAATATCATACTGAGAATCCTAGAAAATCATATTTGGAAGGGGCCATAGAACTCATTAACACATTTCTCAGGGAAACAGAACCACTCTAAGTATCACTTGAAAGAGGAATTTATAGTAGGAATTAGACCTTACCCAAATGTGGGATGTAGGGAAGAAGTGACCGTCTGGAGGGGAGTTGGAAAATCCATGAAAAGTTCACCGACAGGTCCATGTTAAGCACTGATATGAGTGGACAAACAGATGGGACATATGAGTGGACATTCAGGACATCAAACACATTTAGTCTGTGAATTAAGACCCACAAGCGGGGAAGATGCTGAGGGGTTGAATGGAAATCTCCCCCTCTCGGGAAATTTGGCCTCCGTAAGACTGCAGCCGAATCTTTACTAGTGGGCCTGGGCCATGGGGCTGGCAGTGGAGAAGGTGAGCTGTAAGAAGAGTGGAAAGAAATACAACTACAAGCAGAGTGTAAGCTGAGGTCCACTGGATACTTCTGCATCTGCTCAGCACATGCAGAACCAGAGATCTGCAGCCCTGGGGGAAGTGACCCTACTAGGTGTAATGACTTAGGAAGTGACGCATTCAGAAGAAGATCCAAGGTCTCCTGATTGCTTGGGTGGCTTTTTCACTACATCTTTTGTCTATTTTTTTTTTTTAAGATTTTATTTATTTATTCTGAAAGAGAAAGAGAGCATGAGCAGAGGCAGAGGGAGAGAATCTCAAGCAGACTCCACACTGAGCATGGAGCCTGATGTGGGGCTTGATCTCACCACCCTGAGATCATGACCCAAGGCAAATCAAGAGTTGGGTGCTTAACCAATGGAGCCATCCAGGAACCCCCATCTTTTTTCTAATTTATATCTATGTATATTCTACATGAACACAATTATTTGAATTGGACTAAAATCTTTATATAGGTCATCCATCTAATATTTTTATTAGAATTAATATAAAACTTATTATGAACATTAATATGATTGAGATTTTTTTGGTCATTGTTAATATTTCAAGGAAGTTTGCTTCATTTTCCTTAATAGTAGGAAAAGGACATTTTCTATACAAATGTTAGACAATGAAGTCATTATATGACTATTTGAAAGGTTTTTCACCCAAATGGCATTTCAGAAAAATAACTGATACCAGGGAATGGAAGGACTACATAAAGTTATAACAATTGTACTTGTGATTTATTAAGAGCTTATTATATATCAGTCACTATGTTAAGCACTTCATCTATCACCACCTTTTCTCAGTGCTTTTTCCTTGTTTTTAAGTTATTTTCATATAAATGTGAAAGCATACACATATACAAATTGATTAGGAAACACAAATAATGCTATAAAAAGAGCCACATTGTCCTAAGAACAATAATCCTAGCAGAAGATAACTAAAGGGGTGTCTGGATCATGGTTTGGTTTTCAGTTTTCTTTTGAGGTCAAAGAGTTTCTTTTGGGAAATTCTTTGGAAAAGGCAATTAATGAGGCTTGGGAAATAGAGAAAGTTCCATAGTCTGGCATCTGGCAGATCTGTAAAATAAGCTGGATACTGGATATGGGTGGGGAGTGAGATGTTTGATCTTTTCTTCTAGGCTCACCATGGTCAACTTCCTGTTCTGAGGAAGTGGTGGGGTGAATGTCCTCAGTTGCCAGCAGTGACTGGAAGTGAGAGTATGGACTTCATCAACACGTGGTCCATGTCGATAAGAATTTGATAGAGGTTCACCAGAGCAGAAGACATCTTGAGATGACGGCCATTGATGTGTCCGCTCCTTGGACCCTGTTGCTTGAATCTGGGCTGCTTGTTCTTTATGTCTCTCATGCAGTTGTCTTCCTGGGATTGTTTCTATCTGTCTCCTGAGTTGGATCACCTGAGTCCTATATCGAAGTGGAAGACAATGTCAGAAGATTTCCGAGAACGGTTCATCTGATTTGTGTGTGTGTGTGTGTGTGTGTGTGTAAAATAAAAAGTTCCTATCTTATCTTTAGATTTAATTTTTTATTAGGCTGGATTAAAAATTTAGATTTTTCATTACTAAGAACGTCAAAGGCATTGTCCAGTTTTCTTCTTGCTGCTTGTGTTGTTTGTTGAGAAATCCCAAGCCATTCTGAATTCCAGTCTTATGCATAATATCTAACTTCATTTTTCTCCTCTCTGAAAGCTTGTAAAATTTTTCTTTTTGTATCCTGAGTTCTTATATTTCTTCAGTTTGGATTTATTTTCTTCCATTTTATATCAATTCATAGTCCTTATTTCTGGACAATTTTCCCAAATTTCTGTACAAATTTTATAAGCACTATCATCTCCTCTCTCCTTCCTGTTCCCTCTTTCTGAAACTCTTCTCACTTATATGTTGGACATCCTAAACTCATTTCTACCTTTTAAAATTGTTTTTCTCTCCATTTTCCTGAATCTGTTTAACTTTTCTTTTGAGCTCCTCACTTCTGCTATTTCATCTTTTTTAATTTCTGATAGTTTTTTTTTTTTATGGCTCTGAACATGAAAATTTTAAGTTTTTCCTAAATTTATTTCTCTTCACATAGGCTCTATTCCTTTCAAGTTTCTCTTTTCTGTTTATTCTTATTTCTTTTTTGTTAGAGATTTCCCTCAGATATATGCTCACCCTTGGTGGTTGTGTGTTCATGTTTAAGAAGGGGAACCCTAAAGTGGTTTGGATGGGCCTTATTCCCTACAGGCTGATTTACCTGGATTCTTGGCGTGATGATAGTCATACTCTTTAGGCTGGTCAGTTTGGAAGAAAAGACTCCTTCAATATTGTCATTGTGTGTTTAATGCCTTCAAACATCTTTCTTGTGTATTTTGAATTTTTTTGGAGGTGAGGAGGTATGATCAAAATGCTTTTAAACTAGTATGTCTTGTCATCTTATTAAGCCTCAAGCAAACTAAGATAGGGGTGGGTAAATGGAAAGTGTTAATCTTACCCCTTGGAAGTGAAGTTACATGGGTTTTGTGAGTTGTCCATATTCTCATAACTTGAATGATTAAGTCAGGATTTGAACACCAGGGAGGCTGATTTCATAGATGCTATACTAAAGATGTGTGGACCAGAGCAGATGCAAGCCTAGAAAACAGCTTCTCTGCCAGTTTATGAGGATCTGGAAGTCATATATATGTATATGGATATATCCATATGTATATCCATATACATATCCATATATGTACATACATATGTATATGGATGAAGAAGGAATCAGTACAAAAGGCACTTTGAAATGAGAAACAATATTATTTGATTACATAACTTGGGATATTTTTAATGCTTTTAAACAGAGATGTGCATTATAAATCTGTTGGTTCTACATTCAAACTAAAGTCCAAGTGTGTGCATTTCCCTCCAACTCCATTGCCATCTTTTTGTCACTAATCACTCATGTTTTCCTGGATTATCATAGTAGCTTTCTACCTGATCACCTCACATGTATTCATGTCCACTTTTTACATATAACATATATTGAACCTAGAAGAGATATTTTCTAAAACTTGCATCATGGTTTTCTCTGCTTAACATGTTTTAAATTTTTTCTGTAACAACAAAAAGGCAAAATATGAATCCTTAATGTGGTCTACAAGGCCTGCATAGGCTGATCTCTATTCAATTCTCCAACCTCTGCTTTTACTTCACTCATCATGCTCTAGCTGTTATGCTTTCATTTCAAATCCTTGAATGTACCTAGAGACTTCCTGCCTTAAGGATTTTGCTTATGCTGTTCTCTACTCTAAATGCTCTTCCCATTGCTGCCCATCTGCGGCTACCACATGATCCTCATTCAGCACTCATCTTAAATCAGGTCCTCAAGAGGTGTGGTATACACCCCATGTTAGTTAGGTCCTTTATGCTTCTTAAAATGGTTCAGGCTTTCTACATGTAATATCTAGGCAATCAGGAAAAGGATCTAGAGAATTTGAACAGTCACATCTTCCATTGTATGTATTTGCTTCTTATACCAACTACAAAAATCAGAAGCATATTTTCAGATAAAAGGGTGTTCTTATGAATTTACAGAGTGAGAGTTAAATAATCCAGTTGATGTGAGACAGTGAAATGAGTTGGGACAGTGAACATCAGGAAACTTGGGGTTTGCCACCAAGTTGATTAGTCACCTCATTCAAGTCAGATTTTCTCTATGGGGTTCCTCTATTTTTGAGATGAAGAATTTGAACTGGAAAAATTCCTGTAGAACCCTCTGGCTCAACGTTCTATGCCCCTCTATTCCAGTACTTGGGTGTCAAATGATTTTCAAATACTGCCAAGAGCTTTGTAAAATTTTTCAAAAATTTTAAGTAAATCTTAAAACACATAATTTTTAAGTTTTACTTTTAACAAGATTATGTCCTTGATAGACTTGGATTTGCATTCATAAATTCTGTTTTGTTTTGTTACACACACACATCTATCTATCTATCTATCTATCTATATATCTATATCTGACTGGCTTAGGTGTTTAAGCATCAGACTCATTTTATTTATTTATTTATTTATAGAAGTTTTTATTTTATTTTATTTATTTATTTGAGAGAGAGAGACTGAGAGACATCATGAGAGGGGAGAAGGTCAGAGGGAGAAGCAGACTCCCCATGGAGCTGGGTTTCCAATGCAGGACTCAATCCCGGGACTCTAGGATCATGACCTGAAGCAAAGGCAGTCGCTTAACCAACTGAGTCACCCAGGCACCCTAAGCATCTGACTCTTGAATTCAACTCAGGTCATGATCTCAGGGTTGTGGGGTAGAGCCCTGCTTTGGCTTCTGTAGTCTGCTGTCCCTCTCCCTCTGCTACTCCCCCCAGCTCACTCACTCACTCTCTCTCAAATAAATAAATAAATTCTTTAAAACCATTTTTTGTATTAATTTTAATTCTACATTAAAATTAAATCATGTTTCCTGAGTGTACACCAGTTGCTATGAGAGAAGTGATGTGTTAAAATTACCACAGAAAACAAAAATACAGAAAATGGAAACATAGTAATTAAATGTCTGAGGATGAGTCTTACAATGGTTACTGTGAGAAGGCCTAAAACTGAAACATCCACAAAACTGTGAAAAGAAAAAAAGGTATTTTCTAAATATGCAACTGCTTGCAAATGTTCATAGGGATAGACTCCTGGATGGCCACAAACCAATACTGAAGTAATGACTGGAAGGAAACACTATTGATTAGCCTGTTGCCTCAGCTGTGATGCTAACACTGAAATCTGAATAAAGGCACTAATGAGGAATGTTAAAGTTTTAATTTATAGTGACTAACAGTTTTTGTTTTTTTTTAGTTTTTATTTTTTTTTTAAATTTCTTTTCAGTGTTCCAGAATTCATTGTTTATGTACCACACCCAGTTCTCCATGCAATATGTGCCCTCCATAATACCCACCACCAGGCTCACCCCAACCTCCCAATCCCACCCCTCCAAAACCTCAGATTGTTTTTCAGAGTCCATAGTCTCTCATGGTTCATCTCCCCTCCAATTTCCTCCAACTCCCTTCTCCTCTCCAGCTCCCCGTGACCTCCGTGTTATTTCTTATGCTCCACAAATAAGTGAAACCATATGATAATTGACTGTCTCTGCTTGACTTATTTCACTCAGCATAATCTCTTCCAGTCCTGTCCATGTTGATACAAAAGGTGGGTATTCATCCTTTCTGATGGAGGCATGATACTCCATAGTATATATGGACCACATCTTCCTTATCCATTCTCCCATTGAAGGGCATCTTGGTTCTTTCCACAGTTTGGCGACCGTGGCCATTGCTGCTATGAACATTGGGATACAGATGGCTCTTCTTTTCACTACATCTGTATCTTTGGGGTAAATACCCAGTAGTGCAATTGCAGGGTCATAGGGAAGCTCTATTTTTAATTTCTTAGGGAATCTCCACACTGTTTTCCAAAGTGGCTGCACCAACTTGCATTCCCACCAAAAGTTTAAGAGGGTTCCCCTTTCTCCACATCCTCTCCAACACACGTTGTTTACCGTCTTGTTAATTTTGGCCATTCTAACTGGTATAAGATGGTATCTCAATGAGGTTTTGATCTGAATCTCCCTGATGGCTAGTGATGATGAACATTTTTTCATGTGTCTGTTAGCCATTTGCATGTCTTCATAGGAGAAGTGTCTGTTCCTGTCTTCTGCCCATTTTTTGACATGATTATCTGTTTTGTGTGTGTTGAGTTTGAGGAGTTCTTTATAGATCCTGGATATCAGCCCTTTTTCTGTATTGTCATTTGCAAATATCTTCTCCCATTCCGTGGGTTGCCTCTTTGTTTTGTTGGCTGTTTCCTTTGTTATGCAAAAGCTTTTAATCTTGACTGACAGTTTTATGGACAGTCAGACAGCGATGTTTGCTCTTTCTAGTCTGCTAAAGACATCTGTCTTCTCCCAGTAACCCACCATGGGAAGTTATCCTCAAGGAGAATCCTGAGTAGATCCAGATTCATCACATTTTAACTATGACTCCAGAGAGCTTTTAGGGAAACTCTAAAAAACAATGATACTGATTTTAATATTTTATAAAACTAAAAGAGCTTGATCTTGACTACTAGTAATATGTTACTGATTATACCTTTCGGAGAAATCTTACGACTGAAACCACGACTAAGCAAACTTATAAGAACTTAAGAAAGCCATGCCAAAGGAGACCAATGAGCAATGGGTCTTGTTCTGCAGACTCTTTCAGCAGCAATTCTAAAGGGCAAGTTGTTGACAAGCATATGGAAGTTGTTATGACATTAATCTCAAAGGTTAATTAAAGTACTATCAGTATTTTTTATACACTTACAGTGTTGATAATTCCTTATACATGTGAAATATTCTAGAATTTTCCAAAAGTCTTTCTTACCTACTTTTATCTGCATTATGAGAGTTTAAATAATGCACAACATATCTCAGTCATATTTTCTTCTTTAAGCACAATGCTTGGCATATATAACTCTGCTGTAAATGTATGTTGAATTAATTAAAAAACTTGATTCATTCAAAAATCTATGTGAGGCGTATAAACACAAGTATTATTATACAATTTTACCAATCTTTTTATTTTTTTTATGATTTCATTTCATTTATTTATTTGATGGAGAGAGAGAAACAGCAAGAGAGAGAATATAAGCAGAGGGAGTGGGAGAGGGAGAAGCAGCAGGCTTCCCACTGAGCAGGGAGCCCGATGTGGGACTCGATGCCAGGACCCTGGGATCATGACTTGAGGTGAAAGCAGATGCTTAATGACTGAGACATGCAGACACCCTGATTTCACTTATCTAGAAAGAGTTTTAGTGTGTGGTCAGTGTGTCTTAACTAGTTGATGCAAGGAAAAAAATGAGGTCTAAATACTCTGCTCTTTTGGGGCGCCTGGGTGGCTCAGTGGGTTAAAGCCTCTGCCTTTAGCTCAGGTCTTGATCCCAGGGTCCTGGGATCGAGCCCCGCATCAGGCTCTCTGCTCAGTGGGGAGCCTGCTTCCTCCTCTCTCTCTGCCTACTTGTGATCTCTGTCAAATAAATAAATAAAATCTTTAATAAATAAATAAATAAATACTCTGCTCTTTCAGCCTTAAAAAAACTTTAGATTAACTCTTGAGGAGGAAAAAGGAAGAAAAATAACTAATAAAAAATCTACAGTGATGGAAGTTTTAAAAGAAAGCATACTTTGGCCACTATTATGATGTGTGTGTGTGTGTATTATATATGACTTAGTAGGCAACATATATTTCTTACATGTATAGAAAACCACCTCAAATCAGAATTTATTTGAATTTATTTGTTCATTTCTCTACTTTCTATGTACAGATATATCTTAATGGTTTTTTTGTTTGTTTGTTTGTTTTGTCTATAGTGACATCACCACTAAATTTTACCTCACAATTTTATCTTTGTCATTTAGCAGATAAGGAAGGTATTTGAATCTTTCCTCAGTCCTCTGATGTCTTAAAATAAGGGAAATTTGAATTGAGTCTTAAAAGATCAATGGGTCTGTAGACCAGTTGTAGAGTTGGGTGAAAAGTGTACTTCAAATTGAGAAAACCATGTGATGAAATTTCTGAGGTGAGAAACAATTGAAGAGACTTGGGAAAATGGGTTTGGCTGAGGCATAAAATACATGAAAAGGAGAGGTTTGGGGTCAGAGTTAGATTATGAAGCACCTTAACAGTTAAACAGAGCACTTTCTGTCATAAGCAGGAGGAAGCCTTGATAGTTACTTAGCAGAAGAGTGGCAATGTGGGTCACTAAACATGTTTCGTTTTTGTTTTTAACAGTAATGAAGGCATAGCCACATCTGTGCTTTAGTATGATCATTTTGGTAGTAATGAAAGAAGAGCTGCGTGTGTGTGTGTGTGTGTGTGTGTGTGTGTGTGTGTGTGTGTTAGGAGGGAGGACTGGAGCAAGAAGGGGCCAGGGTCAACATCTAAGAAAGACTACTTCAGTAGTCATTTTAAATGGAAAGCATATCTACTTTACTAGATATCTAACATAGAACAAGTTATTTCTTCTCCCCAAGCCTCGCTTTCTTCATCCTGTATCCTATAGGATTGTTGTTAAGATTGAGATTGTATACAATTAAAAACATCATGCCATGTGTATAATAGATACTCAATATGGGTTGATTGCATATTAAGCCTATTAAAATACATTATTTTCATGAATATGTTTCAGTGAAGTATTTTGATCTTTTCTCAGTGAAACATTTCTTTTTTTTTTTTTTTTTTTTTTTTTTTAAGATTTTATTTATTTATTTGACACAGAGAGAGAGAGAGAGAGAGAGCACAAGCAGGCAGAAAGGCAGGCAGAGGCAGAGAGAGAAGCAGGCTCCCCTCTGAGCAAGGAGCCCGACGCGGGGCTCGATCCCAGGACCCTGAGACCATGACCTGAGCCGAAGGCAGCGGCTTAACCCACTGAGCCACCCAGGTGCCCCTCAGTGAAACATTTCAAAGCTGATGCATCCTATTGGACAAAGGCAAAAATGCATAATAACATCTTTCCCAAGATTGTCCTCTTGACCTCCCTCAGTGAAGAGGGCTTTGCTGAAGGGGCTTATAGGAAGGAGGTCCTCTTGTCACCTGAAGCTTCTGCTCTTTTACACTATACAACAGGAAAGTCAACAAATCCATGAAAGAACATTCTGTCATGCCTGAGAAGCCAAGCATGAGCTCTGGTGTTTGATCTCCTCCCAGAGTAAGTCAAGCGTGATGTTTCACTTATCTCAGAGTGTTTGTAAACACTTGGCCCTCGTATATGGTTTTGCTTTTCTTCAACCCAACCTGCCTATAAGAGAGAATGGTAGTACTACTTACTCTTCGGTATTTACTGCATTTCCCCTGCCCCATCTTAAATGGCTCAAGCCCTCTTACGATGAAGGCCAAACAGGAGTTCTGTCATATTTCATTGACTGTAAAGGGTTAACCTGCAACAGTTATGTATAAAGGACAAAGTATGCAGCAGGCTTTAACAACCAAAGAAGGTCTCTGCTTGGGATTAGCTTTATTTTCTGAGTACCCAAAGACAACCACAATGCTTGGCACAGCGTGTACAATAGATGCACATGGAATTAAAACGCAGTAGTTATTTATGTCGTGATTATTTGTTCTCTCTCACACACACACACACACACACACATTCATAAGCAATTAGGCACCTATTACGGTCAGATACTGTATTAATGGATAGAACATGCAGATAAGCAACATTGTTTAACTAAAATATTTGCTGAACACTAACTGGCCACCAGGTCTCTTACAATGTTATGGGAATTCAACATGACTATGTAATAGTTCCTTCCCTCAAAATGTTTTTTTAAGGGGTGCCCTATAAGAAATGGGCTGGCTCTATAGCAAAAACTAAGTAATCTTTCTGATCTCTAACTTATGTTTTTATACTTAAAACAGGCTTCAAGTCTAATTCATCCCATTTTATCTAAGAAGGGTCAGTCATCTGAAATATGCATTTCCATGTTTTGTTTCTTTTTTGGGACACTCTTATCTCTTACACTGCTGGAAAGATAGAACATCAGTATTTTCCCCTCTAAAGGCATTCAAACAGTGGTTTCTCCTCATTTCTATATTGATAAATACTGCTTGACACTCAATTGGAGACTTTCCTCCGTCTGTCATGGCTGATCCCTGAGATTTTCAAATGGAGCAAATAAGAAGTGAACATTTACACTAAAGGATCTTAGCAGACTGTAGATTTATGACTTTTTTGCCTGAATACTTAGAGAATTATATAAATAATTCCTTTGAACTCAAGTTTTTTTATTTCTGTCATGAGATACAACTCCATGTATGTATACATCTTTGTGGTTGGAAGAACATTGTTTGGGAGAGCTAAGGCATTCCTTTCAATGTTTGGCCATTTGAGTCCTTTTGTTGTGAAATATGGTAAACATTCCTCTGTTATTTATGCCAAATTTTCGTTAGTGACATAGAAAGTTATGGATTAGGAAGTAGGGAAGGAAGGACTGAGATCTCTATAGTCAATGTGCCATATTATGTTGAAATAATCATTTGAACATTTCGTATTAACTAAATACTAAGAGAAGCCAATAAAAACAAGTAAGTAGTTAATCTTTTAAAGTGTCTTCTTGGAACACATAGGTAACTTCTGTGTTTGAGGTCGGTAGTAGCAGTTTAAGAGTACTATTTATATGCCTTAATTTCCCAGAGTTGCCTCAAGAAAAGAAAAAGGTAAATTTTCATTTTTGCTTATGATGTGTATTAAAATTCTAGGGTTGAATCTACTTAATTCTTCTACTGAGGGGTTGATGTTGGAATATGTTCAACTTCCTAAGAAAAATCCTCTAAAAATTGCTGCCAAGATATTATAATTTGACTCCATCATTTAAAAAGCTGGTCTCCTGATTTCTACCATGAAGTAGAAGGAAAATTGGATCTAAAATTGGATGCTTTAGTAACTACTGAATTTATAGTCCCAGTTAATTTAATCTAAAAGATTAGTATTTGTTTTTGCTCAACCCAACAGAGTATGTTAAGTGCAGCTCAACATTTTGGGCAATTTAAATCTGTTATTAACTCTATGCAGACAAATTTTCCTTCTGTTAAGCCACTGCTAGTTACTGGTATGAATTTATCACCTGGAAAAGCCAAGTTGATATTTGCACACATACAAACCTCTAGTTAACTTAGGTCCAAACTGTTCACTGCAAACATCAGCACATTTCTCTTAAGTTGGAGAAAATGGCTGTGTTTTAGTTCAAAATTCTGTTAGTTGTCAATGGAAAAGAGTCAAACCCGAATCTATATTCCTAATAGAATGCCTTATTAACTTTTTCAGTCAGTAGATACTATTAGAATAATTAATACACTTACATAGACTTGAAAAGTAGAGGATCTTTGATTATTTATTACTGTTTTAAGAATCTCTGAATGAATTACATATACATTTAATCATATATGAAGGACATCCATTAGAACATCTTAAACCTACTGCTTTTGTTTCTTTGACCTCATCTATCAGAAAACTCCGATGGCTATCTGGTTTCAAGTGTATCCGCCCCAGTAAAGTGGCAAAAATCCTTTCAGAACAAATATATTGCTTCCTTTTGTTCTGCTACTTGTATGCGCAAGAATCATCCCTTTAGACAAGACAGACAAATTTGTATTATCTGGTTCTTTCTGTTAAGGTGAATTTGAGTATTTTCTATCTAAGGCAAGATACGATCTTACCAGTGTTGAGAATGGCTTTTGGCCTTCACATCAGAAAACAGCCCCTAAGACTGTACTTTGTCTTTGCTTCCTGTCCCATCTTGTTTCTGTACAGACCAAGTCTGCTGCTAAAGGCTGATGTCTGAGACAATAGCCGTCATCAAAAGACTACTCTTTGAGATACCTTTTACCAGGGCCAAAAAACTATACAAAGGCAAAATAGAGTTTTCCCTGTGCATTTATCCAAACAGCATTTCCTATCAACCAAGTTGTTACATTTTTCTTCCCACTGGATTATTTCTTTACCTATTTCCACTACAAAATAATGGTTTTATTAAACTGTTCTAAGTGAATTTGTCACCTAAGGGAGTCATTCCTTCAAAAGGAAAGGTGGCGTGTGAGGACAATCTTTTAAGACTAATGTAAACTTTTTTTTTTCCCTATGCAGTTATACTATTAAAGAACACTTATTCTCCCGAAAGACACCTAAGATTACTTTGGTACTCAGAAGAGAAAATCACCAGAAGGAGCTCTGATGACCACAACCCAGATTTAGTTACTGAAAGAGGCTGATGACATTTAGAGAACCACAAGCTGATTTGTATGCATATTCTTTAACAGGACACTCACATATATCAGGCAATCAGTCATATTGTAAAATATCATATTTTAATAAAGTTAGTGCTCTGCATAATAACAATAATACTACTAATAGATAAAATATGTGGGTACACTATATGTTGACACTACATTAAATGTTCTACCTACAAAATTTTCTTTAATTATAATATCAGTCTTATGAGGTAGGTGTATTATCTATCTTTCCATTTTATAAATGAGGAAAGTGGGGGGTTGTTAAATAAGCAAATAATGATAATAATAACAATCATAACAAACTCTTACCCAATATTTATTATTTATCAGGCCTCAGTTTTAAGAGTACAATCATATTAAATTGTTTAACCCACCATAAAATCCACCAAGTAGATATTATAATTAGTCCCAATTTTTAGATGAGGAAATAGAAGCATGGAGAGGTTAAGTAATTGCTCAAAATCTCAGCTCGTAAGAGGTGGAGCTGGGACTGCACTGCTGATTTCCGGTTCCCAAGCCATCCTCCCACTGCTGTATTGAATACCTCTGCCTCTCAGACAGTTGATTCCCAGAGATTAATGACTGCTTAGTGGCAGCAATGGGCCTTGATTTCAAAGTCTATGCTCTTAATTGCAGTATTTTGTTCTATTATCTCTCATTTACTAAGCACACAGTCACTGTGCTTAGTGCCATGCCCTCTTGCTTTCATTGCATATGCATACAAGAGTGAGTGTACAGAGATCATCTTTGCCCTTAAAATGTTTACTTTTTGGGAGCGAAACAGTTTACTTTTTAGATGAGGGACCTACTAACCCAACTAAATACCAGAATAATTTCTCCCAGGATCTTTCTGCAGTCATTAGGGATCTCTCCTAATGGTTTCTGTAACTTTGACTATGGAATCCAAGAGTCTCCCTTTCAATACAGTCCTTGAGTTTCTTAAAGGACTGTTATAATCAGCAAGAATAAGCTACTGCTGAAAGTTCTCCCCGCTCACTAAGACACAAATGGCTGAACTGATGGCCGGACGGTGAAGAGAACAAACCACTCTGTGGAGGTATGCCGGCTTTAAAGGGCTTAGCTCCTTGCTTTCTTAGGTGAGAAAGTTATGATGTGACATGAAGGAATGAATGCTAATGAGTCCAACCTGCAATTCAATTATTTTATGATCCTCAAATAGTCTCTATAAACCAGATGTAGTGTAGTGAAGGAGATATTATTCCTTTCTAGAGACACAAAATAAAATTGAGAGGAAAGTAGATTTTTTAAGAAAACATGATCCTAAAAGTTTTGCTCAATTTATGACTAATAAGACCTTCAGTGTTACATGAAATGAGGCTAAACTAGGAGTCTGCTGCCCAAGTTCAAGCCCTCACTTAAATCTTAGATTCGGTCTTACAGATAAAATATCGCTATATGTAGTAGACTTGGCTTTTATTAAAAGAAGTGGCATATTCTCACAGTCTCTCTTTGGTTAACAGCAACCTCTTCCTTTTCTGAGCTCTTACAGTTCATACAGCTCAGCTGGACTGCCATATGTTATGATGTCATGGATTACCATTTACTGTTATAAATGGGGCTCTACATTATATTATTATGTCACTTTATTTAGCACCATTGTAAGCTCTTTAAGGGTGAGGTCTATGAATTCCAACCCTTCACAGTCCCTGTTCCAAACTTTTCACAGTGCCTATTCCTTGCCAAATGTGGGAGTTTTGTAATTGTTAACGGATTGAGATTAGGTTGCCAGTAGAAAGCTATTCTTTTAAAATTAATGCTTACCAAACTTATCAGTGGAATTCAAGCTTAATATTTACTGATTGATAATAATGAATGCATTAAACTAGAGACATAACTTCATGCAAATAGCTACAACTAATTATAGCATGTAAATATGATGATGGATACAATTACTAAAACGATTATCAGCTAACACAAGCTTATCATTTGCAAGATCATATGTAGTCCTTTCGCTTAAAGATGGCTTTTGAGCATTGGCATATTCAACAAATGATGTATTTGCACTAGTAATCATGTGGGGAAGAAATAGTATTTTTTAGATGACTTCTCATAAAAATAGAGGGTATAAATTCACCCTTCTAGACTCAAATGACCAAAATGAATTGTAATTTCAATATTGTTTTTCCTGGGAGGTTTTGTTTCTCATCTTAGTTTGAACTGGGAAAGGACATTTTAAATCTAGCTCTTGGAGTTAGGAGGCTGTGGATCAGTGTAATATGAAGATTGCAGTTATATACTAGGACAGTGGAAAGAGCACTATACACAGTCTGGATATCTGATTAGAAATCCCGGCAGCTTTCTGTGTGACCTTGAGTAAATAATATCTGTATTACAGTCCCCTAACAATAGCATACTCTGATTCCCGAAAACAAAAGTTTTATATTCTTACTCCCACCTTTGGTCCTAAGTCTACTATTCTTCTTTCATTCTAGGACTTTATCTTGCTATCTAAGAGTTACTCTCTTTGGAATGAAAATTTCAAGTTCATAAAGAAAACAATCTAAGGTTGAAATAGGCTTTTGTGTTGTAAAGAGCTCTATAGTCTCAAGAGATATCTAGTTGACTGTGTAATAAATGGTCTTGGCAGCTTAGATGTCAGACAGTTAACTAGGTCAAAGTGAGTGATTTGGATTGATGCTATTTACCTGTTTTCCTATTGTACAACTTTATTTGCTTTGGATAAATTATTCTTAATAAATAAACTCAAGTCAGAAATTGGGTGCCTTTCTCCCACCTCTACTGCTTAACACTGTGTTATAATGGGCACGTGATGTGTTAGCCTTGAACTTTAGTTCTTTGTGTGCAAAGTAAGGATCATAATACCCATATAACAGAATCTTCATAAATGTTAAATGAGCATTATCTAAAATATTTATACCTTACCAAATATTTTCAAATTCAAGGGATGCTAATAATGACACTTTGCAGAGAATGAGCTAAAGATTTGAGGGAGATGCAGTAACTCCTTTAGATGTTAAATAAATGTATAGTGTTCTAAGTAAAATACCAACAGTTTTGAAATTAAGGTAGCTTTAAAACTGTGTGGGCTTACTCTTAAACTTGAACCTTCAACCAAGATTTGCCTTAACAAAAAGGAATCATTCACCTGAATACAGCCTATTCACTTTGTTTAAAAAAAAAATATATATATATATATATACATATATATATATACTATTGTAACTGTTATCACTATCATGATAATGATAATAGTAATTTTGATAATGTTGATATCATATTTCCAGAATGATCAACCTCCAATTTCTTTTAAACTGATGAAATAATTTTTTTTTCTAAGATTGCAGCTTATTACACGTGAGGAACATCTTTTATCTATATGTTTTCTTGGAGATGTTGTGGAGTGGGGTGGAGCAGTTCCTTTTTCCACACAAAGGACATTAAGAGTAACTTAGGACAAATACATACTTACTGGGATGGAAGAAGAAATACAGGTATATATGGGAAGAGAGTTCCCTTTTTTGTTTGAACTGAAACTGTTTTCCCTTCAAAAGGAGAATCTAGCCCATGGCTTTTAACAGGAGCTTAGCTCAGAATCTGAAGGGTTGTACTAGATGTTTCAACACCTGCTCAGAAATCCCATTATTTCAAGAATTAAAGTTGAGCCACAGAACTCCAGGACTGGTAATTTCTTAGCCAGCTTGTGAAAATCCCAATGCTTCTGAACTATGTACAGCTAGAGAGCATGAGTGCATTGCTTGCCTGGAAATGTTAGCAATCACATCATCATAATATAGGGATTTGGCAGCCTGTCTTCATGAGTGACCTTCACAGCTGAAATGCGTGAGTTCATTTTCAAGTCCTTTGAGAAGTAAAGCATTCAAAAACAACTAGGGATATTGAAGGCATTCATTAAGGAACTAATCCTTCCCAACTTTGTTTTGGAGATTAGCTTGGGAAGTAGCTGCTTGTATGTGGCTACTCTGGGGTTTGTGGTTAGGAAGATGAAAATTACCCAGAGCAGGCCCAGGCCAGGAGGTCCCAGAAAATGGAAAGTTACTAACAGTAAGCTAGAGATGACTGGAAGCCCACTGGGAGCAAGAGATATCCAGCCATTTCTGCTTCTGTAAACAGGCTTCTGGCCACAGGCTGCCTGCACTACTGTTCTCGCCTAAAGCAGTCCCCAGCCCCAGTTCAAACCCACCCACCAGGAGTCAGCATAGCCCCTATTGCCTGGGGCCCAGAGCTTCGAGCATGAGCTCATTTGTGTCCGTCAGCGTAAAATAAATCCGAGTTCTCCTACTTCTCCGAGTGTCACTTGGTCTCTCATTGGTCTGATTATTTTCCGCAACATTTTGAAGCAGTAGATATACGTTAACAGGAGTAAGCAATGTTGAGAGGTACACACTGGGGTCTGTGGTGTGTGTTTATAAGCTACTCAGCTCAAAAAAAAAGGGGGGCAGAGAAAAACTTACAAGCAGCTTAAAGATATCAAAGAAAAAAATCCAGCTACTTACTGGTAAACAAAATTATCTCATTTTACTGAGGGTATCTCATTTTAAAAAATAAAATGTTCTGATTTCATCAAGTTCTTTGGAGTATTTTTCATATGAGCTAGTTAAATGTTATACAAATTATAGATGGCATGATGAGGTAGGGAATTTGCCTTTATATGAAAAACTCTAAGTGTGTGATTGCTTATCTAGAGTGAACAAGGGGCAGAATCGTCAAAATTTAAGGAGACACATCCTAGATAATAACTGGCCAGGTAGGTAGATAGCGAATCTTATCTTTGCATTTTGTTTGTTTTAATGGGAAAATGATTCTATCTCACCTAGGAACTTATTACACCGAATTCTAGTTTCCAGCTAGGTAACATATATCAGGACCACCTATGAAACAAAAATAGATGGAGGGGGAGTTTCTGTCCCCCAAAACTCTGACTTAAACATTCGAGAAGGCCCTAGAGTTGTGCCCAGTTAAACCAACTCTTCATCTCACAGATGTATCCATGCAAACATACATTTCTTCTGAATTAATCTTGCCCAGACATTAACTTTTGCTATCCATATTCTTTCAAAACAATCAGTTTTCCCTCGCCTAGTTTCTCTATTAGACAATAAGAATATTAATTGAGATTAACACATATTCTGAACTGAAGTTCTGTGTACAACAAGCTTCTCCGTTGATCTATTTGCAAATAATTCCAATTAATAAATATGTCTGAATGTCAGCAAGGGGCCAGACACTGGGCTAGGTTCAAGAATCTGAAGATGAGTAACACCCAGTTCCTGACCTCAAGCTGCTCATGGTTTTAACTACAGAGACAGAGACCCAGTGTATAAGCAGTGAGAATCAACGCCTTTCTCTTTGGGCTACCTCATACTTTATACTGATCCTATAATCTCACTGCATTTTTCTTGTGTCTCTGTATCCACATACATCATTCCAAGTGGGTTAAAAGTCTGCTGAGGGTAGTGAAATACCTATAGCCCTATAGGTCTATTGGTACCTAGCATATAACATAAATAAATAAATAGCATAAATAAATAAATAGCATAAATAAATAAAAATTGATTAAGGGTAGGGAGTGGGTAGTTGGGTTACGGACATTGGGGAGGGTATGTGCTATGGTGAGTGCTGTGAAATGTGTAAGCCTGACGATTCACAGACCTGTACCCCTGGGGCAAATAATATATTATATGCTAATAAAAATAATTAATTTAAAAAACAGAAAATGGAGTAGTGCAGATTTGCTTGTTGACAATCATTAGTAAAGTTGTCTTAATCTTGAATAATGGTGTAGAATCCACCTGTTTCCAAAGGAGAAAATTCAAGGTCATTTGCTTGTTCTCCACAGTCTTTACATCCATATCCAAAAAGATTTGCACCAAAGAGCACAGAATCTGAGTGATTATATTATATTTTTATTTTCATTGATTTGCTTGGAAAAAGTGATCATTCCAGGACTTCTGAAAAGGACATGGCATTGAATTTCAGACACTTTCCCCCCCACTCTGCCTTCTGCTCTTTCACCAAAGCTATCTTCCTAGAGAGCAGATTTGATCTCTTTTTCCTACCCTTAAAAACCTCCCTTGACACCCCAGTGCTTACAAAAGAAAATTCAAACACGTCAGCGGATGAACCTCTTCCTTCTTTTGGTCTCAGCTTCTGTCTTCAGGTCCATCTGCAAACACTCTCCCCACTGTACCTCAAATATATCAGCCATCTCTTCAGACTGCCTCTTGCCACATGCAATCATTTCTTCTGAGGGGGTCTTTCCTCCTTGATATGCCGGATAAAATCCCAATCAGGTTATAATTCAATCCTCAGTACCATATTTATGAAGCTTCCCTGAATTATCCTTCTGAAGTCAGTATTTTTCTGCTTTATATAGTGAAGTTCAATTCTCAAGCTTCTACTCAGAGTCCAATTCTAAAAATGTTGCTACTCCAGTCTTGCCACCGATTGTAACATTTGTGAATCTGTCAGTCCTTTGAAGTAAGGTCATTACAACTACAGGAATTCTTTCTAAAACACAGATAGCTTCAGAAGAGCCAATACACTAACAATCCCTGGAATTTACCTAACACTTCACAGTTTACAATAAATTTACATATTCAATTTCAGACCAGGAAGACAAATATTTCTACTCAATAATATTCAAACCAGAGAGCTAGCCTTGTTTTTTTCTGCAGCTACATGTTTTGAGAGACCTTTTGAATTTGTCGGGTCTATGTATTTCTGGTCAAGCTTTCTCCTGATAATTTCTGCTCTTCTTTTTTTTTTTTTTTTTTGAATTTTATTTTATTATTTTTTTTCCAGTGTTCCAAAACTCGTTGTTTATGCACCACACCCAGTGTTCCATGCAATATGTGCCCTCCATAATAACCACCAGCAGGCTCACCCCCCACCTCCCAAACCCTCAGTTTGTTTCTCAGGGTTCACAGTTTCTCATGGTATCTGTTCTTCTAGCTAGTGAATAGACAGTCTCACTGTCTGTTCAGCTGAAGGTAGCAGAGGACCACATGGAATCCAATGCTGAAAACAGTAGCTTTTCTCAAAAACACTTTGAACTCTCTATTTTTTCAAAGCATGTACCCCCATGTGCGTGCACAGGCACACACATTTTCAAAACACTATACTTTCAAAATAAATTTATAACATGCAGTTAATTTTTATTTTTTATTTTTTATTTTTTTTTAAATTATTTAATTTTTTATTTGACAGAGAGAGAAATCACAAGTAGGCAGAGAGGCAGGCAGATAGGAAGGGAGAAGCAGGCTCCCTGCTGAGCAGAGAGCCCGATGTGGGGCTCCATCCCAGGACTCTGGGATCATGACCTGAGCCGAAGGCAGAGGCTTAACCCACTGAGCCACCCAGGTGCCCCCATGCAGTTAATTTTTAAAGGAAGAAGTAGATATGACAAAATTTCTATTATCTAAGGCTAAACACTATTCTGATTGTGGTCTTTATTTTTATTGTCTTTTTTATTATTATACATACACGTGCAGATGACACTTGCAACTTGTGTTTGTCACTAATAATGTACTTTGAATATTTTCATATCTTTGATACTCCTTTGAAGCCAAAATTTATAAAATATTCATTGAAGTTTGATTGAAAACTCAGAGATTTACACAGAGTTCAAAGTTCAGCTGTTTAACCTATTAGAAGAAAAAGTGGAGGATGATACCTTCCCAAGGAAGTTTTGGGGAAGACATGGTGTCCTAGGCATCTCTTATAATTCCTTGTGACAGCTATGCTACATGGCATGATTAAGCCTTATTTTCCTACAAAAGATGATGATCTACTTTCTTAATTCTTATTCTTAACTCTTAATTCTCTGTGATGTATTTCGAAAATGAGAACTTTCTCTCTTTTTCTCTCTCTCTCTATACATATATCCTTAAACAAAAGTCTGTTGGGCCTCAGCTTCTCCATGTATAAAACAAATGTGTCAGCCAGATATTTTTAAAAGCTTTAGCCCACACTAATATTTCCAGTTTCCGAATCAATTTTCTAGGCTTCCATTTTAAATATAATCAACCTATTATCATTAGAATCAGAACGGTCACTCTATCTTTTTAAAAACTTGATAGTTTCATTCAGTTAAATTCCCAGTAGTTTGCTAGGCCTATGATTTTGCAAGCATAGTGGCGAATTCATGACTTTTAAACAGAGCCTTAACCTCAAAGCAAAGCCTCAAACTATGTTACTTATTAATAACTCTGTTTCTTTCAACACTAAATTCTTAGACACTGATTTGTGGCCAAGTGATCTATTCTGATTTTCTCAGCTTCATTGTTAATTCAATTCAAATTGTCATCTGGCTTTGCCCACTTCATTACTATAGAGTAACTTCTAAACTTTTCAAGCCTATAAACTCGAACACGCCTGCATCTCAATTCTCACTTTTGAATGTATGAGAAGATGAATGCACAATAAGGTTGCTCTCTCAGGGCTTCCAGTGCCCACCTCAGTCCCCTTCCAACAGTATCATGCTGCCTTTCTGATGTTAGTTTGTGAAAGTGTCTCTTCTGATACGTACTCAAAAATGTTCCTTTATTTAACACTAAAGGAAATGGTGGTAGGTAATCATGTTGCTACCTTCCATCCTCCTGACCTTTAGATTTTATGCTAAGTGATTTCCTGGAAGTGAATCCTACCACATCAAATGCATTTTTTTTTTCTTCCAAAAGTCATTAACTTGCTCTACCTTCTGAATTCATCATGACTCACAGGTGTAACGGCCCCTTGAGGAATTGCTAAATGTCTCAGACATTTCAGAGATGTTCTGGGTCAAATTACCATTTAGAAAGAGGACACTTAAATTAGAGGTGAATAAAATTGTTGAAAATCAACCGATTTACTCCCTGAAGGAAGCAGGAATGTCTCAATTATATGCAGTATCAGGTCAGGCTTCCCTGGAGATTTTACAGTGATATATGCTTCCAGTGTCCCTGAAAAATCAAGTCTTTATGGATGACCTAATTTAGTTATAAAAATAATTGCCGTAAAGGGTAATATTCACCTTACAGTAGACTAAAACATATGCCTTTTAAAATTCATTAGTGCATTTGATTCACTTAGAAATATTACTTATCTATCTACTTATCTATTATCAGATCTCAATTCCTCTTCCTCATTTGTTTTTCTTCATTCAAACCTGTTCAAATGAGCTGGCAAAATCTTCCTTAATAAAAGCTGCTCATTCTCATGCAGGAAACTTTATGGCACTTCCTCTTTTCCTCGTGCCACCTAGCTTTTGTTTTGAGTGATAATAAATTATGCTTCTTTCTTTTCTCCATTAGTTTGTAAGCAACCTTATGCAAGAAACTAGGCTTATTCTCTTTCCCTAGATAAAGAGGTTTATCCCTCTTTCCCAGCATAGGTCCTGGAGTCTAGTAGGAATTCAACCGATGCCTGAATTTTTGCTGAACAAAGCCGATATGTGTTTTGTTTTACTCACAGTGCCACCCACAGAAATGCTTGGAAACGTATGGGTTAATGGTAATTACAAAAAAAGTGTTTTCCTTAAATCTGTGGCAAGAGACTCAGAATTGTTCCATTTGTGTTCAAAAGAATAGTTTTTAGTTTTGAGTTGGAAGCCAAGAGAATAAGCTGATTTTGTATGTGAAGAAAACAAAATTCATAAGCCATTTAAGCCACCCAACCGAAACACAAACAGGAGTGGGTTGTTAGGTGTTTACATTAGATTTAACTTTCATTTTTTTAAATGAGGAACTAGCGTTAGCACCGTTTCCAAAAAGTGATAGTTTACCAGCAAACCATCAGGTTTGTCTGCATGGCAACAGGACTGGCAGTACTCAGAAAAGGGATCAAACAAAGAGAAATGAACGAATTACCCAAAGTGTCAACCCCAACCTATTTATTTGATTTAATCAATCTCACAGCACGTTAGACTTCCTCAACAAATAAGGGCACAAAAGCTGAGTTAGGTCAATCATCCTTCTTGGGGAATGTATCCTGCTCACAAGCAAAAGAATGTAAAGTTGGTTTTTCCAACATCTATTACAGCATTTAACAATATGAAGCAAATCCAAAACATCAGCTGAAACTATTAGCTTTAAAATAAACCCTTTACTTAAATAAAGGCTGCATTCTCAAAGGATATTCTACATTATAGTTGCAATTTTACATTTGCCAAAAAAAAAAAAAAAATCTATGAAATTAAGAACTGAAGCAATGCAGTCATGGGAATGATTATTTACCATATTTTTTTGAAGAGCACAATAGTATTTATTCCACAGTCAAGATAATCAATATGAGGATTTTGTCTACTTCTAAATATATTCATCTCACTTATGCACTAAGATTAAGGAAATGACTAGAGTATGTGTCTGGAGACCTATTGCACACATGGTGAGATGTTTCTAGAGCATAATTCTATCTATCGCCTGGCTTCCATAAGACCTGATCTTAACAAAAAGTGTGTGTATGGGGGGATTGGGCACAATTCATTTCAGAACCTATAGTTTAGATCAGCTAGGCTTCCTTAAATGCTCCAGAAAGATCTGAGTATTTCCTTTTCTCCAATGAATTGTTTTATTTTTATTAATGGCTGTTGGTTTCTTTGGAGAAGAATGAAGAAGGTATTTATTTTACATATATGGGGCAAGATTGCAAGGCTTTTTTCTCCACAGGACTCTGCCTCTTTTTCAATGGATAGACTGTGGATCTAAGAATTTTCTCATATAAGGAAATTGGATAAGGGATCACTATTTTCCTTTGCAGTTGGTACATAAGATTTCTGCACACCATTTAACTTTTTCTGGTTATACAGTTATAGCCCCTGCCTCATTCTTGCAATCACTATTGTCAGCTAGTTATCATTTCAGATTCCAAATGTTCTAGACCCCCTGGTTTCCACCCCAACCTTACCGGTATTTCTAGGTCACCTCTGATGATTAAGTTTCAACATCTGACCTTTCCTATTTTCCCCCCATCCAATCACCCCTATTGAAAACTGAAGACCCATGGCTCCAACATCATCTCCAATAGTCAACTCTGGCTTAAAGAGAACAGTCAGCACTAACATTCTCAGTAAGGCCAGTGGTCCCCACCCATAGGCACCCTTTACTCTCTTAGTGAAGAGAGTTTCATCTCGGCCTTCTCACGTACGTAACATGGGGAAGTGACAGGTTCTCTAGTCTCACAAATTATATCCATTCTAACTCACCCACATCCTTATGCCTTCTGATTCCTTTTACAACATTCTGACAAAACAGTTCTTGTTCATGTACTATTTGCCGTATTTATTGTGTCCAAGATCTAAAGAACCATTCCAGCAATGTTTCAGTACCAACTCTACATGCCCGTGCCATAAGGTTAAATCTTGAGTCACAGGAAGTTCTATATCAATAAATATTCTCTTATGCTGCCTTATAGTCAACACTTCCACCCTGACCCACAACTCTGAGGAGTCCCATACGTTCCCTTGGTTCCCTCTTATATGCATTTGCTAGAATGTGAAACAACTTTACAATAAAGCTATCTATTATTCGAGCAGAGAGTATACTTCCTGCTCAGCCTATGCTGAAATTTGACTCTAGTTATTAGTCTACAGGCAATTGAGAGAGATGGGGACAGATTTTAAGAAGGAAAAGCATCGGGGTGCCTGGGTGGCTCGGTGGGTTAAAGCCTCTGCCTTCGGCTCAGGTCATGATCCCAAGGTCCTGGCATCAAGTCATGCATCGTGCATCGCATCGGGCTCTCTGCTCAGCAGGGAGCCTGCTTCCCTTCCTCTTTCTCTCTGCCTGCCTCTCTGCCTACTTGTGATCTCTGTTTGTCAAATAAATAAATAAAATCTTAAAAAAAAAAAAAAGAAGAAGGAAAAGCATCATCTTGCAAGATCTCCACCTCAGATAAATGTCATATAGCCTCCAGGCAAACCTCAAGGCAAGTGTCTGTAATCCCAGGAATGGGAAGTGAAGGACTGGGAAAAGTGAGACAAAGAGGAGGGAAAAGTCAATCACTATGGGGAATCAGGGCTTAATTCTGCTGGGCCCAAGTAAGAAACTATGCTGAACATAGCTCAGAATTGTCCTTAGAATGGGTAAAAATCCTGGGGGCATTGATTTACCCATTCCTATGCTCTGTGTGCCGAGGGTTTCCTCCAGCAGTATTAATTCCCTTATACTTAAAGATTGTGTCTGAACATGGCAGAGCAGCTTTCAAAGAAAGCCAGGCAGGGAGTCTTTGAGGCATATTCTTGATGGGGAGCATAGGAAGTACATAGACTATTCCATCAGTCATACTGAAATCAAATGAGCAGAGGGAGGGTATCTTGGCACATCACATGCATTCAGTTAAAAAGGATGATTATCACGTCAATCCCACTTTGTAAGATCGTTCTTGACTCACAATTTCTGCAGGACAATTTCCATGCTCTTAGCAAGCCATACAATACCCTCTTTAAATTGACTTGTGCTTATTCTTCAAGACTCACATACATAGAAATCTACTCTCTAATTACTTCACTATCTATTCATGTAGATCTTGGTGTCTGCAAGCTTCTAAACATTTATAACTTCCTGACTTTGCATCTATTCTGCCTGACATATCATTAAATCTCATCCCCCTTTCTATAGAGAATAAACTTAAAAGTCCTTAGTGTGACATTCAAAGCTCTACAATAATTGTCTCTACTGTTTCATAATTGTGATATTATTTTCCAAACGCCTTAGAAAATCTTTATTACTTGTTTTTTTAAAGTCTCAATGCAATGGTCACATGCATTATGAAGCATTGTGAGACTTATCCACACCACCCACCACACAGTGAGTTGACCTCATCCTCACTTGATGACTTTATATGCTATTATGGTGCTTATCAAATTACATCACGATTATCGGTTACCTGCATTAGCATGTAAGCTGCTGGAAATAATATACATTGTCTAATTTGGATATTTATATCTCCAATACTAGTTGTCCAGTAATTAAGTATTGAATCAATAAAGCAACTGAAGATGAGATTTTTTTATCTTTTAAATTTTATATAAAAAGTAAAATCAGCTCTTTGATGGCTACTCTGCTGACTCAACCCTATTTAAAACTAAATAAATACAGATTTTAAATACAATATTTTATTTCTATTTATACCTTAAGTTAGAGTTAACAAATGTGATTGAGTTACACTTGTATAAAATATCTTAGTGAAAATAGAGATAAATTCAAATAGACACTTGGAGAATAATATATATAACTGTATTATACCCTTTTAAAGAAGAAAGGGATTAATTTAGGTATTTGGATAAGGAAGCAGTAGACAGAAAGTTAAAATATCTTTAAAAAATGAAATGCATCCCATCAAAACTCATGTAGAAAATGTTATGAATAATTTAAACATTTGATCAATACGGGCTGTTGATATTTTCATAATTTTCAAAAGACTCAGTCTCTGTCAAGTGCTAATGTATTGTAGAAACATAAGATTCAGTTGGTGGAGGAATGAAAGCCTTTATTTCCTGAAAGTTAACAACAATTGTTGGCAGCTGAATTACAAAATTATAATAAATCATGTCAACTTTTTAGTCTTTTTTCACATTTGTAAAATAGGGAAATGGAATTTCATAAGCTGAATTTATCATTCAGGTAAATAAAAGTTATCATAATTTTTCTTCCTGCCACTAACCTCAACTCACCTTTTAATGTTTTTTTTTTTTCTTTTTTAAGAAAGCTACCAGACTAAGCTCCCTCACCATTTTACTCTCCCTCCTTTTCTCATCAGGGTCCATACAAAGTTCGAGATAGACTAAGATCGAGGTGTAAATGATCTAGAAAGAGAAACCCCCACACCTACGTATATGTTTACTTACTTATGATCTATTTCTCCTTCATTAGTCTTTAGGAATCGTGAAGTTTGGTACTTGTTTGTATTCACTTCTGAATTGCTGTTACCTTGAATGTGATAAGATGTAAAAATTCAACAAATTCTTGTTGAATCAATGCATAGTTTAACTTTCAGTTTATCTGGGGTTAGAACACTTTGTTCTGTTACTTGGGAGTTAATAGATATACACTTAATGATTCTCCCAATAAAACAAAACAAAAATGGTATTTAAAATGCAAATTTTAGGTAGACTTACAATAAAGTAAAACATTATCAAAGGCCCAAACCAAAGTCAAAGCAGGAATCAAAAGATAGGAAAGTTTGGGAGGCAATTTTCATCCAAAGATATTTCATCTGCCATTTTAAGGATTGCATACAGTGATGGAGACATAACGTGAATTCTAAGGCCTGCTGAGGTGAACACCAACTAGGGAACACCAATATAAGGTTAGGATTACAAATGATCAGAGCTTTAAAGAAAGAGCGGGTGAGGAAAAAAGGTCAGTGTTCAGAAAGTGGTAGGGAAAAAAAAGTTTGCTTTTTTATTTCTTGGGTTTTGAGAAAGGGGAAAAAAAAATCTCCTGGAAAATTTCACAAACATAAATTGACTCTCATATGGTTTTGTAACTTAGAGTTATACACTTATATGAACCAACAAAACTTAAGGTCAGATGTTTATTTTTAAAAGATCCCAGGTTGAAAATGCCCCCAGTCACCTGGCTGAAGCAAACACAAATCCTCCTTGGAAGAGTACAAAATCAGAGCGTGAGTTTTCAATCCAAAAGTGTTCTCTCCTTTCAATTTTTTGGAAGAACTTGAGATAGCATTAATTCTTTTTTCAGTGTTTGGTGGAATTCACAAGTGAAGCCATCCGGTCCTGGGCTTTTCTTTCCTGAGCGGTTTATGATTACTGATTTAATCTTCTTACTTGTTTTTCTTTTCTTTTTTTTTTTTTTTAAATATTTTATTTATTTATTGAGGAAGAGAGAGCCCATGAGTCGGGGGAGAGGCAGAGAAAAAAGCAGACTCTCTGCTGATCAGGGAGCCTGATACAGGACTCAATCCCAAGACCCTGGGACTATGACTTGAGCCAAAGGTGGATGCTTAACTGACTGAGCCTCCCAGGTGTCCTACAATCTTCTTACTTGTAATTGATTGTTCAGATTTTCTTCAGTCTTGCTAGATTGTAGGTGTCTAGGAATTTATACATTTCTTCTCGGTTACCCAATTTGTTTGATTTGTATGATTATTCATAGTAGTTTACATAATTCTTTGAATTTCTGTGCTCTCAGATGTAATATCTCCTTTTTCATTAATAATTTTATTTATCTGAGTTTTCCTCTCTTTTCCTTAGTTCACCTGGCTAAAGAGTTGTCAATTTCCTTTATCTTAAAAAAAAGCAATTTAGTTATTTTCTTTTTTTTTTTTTAGTCTTTATTTTATTTGTTTCTCTTCTTATTTTTATTAGTTCCTTTTTTCTGCTAACTTTGGGCTTAGTTTCTTTTTGTTGTTCCTTGATGCATACAGGTAGGCTGTTTATTTGAGATATTTTTTCTTAGCACGGGCATTTTTCATTATAAACTTCCATCTTAAAAAAAAATGCTCACTGTTC
Source organism: Martes martes (assembly GCF_963455335.1). Lineage (NCBI taxonomy): Eukaryota > Metazoa > Chordata > Mammalia > Carnivora > Mustelidae > Martes > Martes martes. The sequence continues at coordinate 111,062,272 of NC_137888.1, forward strand.
ATCTTTTTTTTTTTTTTTTCTTGATAGAGGCTGTTATTGACACTATTGCGATTTTTCATCTCATTCAGGATATTCTTCAGTTCCACAATTTGTTTGGTTCTTTTTTATGATTTCTTTTTTGTTGAACTTTGTTCATGTATTGTTTTTCTGATTTTGTTGTGTTGTTTATCTGTATTCTTTGCAGCTTGGGGAGCTAACCTTACACCATTATTTTGGTTCTTTTGTCAGGCAATTCATAGATCTCCATTTCTTTGGCGTTGGTTACTGGTCACTTTTTGTGTTCTTTTGATGGTGTCATCCTTCCCTGTTTTTGTTTTTGGTTTTTTGTTTTTTTCTCAAGTTCCTAATCATTGTTGACTTTGAAATACTATTGTTTTTGAAGAAGTAGCCACCTTCACAGTCTTATACTGACTGCCTTTAGGAGGGAAAAATCTTCACCAGCCAACCCAGCTAGGGATTCTATGGATCTCAGATCTTTTCCATGACTGTACCTACTCCGCTCCCATTCCATTTGGAAAGGAAGTGTTTTCTCAACCCTACCAAGCTAGACTGGTTCTGACATCTCATTTGTTTTCTCTAGGGCAGTGCCCTGAAATGTTCATAGTAATACACCTTCTCCCCATTCAGTAAAGTTGAGCCCAATGTGTGTGCTCATGTATAATCCGCAGAGGCTTCTGTGTGCCACCTACAGGTGGCGTGCAACAGCAGAAGGACGGCTCAGGTTACTGGGGTGGCGTTTGGACTAGTTTGGGGGTCAGGTTTGTGGCAGTATCTTGGTGGAGACTGCCAGAGAGTTAGGAGAAACCATGTGTCTTTTTTAGTTTACCCTGGCTACTGTGAGTCCTTGCCTCCTTTCTCTGTTCCTAACAACCCTCAGACTCTTCAGCTATCCTGATCCCCTAAGTGTTCTATGTGAAGCAAGAAAGGAGTGGGTCTTTTGAGCAGCGTCCCACATACTGGGGAAGCCAGGTACTCACTCTGTTCTCTACTTTTCCCCATGAGAGAAATCACAGGACTGAAAGTCTTTCTTGGTACCGAGCTACTTTGGGGGAAGAACGACACAGGTAAAGTGAAACTTCTCTTATTCTCTTCAGTGCATCTATTTCTGGATATTATTGGCTTTAGTAGGGTTCTGGCTTAGTAGGGTTCTCTCCACTGCACTTCCAGGCTTCCACAAAGTTGCTGTCTCAGTGGTTGTCCAAATCAGTGTTTCCGTGTTGAGAATAAGTGCTGAAAACTTTTTCTGCAATTTGCTCTACATTCATTCTCTGATGTCATTTTCTGTGGTGGGTTCAGCCCAATGCAAGGACCTCAGAAATGGGAGTATTCAACTTTCAGCTACCAAGTAAAATTGATAATAGCAATAATGTAGAAAATGGTTGATTTCATTCTTGAAATACCAAAAAAATCCATTTTTAATAGTGAAAACAATATATGTTGAGGATTGAGCTTAGGTCAAGCATCAACCACCAAAGTTACAACTAATTTGAACTCTGCAGAGCCAGTTAGATTTCACATGGGAACAATTCTGCCTCTCATTAAAACCAAAACATTGACAGTTATCCAAGTATCAGCTTGGGAAATCAATGCTCCTAGCTTTCAGGCTAAAGTCATGAGAAGAGTAAATTCAGAATAAACAAAAAACAGTTTTCTAAGTGTGATGTGTATAATGTTAGACCAAGACAGGATGTCTGGATGCGAATTCCAACTCTGCTTTGGACAAGTTTCTTCCCCTGCCTTGGCCACAATTTATTTCTATGTAAAGTTAGTGGGTTAAAATAAAGCTTAGGAATTGAAAATATGACCTAAAGGACAAATGTAATTTGCTTATCTCAGGGTAGGGAGTCATCTGATATTTTTAGCACAACTTAGAAGTCTTAATTTGCTCGTATAGCTCACCTAATATGGGCCTGAATTGATTAAGCATTTAAATTTTAAATTGCTGCCTCTGGGAAGGGAAAGAAAGGAGAAAGAACTGTTGAGTTTTTCCATAGGAATTATCACCTCTGCAATAGGAGATATGTTTTCATCTCTACATGCCATGCCTAATGAGATTTCTCCCATGAAAAGAGGTTTAAAACACTTTTTCTTTCACAGTGGAAGTAGAACGCTGATTTCGCAGTGAAGAGGCAGACAAGCAGTGGTCAGATGAGAGAAACAAAGAACCACCCATCTGAAGTGGTTCTGCTAAGGTGACATTATATACTAGTTGAAGTATTTTACCATTTGTAACTTGGACATTAAATTATAAAAGTGAGTGAAAATATTTCATTTGTTAAAACAATCAGATTTTTTAAAAATCGCTTTCCTTGTCATATAGAATAAACAAACAAACAAACAAACAAAAGACACATCCCTGATAATTTTTTACCTAAAGTTAAGAAGGTGATTCATTGCTTCACTTGCAAAGCATCTTACATTTTAGTTTTAGAAAGTTAAACTTACGGATACTATTTTATCCCCATAAAACTCAGCTATTTCTGAGGGTCAAAGAAGTCGAAGACTTAAAGGACAGCTTGCTCCTTGGGTTTACTTTTTGATGTTGCTTGTTTGGAATGCAAGCAAGGGCTGGGATTACTTTTGAACCAGCTCATACCAATTTCACAATCTCCTGCTCTGGCATGTTTAACGAAAGTGGTTTTATTAGATATAAAAAGCTACTCATCCAACTAATCGTCTAAGACTTATTCCTGAAGGGTGTTGGGGGATGTTGAGTGTGAACTTAAAAAAGATTTTAAACTCCCATAACATTTTAAAATCAGAGAATATTTGTTGAAATGTTGCTGTCTTTAGAGATGCAGCATTTGGGGGGTCTCTTGAGGAAAAGCCTTATTTTCTCTCATTTCTTTTGAGTGCAGTTTGGAAAATATGTACTTTAAAAAAATTTTTTTGGAAAATATTTCAAACTTAAAATTGTTTCAGAAATTAAAACAATACAAAGAACATCCATATAAATTTTACCCAGACTCATCATCTAGCATTTTGTCTTATTTGCTTGATAATTCTCTCTGTGTGTCTGTCTCGATCTGTATCTCTTTCTTTCTCTCTCTTGTCTTTCTCCTCATGAAATGGAAACTTTATTCTCTTGCTCAGGTTGACTTATTGTGGAGGCATGAAAAGGAGACATGGACATTTTTGGTTTAAAAAAACAAAAAACAAAACCGATGATCTGGTTAAGCAACTGCCCCTGGGTTCTTTGCAAAAACTCCAAAAGATAAGACATTTTTTCCCTTGCAAAGGAAAGGAAATGTTTCTGCTGGGCCTGAGGACTCAGAAGAATCTGCGGGTTCAAGGCCCTCAGCTCATTCAATCAAATGTCCCCACTGCAGACCTCAGATTTCATTCATTTTCTATGAGCACCCTGTCTTTGGCATAAAAGACCTATCAAGTTTATGCAATAAGTTGTAACTGGGCTACCTTTATAATTAAATCTTGGGCCTCTGCCTTGTAGCTGTAGGAGAGGAGGGTCTTTTTATATGTTGTCATGGAGGCTTTCTTATTTTCAAAGTATAATTACCTGAGTCTATCACTTTATTTTTTTGAGCTTTTGAAGCTATAAAAAAAAAAAAAAGCCAGCAAAATTGCCATCTTTAGAATTACTTTTGCCCTATATAATTTATTTTCTTCTATTTATTTATTTGTGAGAGAGAGAGAGTGGGGGTGGGGAGACAGAAGGAGAGGGAGAAGCACTCTCTCTGCAGAGCAGGGAACCCAATGGGGTGGGAACAGAAAAGGTATTGCTGGACCCTGAGATCATGACCAGAGCTGAAGACAGAAACTTAACCAACTTGAGTCACCAGGTGCCCCTGCCCTATATAATTTAAATGTCAACTCTTAAAACTACCTCAGAAGTTAAATCTTCACCTCTATATGCCCCCATGCCCATCTAGTGTTGATGAAATCCTTAGTGACTGTAAGCAAGGGTTATCACTGGCTCACTTAACTACCAGCAATGCAGTCTTTACAGCTTTCTGACTGTTGAGAGTTCTAGCTTTACAAAACCTGTTCTGAAGGTGTGATTTACAGGGTCTTTTCTGTTACCAATCAATTTAAGCCAATTTGCCCAAGAAGCACATGTGAAATCTAGGTCTCCATTCAGATAATTTAATTTTGAAAGTGATCCTATGAGATAGGAAGGGGGGTAGGTAGGGTATAAAAGGGAATAAAGAAGGGCAGTCTAAGAGTAAATTATCATACTAATCACCACAGAGGGAAACTAGAGACCTGTCTTGCTAGATAACTTGAAGGAACCATGTAGAAAGTGTTTGTGTACTACCTCTGAATTTCAGAAAAAGGAAGTATTCATTGGCTCCCAATCCTCATTGTTTAAAAGTAGCAGGATAGGGTTTAATTCCTTCAAGATTTGAGATTTTCTCCATGTCAGAATGGCTCACAGTTTTCTGGCCACTGTCCCACAGTACTGTAATAGAGAAGCTCAGGGGAAAAAGTTACGTTATTCCACAGAGCTGATGTGGGGGGCTGGGGATAACACTTGCACACAGTAACTTGGCACTGTAAAAACGAGCAAAAAGGAGGGCTGAAATAATGTGAAGTGAGACACAAGGTAAGTCAGTTACATTTGTCATTTAAACAAGGGGGAAGGTATTATCTAAAAGAACATATGTTAGGGGCGCCTGGGTGGCTCAGTGGGTTAAAGCCTCTGCCATCGGCTCAGGTTGTGATCTCAGAGTCCTGGGATCGAGTCCCGCATCGGGCTCTCTGCTCAGCGGGAAGCCTGCCTCCCCCCTCCTCTCTGCCTGCCTCTCTGCTTACTTCTGATCTCTCTCTGTCAAATAAATAAGTAAAATCTTTAAAAAAAAAAAAAAAGAACATATGTTAGAACAGGAATATTTTACTTTGGAGGTAAGTTTCTGTATTAGTTTCCTATGGCTGCTGTAACAAATTTTCACAAAGTTGGCGACTTAAAGTAACATAAATGTATTCTTTTATAGTTCTGGTGACCAGAAATCTAAAATTAGATTCAGTGTAGTAAATTCAATGTGTCAACACAGCCAACTCCAGTTCCTTCCAGAAGCTGTAGAGAAGAATATATTTCTCTGTTTTTTTCCAGCTTCTAGAGGACATTTATTTTTGGTTTATGTCCCTTTATTAGAATTATGCAGAAAAACTGATTCAGTGTGAATGTTTATATCATATATGTATATTATTGTTCCCTGAATAATGATGGTTGACTTAGGATTTTTCAACTTTACAATGGTGTGTGATATGCATTCTGTAGAAACCATATTTCAAATTTTGAATTTTAATCTTTTCCTGGGCTAGCATATGATGTACAACATTCCTTTGTGTTGCTGGGCTATAGCATTGTGCTACAGTCCCCATTCAGCCATTTGATCATAAACAACTGATACACTTATAACCATTTTGTATTTCACTTTCAATGCAGTATTCAATGGATTACATGAGATACTCAACATTTTATTATTAAATAAGCTTTGTGTTAGATGATTTTGCCCAACTCTAGGCTCATGTAAGTGTTCTGAGCATATTTAAGGTAGACTAGGCTAAACTATGTTATTCAGTAAGCTGGATGTATGAAATGTATTTTCAACTTACAATATTTTCAACTAATGTTGGGTTTATTGGGATATAACCCTTTCATAAGTCAAGGAAGATCTGGAGATCTATGTATCTATATCTATCTTGTCTATATATATCTATATCTGGTGGGGGGAAAGATTCATTTTTAAAAAATTGGGTGTTGGAGAGACGCCTGGGTGGCTCAGTGGGTTAAAGCCTCTGCCTTCAGCTCAGGTCATGGTCCCAAGGTCCTGGGATCGAGCCCCACATCGGCCTCTCTGCTCTGCGGGGAGCCTGCTGCCTCCTCTCTCTCTCTGCCTGCCTGTCTGCCTACTTGTGATCTCTGTCTGTCAAATAAATAAATAAAATCTTAAAAAAAAAAAAAAATTGGGTGTTGGAATTCTGGAGGCTGGCGAGTTTGAAATTTTCAGAGCAGGCTGGAACACTAAAACCCCAGCGTAACGTTGATGTTATGTTATGTTTGAAGGCAGTCTAGGGGCAGAATTCCTTCTCCCTTTCAGATCTCTCAGTCTTTTTTCTTAGACCTTCAGCAGATGGGATGAGGCCTACCTCAATTATGGAAGGTGATCTGCTTTACTCAAAGTCTAACTGATTTAAATCTTAATCACATCTAACAGATACCTGCCTAGCAATATATGGGCCAGTATTTGACCCCTCATCTGGGCACAGTAGCCTAGCCAAGCTGACATATAAAATTTGCCATCAGAGTTCCCTTCCCCCATCTTTAAAATGCATTACTCCAATCTCTAATTCCATTATCATATGATCTCCTCTGTTGTTTTGATTCCTCTGGCACTTTTCTCATAAGGACCCTTTTTATTATATCAGGCCCATAGAGATAATCCAGGACATTTTCTTTATCTCAAGATCATTAATTAGATTATATCTGGAAATTCTCTTTTGCCATATAAAATAATATTCATGGGCTCTGGTGATTAGGGTGTGAATTTAGTGGGATGTTTTTCAGGTTATCACAGTCTGCCCTGTGGCCCCTGAAGATTCGCGCACATTCCACACACAAAAGATATTCTAAGTCAGGTATAGGTGAGACACTGGGCATGATTTATTTATCCTTTCAAAATTCTACTCTGTTTGTGGACATGTGAAACTAGATAAGAAGTTATCCGCTCTCAAAATATACTAACGGGGCAGGCATAGGACAACAGTCACAGATTTTCCCATTCTAAAAGGGAGAATATGAAAGGAAGAAAGGTCCTAAGAAATTTTGAAAGCCAATAGGATCAACTCCATGAGGTTTCAAGTCCTGGAAACAGTCTGTGGCTCCTGGCTTCACCTTTGGAGTCATCCTTCTCCTTCTTTTTTAAAAGTAGACTTTAAAAAAAAAAACAGTTTTAGTTTCACAGCAAAATTCAATAGAAAGCACTGTGAATGCCTATATATTTACTACTCCCAAAACATGCACAACCAAACTGCTCTTCCTGGAGTGGTTCCATTAATTACAATCAATTCACCTACACTGACAATTATTATCATTGAGAATCCGTATTTTACAGTAGAGCTTACTGTTAGTATTGTGCATTCCATGGGTTCTGACAAGTATACAATGACATGTACTCATCATTATAGCATTATACAGAGTATTTCCACAGCCCTAAGAATCTTTCATCTTCCACCTGTTCATCTCTCCTTTCCTCCTTATCTTTGACATCTGCAGATCTTTCTGTTCTTTCCATAGTTTTGCCTTTTCCAGAACGTCTTATAGTTGAAAGCCACACTAGGTTGCCTTTTTAGATTGGTTTCTTTTGACTTAGCAATATGCATTTAAACTTTCTCTGTGTCTTTTCATGGCTTACTATCTCTTTCTTTTTAAAATACTGAATAGCATTCCATTGTCTGGATGTGCCACAGTTTATCCATTCACCTACTGAAGGACATCTTCGTTGCTTGCAAGTTTTGGCAATTATGAATAAATCTGCTATAAACATCTGTGTGTAGTTTTTGTGTGTGTGTGGACATATGTCTTTAGCCAGTTTTAGTAAATACCAAGGAGCCCAACTTCTGGATTGTATGATAAGGGTATGTTTAGTTTTGTAAGAAATTGCAAAGCTAGACTTCTGGTTTCTGGTTCCGCACATGAAGACCTTGGAAATTACCACTCCATTAGAGCAAATAAAAAGCTGAAGAGACTTAAAAATCAGTGACCCTTCTTGAAGTGGTAAGAGAGTGGAGGACACAGAACATACTGCTGCTGCCAGAATTGGAGATACCCACAGGAGAATACAGGGAAACACGGCTTCCTAGAGCAGACTTTCAAGAGGAAAGCACTAGGGGAACCAGTGTCAGGGTGGGGAATCCTGAACTGTAATTGCCAAATTGCTGAAGGCTCAGTAGAGACAACTGTGAAAGTTAAAAACTTCCAGGGGGATCTGTTATAGGGGAGTTCCCAAAATATTGTGAGATTTATCTCCAGGAGCTTGATCAGGTTCCCACAGTAAGTATGGGAGGAAAAATCACTTTGGATTTCCAGCAGGGGAGGGGAAAAGGGACCATTTTGAAATACATCAGAACTCTCCTTTCTATTTAACAAGGCCTTCCTGCAGAGGAAACTGGTTAACCAGAGACTACTTAAAATGGTTAATTGGAGTGTTATCAGAACCTGACTGCCTGGTCAGTCCACTCTAACCCACTCTAGCTATTCTGGCCACCTAAAGGAGGAGGGGAAAACAGAAACATTTGTGAACTTCATGCTCCCGAGGCATAAGCTCACTATAAGACTGAGACTTAATAATGAGAAAATAAAACTTTTTCCCTAACATACCTCACCACCATATTGCTAAAGGCCTATTTATAGCAGTTCCTTTTCTTAAGTACCTTATACCTGGCTATCAAGAAAAAATTACAAGACATACCAAAAGCAAAACAACATAATTTGAAGAGACAAAGCAAGCTTCAGAACTGAAAATGATAGGAATGTTGAAATTATCAGACCAGGAATTTTTTTTTTTTTTAAAGATTTTATTTATTTATTTGACAGACAGATCACAAGTAGGCAGAGAGGCAGGCAGAGAGAGAAGGGAGGAAGCAGGCTCCCTGCTGAGCAGAGAGCCCGATGCGGGGCTCGATCCCAGGACGCTGGGATCATGACCTGAGCCGAAGGCAGCGGCTTTAACCACTGAGCCACCCAGGCGCCCCAGACCAGGAATTTAAAACAACAATGATGAATGTGCTGAGGACTCTAATGGATAAAGAAGATAGCAACAGCAGGTGGGAAATGTAAGATGAGAAATAGAAATCCTTAGAAAACATCAAAAAGAAATACCAGAGATTAAAAAATACTATAATAGAAATGAAGAATGTCTTTGGCTGATTAGTGGACTGGACCCAAGTAAGGAAGGAATCTCGGAGTTAGAAAATATATCAATAGAATCCTCAAAAACCAAAAAATAAGAGAACAGACTTAGAATATACCAGAAGGAAAAGAGAGGAAAAGACAGAAGAAATCGCTGAAATAATAATGAATGAGAATTTGCCTCAGATTAATGTCAGACCACACAAGTCACAGATCCAGATAACTCAGAGAACACCAAGCTGCTCCAAACAACAGTAACAATAAAACCCTACACTTCAGCATATTATTTAAAATACATATACAAATGACACCATGCAGTATTTGTCTTTCTCTGTCTGGCTTATTCCACTTGGTGTCATGTCTTTAAGTTCCTCCATGTTGTCTTCAATGGCCAGATTTCCTTCTTTCTCATGGCTGAATAACAATCTACTACACATACACACATTTTGTTTATGCTTTTATATCTATATACACCCCATTATGTGTGTGTATAGCCATACCATATCTTCTTTATCCGTTCATCTGTTGATAAATAATTAGGTTGTTTCCATATCTTGGCTACTGTGAATAATGCTGTAATGAATATGGGAGTGCAGATATCTCTTCGACATTCTGTTTTCATTTCCTATGGATATACACTTAGAAGGGGAGTTGATGGATCATATGATAGTTTTGGTTTTAATTTTTCAGCAAGCTCCATACTGTTTTTCACAGTGGCTGCACCAATTTACACTCTCACTAACACCACACAAAGTTTCTCTTTTCTCCACTTTCCTGCCAGTACTTGCTATTTCTTGTCTTTTTAGACAAGAATAGTCATTCTATTGACTTGCTTGTGACAAGCTGTTTTTCTTTTGATTTTAGGATTCTCTCTTTGCCTTTAACTTCGGACAAAACTTTGCCGTGGTGTGGGTTTCTTTAGAATCACTTTATTTGGAACTCTCTGGGCTTCCCTGGTTGTGGATGTCTGTTTCTTTCCCTAGGGTAAGGAAATTTTCAGCCATTACTTCTTTGAATAATCTTTCTGCTCCTTACTGTTTCTCTTCTCCTTCTGGGGCCCCTATAATGCAAATATTTTTCGACTTGATAGTGTTCCATAAGTCTCTTAAGATATTTTTATTCTTTTTCATTTTGTTTTTCTTGGTCCTCTGATTGGATGAATTCCACTGCCCTGCTTCTTTGTTTACTTCGGCCTTGAGGGACCCATGAACACCAATTCTACTGGCCACCAGGGCCAGGTAATCAACATATGTATGCTCAGGGTAGCAGCCACATAAGCCAGAGTGATAGCCATGTCCACAAACTCCTTCCTGGGTGATACCAGTGACCAGGAGCAGGCCAAAAGGATAACATGAAGATGGTGCCTGCTGTTTTCCCTGGTTTCCAGGTGGGAATCCAAGGTAGCCACTAGGGGTATGCTGAATTAGAAGCCTACTCTCAGGCAGCAGCTTTTAAAGTATCCAAATGAAACCTCTTTCAGGAAAAGAGTGGGAGTTAGAATTTCTGTCTGTAGCCTCTGTACTGAGCTTTGGGTGATAGCCATAGTGAGTCCTCATGAGCCTAAGAACTGTTTCTTCCTTTGGTATAGTCTTGCAGGCCTTTTGGGTTAAAGCCAAAGCTAGTGTTTTGGGAGCCCAACTCCCAGATGGAAGTCTTAAAATTTGGGGTACCTGTTGTTGGCTCCAAACCTTTTGCCATCAAACAGAAGCTGGGAATTATGAATGCTCTCCTGTTTATATATTGCTGTGGTGTGGGTGGGGTTTATAGACAATGTGTCAGCCTTTCCTACCCATTTTGAGTAGTTTCTTATCTGTTGGAGGTGTAGAAGTCACTTATCTAGATTCTGGATTCTTTTAAAAGGAATTGTTCCATGTGTAACTATATATTTTGTGTGTGCAGAAGAGGAGGTGACTTCAGGAGCCTCCTTTTTTTAACCATTTTGGACTGGGAATCCCCAAAACACCTAGTACAAGTAATTACCTGTCTACTTATTTTCCATTCTGTAATGTTTTATCTTAAGTCTTGCTACTTTTTTTTTTTGCACTGAATGATTTTGTAAAAATTATGCACTTTTTAAAAACAATCCTCATTTATAGAAGCCCACATCATAGTTTTATACGAATAAGTTGACAATAAAAAGTGATAATGCATTTATTCTGTAATTACAATTTATCATTTACTTTACAAAGGAATGTGACTATACAACATTTTTTAAAAATTAAGGATAGGTTGAAAATACATTTTACATTTTAATAATATATAAAAATTGAATAATGAATTGACAGAGAAATATATCGAGTCTTGTTTCTGGGTTCCACAGAAAGCAGAGCCTGAACTAAAGTGCTTATCTGAGATTGTGTTACAGGGAGGTGCAATACCAGAGAGCAGGTGTGAGGGGAAAGGTGAATGAAGCAGAGAAAAGGAAAAGCCAGTTACCAGGACACGTTATTGATTTGGGTGCTGTAAAATGCAATTGATTTCTGATATCTTAGCCACCAATAAGCTGCATAAACATCATCCCTCAACAGCTTATTTTAGGGATGGTGGGGGAGGAGAATTACTCAATAGTTGCTGTTTCCCATTCATCAATATTTCACCCAAGAATGGGTAATTCTCAACTGCATTTCATGGATGCTTGGTTGGGTGCCATTGCTTCCCAAGCCTTTCAGTCAACAGAAAAATCATGGGAGAGGAAACAAGAGATGCATGGCACAGTGAGATGGAACGGTGCTATCATAATTCATGCAAAGCTGGTATCCATAGCAGACAACACAAACAAAAGACAAATGAGGCTAAGAAACTTTGAAGCAGTACATAAAGAGTTATCTTTTACAAGTCTCAAAAGCACAAATATTGGTTGTGTAATTTGTTTCTAATTATACAATAAAATATATAAATAATGTTTAGGTGAGTATTTCACACGGATCACACTCAAAATGTGTTTACTTAAATATTTACATCTCCTCACTATTGCCAAAAATCTGGAGACATTTGGTTTGTCCCAAAATTGATCATTAAACTTTTTACTACCAGTTTTCCTGCTGAACAGAGATAATTAATATTTATGATAAATTATACAAAAGTACTAAGTGAAAGATTTTGGAATTCATCTTTTCCATTTAGATGTCTAGCACCAGACTGTCTTGACATCTGCATAAAGATTTGAAGAAAAGTGGTCTGAGAATTTGTTTAACTAGAAGTAAGCTGAGATTTAATCCCCATAGTTGGATGGTAGGCAAATACTTTGCCATGCAGCAAAGATTATCAATACACCTACCTGAAAAAGCAGTTGATATTTACATTAATGTCCATACCCTCCTCATTTTTTTCCCTACATCACATACTTTTTGCTGAATCTTCAAACAGAAAATACTTCATCTCCGAAAACAAGATTTCTGCTTAACGCTTTTACTTTGTAAATCTTTCAAAGCAGCTTGTTTTCAAAAGTATTTAAACAGATCTGCAGATGGTAGAGATTTAACATTTTGGTAGATGACATATGTAGCTTTTTCAGTAGGAAAATCTTATGACGATATAATTCATTTTACATGTAGCATGTATGAATGTATTCTAGAAAACTTGTGTGTGAGAAGCACTACATTTGCATTTTTTTCTCCTAGATTAACTTAAACCTAGCATGAGATCCTATCTCCTAACCTAGGAGAGTATCCAGTATTACTCATAATGGTGTCTCTCAAGCTTACTTGATGTCAAGATAATGGGAAACTATTTAGTACTTTGCTATTGCAGTCACCATGGTGTGCTTCTTATCCTATAAAATGCTACTGTGGAGGCTAATCCTTTGTGTGTGTATGTGTTCCTCTGAAGCTAAGCCCAGAGGCACGATTACTGGTACTCTAAAGAGTGGTACTGAAAAGCCATCCTGCATGTGTGTTGGCCTGACCTTCCCCCAGTTATCCAGCCAGTTCTCTTTGTGAGAGTAGAGGGTAAGCTCCTGACACCCATGAGTGCTCTGGTGCTTCCATAACTCTACAGCTGGAGTACCCAACTCTTCCTCCAGGTCTGGCTGTCTCTCTCTCTCTTACTGCCCAAATACTTGTCTCTTTCCTCCCTAACCGTTTAGAGAAAGTAGCTGAATTTCTTCCTCACAGAGCTGGATAGGGTTTTTCTACCACAATTAAAATCCAGAGAAAGTTATTAATTTTCCTGAAGCAATAAGAAAGAGTCAGACATTATCATTTCAATGGCAATCTTGACACAAATGTAATTCTATGTCTTCCCCATAAAAATGTTTGCGAGCTCAATTTAATGCTTAATTATAGTAACGATTGTTAATTTTTTTCAATAGCTGTATTTTTTCCCTAGACTGAGTTCCTTCCCCCAAATTATTTCAATATTTAACTTTACTGTGTCGTGTGCCCTTTATTATAAGATGCTTCTAACCTTTTCTGTAACAATACTGGGTACAGGGGAGGAAGGAATACTTTAAAATATTTTACAAACATGTTTTGCATACATTACATGTTTTGCATACATTAAGAAATTTCTCTTCAAGGTAGCCTGCCTTGCATGAATGCTCTTGAAGTGTGAGTGATAACCTCTTCCGTTATCTACTCAGTAGTTTTTGGCTTCCATTCTCAGTGTGTGTGCACTCACACGTGGTCTGTAACATGTATATGAAATGATTGCGCGGAACTGCACTAGGATGAGTGGGGCATCCTGCATTTTGGGTAAAGCCTCATGAGGTGAAGAGGGTATTTTAATTTCAATTTATAATACATATTTAAGTTTCTGTTTAAGAGTTGTCCATTTTTCTTTTGATAAAATGTAAAATTCAAGTGAGACTTCTTTGAAGCAAAGAAGGATCATTCAGTACAAAAGTATATAGACCACAGGCACAACCACAGAAAGCTCATGGTAGTAAAATAAAGACGTTCACATCATCTTCAGAGACACAGCACATCACTTAGACACAGCCATTAATGTCAGGGCTTATAGAAGAAAAATAAAACCTCCCATAGAAATAACATTTCTCCCACAGAATAAAATCTGAGATATTGGTGTTTAGGAGGCAATTCATTTATAAACTGACCTTTAACCACTGAACTGTCTTTACCTTTAGTACTCTTACTCACTGACATTAAAAGAGAGATTATAGAAATTGTCCAAAGTTACACAGCTAGATCACTGATGGAATAATGATTTAACTTAGAATATTTCTACTCTAAAAAGTATGTCTTTTCCATTTGCAGAACACAGGGCATTTACTTAGTGCTGATATTAATACTGCATCCTTGGGAATATTACAGTTTGGACAGCAGGACAGGATGAGAGTGAACCTAACCTCTACAGCTAAGGTTCAGTTATAAATAGAAAATCTTATTTCTGTTGACATTTGGGTTTATTCCATTATTAAGAGGGAAGAAACCTTTGCTTTCTTATTAAACGTTGAGTGCCTGGTGTATAAAATATGGTTAGGTGGGAAAGGAATAAAAAAATGAGAAAAACACAGAGACCAAAGAGAAAACCCATAAAAGTGGCTTGTCAAAGGGGTAAAATGTATTGCAAAAACATTTTCATTTTTCCTGCTAGTCACTATGATTTAGAGGGCTACATATTATAATTAAGAGACAACATACACAAAAATTCTAATCAATTATCTATTCACTGATTTTAACTGTAAAAAATTAATTTAATTTAAAATTGCAGAACTTGACTCAATTCTGCCTATTTGAGCTGTTTAGTTTGGTTTTGTTCACTTGTCCTTTCCATCTGGGATTGAAATATATGCTGCCAAAGTAGGCCTAGGAAGGAGGCTTGTATGGATTTCCCATCTGGGATCTCTGATATGGGGCCAGAAATCTCCTGGGAGACTTTGCATTGTGTCACAGCCAGATTTAGGGGTTGTTATTTTGAGTATTTAATGTTAGCATGGAACCAACAGGATATTAAGTGAGGTGTAGAACGTCCAGAGGGAAGGCAGGGCCTTCAGCAGGTAAACAATAGTGATTAAGAGCAGAGCTTTTAGAGTCAGGAATTTGATGCTGGATTTAGACAGTTTTTGTATATTTGATCTTAGGCAAATGACTTAATTCCTCTAAACCTCAAGTTTACCATATGCAGTTATTGGAAGGATTATAAGAAGTGTTCGTAAAGCATTTACCATGATACCTGTTACATAATAGAGCTCAAAAAACCTAATGCAAATGGTTTGAGTAATCATCAGTCATCATTTTTTTTTAAGATTTTGTTTATTTATTTGAGAGAGAGAAATGGAGATAGCGAGAGAGAGGAGAGAGAGCAGGAGTTGGGAGGAGAGAGAGAAGCAGGGTCCCCACAGAGCAAGGAACTGGAGGCAGGACTCAATCCCAGGACCCTGGGATCATGACCTGAACCGAAGGCAGACACTTAACCGACTGAGCCACCCAGGTACCCCAGTCATCATTTATTTTTTCTAAATGTATTGCCTAAACAATATTGTAGAACTAACACAAATAAAAAGTGAGAAAAAAAAAACACCCAAAATTCTATTCACTACCTTAAGTGTCAGGCACTAGGTCTTTTTTTCCTTTTTTAAATTATTAACATATACACTAACAATATTTGCATGGTAAAATCACACTACAGATATAGTTTTGTAAGCCAATAAAATTTCAGTTCCCTAAGGACAGGGATAGTACCTGTCTTTTTCACTACTATAGGTCCACAATGTAATACAGATTTATTGAGTTGAATTGAATACGAATTTTAAACATAGTCTTCATCATCATTACTTCTAATAAGTGGACTATAATTTACCTAAATAAATTCATTGTTGCTATAACCATGGTTTCTAGTTTTCTAGAGATAGTCCTAATATATAACTGTTAAATATCAATAAGTACTTATTTGTTCTTAGTGCCATCTTTCTCTCTAAATCATGTCCTGATTTTAATGAATTATATAATTTTGGTTACCAGCTTTTTGACTTTATAAATAATGCTGTGATAGACATCTTTAATATGTAGCTTTTTACTTCTGTGATGTTATTCCTGTAGGAGGAATTAACAAGATTAGGATTTAGTCAAGTACAGATATTTTAACATAATTGTAAATCCTTCCATTTTTTGTGTGATTGACTCTTCTAAAAAAGATACTCAATTAACTTTTTTATAATTTCTTATTATATAAAATTAAGTGACTTCCTCAAAGTTTTGATGGATTTAACCATATTGTCATTATTACTTCTCTACCAATAGATTTCAGGATTAATAAAAAACACAAGCCAAAAAAGACCTCAAATAAGACAAAAATGTTACCTGTTCTCTATAGACTTTTAAGTATTTTATGCATGATTTCCAAACTGTTGTTTGATTAATCAATTCACTCATTATCTCCAATAGATATTAAACATTCTACAGCATTTCCTTATTTTCCTAAATCAAATGATAATTTCCTCTATACTCCCAACTTGTTAAGATTGGCAATAACTTGATTATCAACTTTTAATAGACGCCTTACCCCTTTGGAAATTACATGGTCCTCACAAGTGTGTTTATGTGGAGAAGTCTTAAGAGTCTGGTTATTTTGATCAGTATTGTTTTCCTTATGCTTGAGACGTCTTCATAGAATAGCAAGGTTCTCAACCTTCCTCAGTGCTGAAGTCCTTTGAGCATAGCCTTTGAAGGAACCCACATGGCTATTTTCCATCTATTTCCAAGGAGACTATACCTGACCAGATTCTAAGGTTACCATGTTTTTTAGTCAACTCCAACTGCTATAACAAATCACGATGGACGGTAGCTTGAACAATAAACATTTATTTCTCATAATTCTGGAAACTGGGAAGTCCAAGATCAAAGGGCTGTCAGATCCAGTGAAGGGTGAGGGCATGCTTCCTGGTTTGCAGATGGCCATCTCCTCATTTGGTGCAGAGCAGAGAGGGAATGAACTCTCCTGTCTCTTCTTATAAAAGCAATAATCACATTCATGAGGTCTCTGCTTTCATGACCTAATTACCTCCCAAAGGCTCCACCTCCTAATACCATTACAATGGGGTTTAGGACCTTAATGTATAAATTTTGGAGGGTTGAACACAAACATTCAATCCATGACATTCTTCTTTTGTACATCCTAGGGTTTCCTGTTGGATAACTTGATCTAATTCCCTCAAAGGCCTAAGTCTTCAAAAACACTGGTTATAAAGATTAATGAGGCAGGAAAGAACAAACGTTGGAAAGGATGTGGAGAAAGGGGAACTCTCTTACACTGTTGGTGGGAATGCAAGTTGGTGTAGCCACTTTGGAAAATAGTGTGGAGATCCCTTAAGAAATTAAAAATAGAGTTACCCTATGACCCTGCAATTGCACTACTGAGTATTTACCCCAAAGATACAGATGTAGTGAAGAGAAGGGCCGTATGCACCCCAGTGCTCATAGCAGCAATGTCCACAGTCACCAAACTGTGGAAAGAACCAAGATGCTCTTCAACAGAAGAATGGATGAAGAAGATGTGGTCCATACATACAATGGAATATTACTCAGCCATCATAAAGGATCAATATCCAACTTTTACATCAAGATGGATGGGACTGGAGGAGATTACGGTGAATGAAATAAGTCAAGCAGAGAAGGTCAATTATCATATCATTTCACTTACTTGTGAAACATAAGAAATAGCATGGAGGACCTTAGGAGAAGGAAAGGAAAAGTGAATTAGGGGAAATCAGAGGGGTAGAACAACCATGAGAGACTTTGAACTCTGAGAAACAAACTAAGGATTTTAGAGGGGAAGGGGGTGGGGTGAGAGGTGAACCTTGTAGTGAGTATTAAGGAGGGCACATATTGCATGGAGCTTTGGGTATTATACATAAATAATGAATCTTGGAACACTGCATCAAAAACTAATGATGTGGTTTTTTGGTGAATAACATAACACAATTAAAAAAAAAAAAAAACACTGCTTATGTATGTTGAAAATATCTTCAGAACTACACCTCCAGTTTAAGGGCATGAAACCCAAAATGGTTATTAATTACTCCTTGAGGGAAGATAACCTAGAACTAAGAACTCCAAGGCCTATTTTGTCTCCATTCCTGGATGGGAAATGATAGAAGATATGACGGATGTTTTCATTTTTCTTTGTTGAGATAGTATTAGTTGAACACCATAGTCCCTCCTTATCCACAGTTTTGCTTTCCATGGTGTTAGTTATCCACAGTCAACTGCAATCTGAAAGTATCATCAAAAGGTCAATAGTAGCCCAATGCTACATCACAGTGCCCATGTCGCTCACCTCACTTCATGTCATCACATAGGCACAATAACATCTCACATCATCACAAGGAGAAATAGAAGATATTTTGAGAGAGAGTGACCACGTTCACATAACTTTTATTCTCTCTCTCTCTCTCTCTCTATATATATATATATATATATTTGTTGTTATAATTGTTCTACTTTGTCATTAGTTATTGTTAATTTCTTACTGTGCCTAACTTATAAATTAAACTGTATCATAGTATCTATTAAGGGAAAAAAAAGCATAGTATATATTCATAGTATATATTAAGTTTGTACTATCTATAGTTTCAAGGCATCCATTAGGAAGGTCTTAGAACTTCCCGTCCATGAATAAGGGGGGACTACAATAAAAAAATAATATAATAATAATACTGTCTTCAAATGATACCAGTTGAAAGTTTTTTCTATTTTCTTTTCCAGAAATTAACTTATTTACTACCTATATGAAGCTCTGTTAAGTGCTATGAGGAGTTAGATGTTTATGTGGAGTGGGGAATAGGATCAAGGTAGAAATTGGTGAACTGATGATAAGGTAATCACCACTCTCAAGTAACTCAGAATCTAGTAGCAAGACAGGTAGCTCACCACTTGTCCAGTGGTTAGGAGCAGGTTCAAATCCCAGGTGCATGTCATTAGCCCTGGTCAAATCCTTGATTTCCCTATACCTTAGTTCTCTTGTGTCTAGAATGGCTAATAATAATCCTCTTGGGTTGTTGTGAAGATTATATGAGTTAATATATAATATTATAATAATATTAATGTAATAACAAAAAGAACTTTGAAGAATGCTTGATGCTTCATATTTAACAAATTTTAGCTATAATCATTAAGGTAATATAGATGATAATATGATGTGAAAGAAGCAAATTATGTGTTAAGAAGGAAATGAAAAAAAAAATTAGATTCTTCTGGGAAGATCAGTGATGCCCTTACAGAGGAAAAGACTTTAAACTGAACTTTGAAGAATGAGTAGAAATCCAACAGGCAGAGAGATAAGGAGAAGATAATTTCATGATGAAGAAAGAGTGTGATAGTTACAAATGGATGGCATATTATATTTGGGAAATGTCAATCAGCCTCGTGTGTTGCATGCAGGATGCAGGAGAAGGTTTTCAAGTGAGGCAGCTTGTCTCTACATTGGAAATATGAGTGAGGCAATGCATTAAGAAGTCTTAGATACAAGCTAAAATATTAAGGTTTTCTTTTCTTAGTAAATTAATTACTATTTTATTATTTATTATTATTTTAACAATTAGTAATTAATATAATATTAATTATATTATGCTATAATTAATATAATAATTATTATATAATATAAATATTATATTAATATAATAAATAATTATTATTTTAACAAATAATTAACAATTAATATAAGTAGACTTGATGTTTTTTAATGTAAACAATTTACAGTAAGGTTAGGTTTGTGTTAGAAGAGGCAGAGACTGGAGACAGCAACATTTCTGAAAGGGTTCTTCAGTGATGATGGAGAGGGTAGAGTTAAAGATTATAGTGTCCTTTTTCCTGAGTGAGAGACTATTTATGCCATTAACTGAGCTAAGAAAAATGCTGTACATGTTGGAAATAATCAGTAAAGAAAGTCTGGCCTTTAGGGCTGTCAATCCTGGATGTTTCTACCACTCTAAATTTGGCATGCAGATGGTACCCGTTATTATTGTTGTTGTTTAACATTTACTGAGTATCGACAGTGAGCTAAGCCTGGAGTGGAACATTGGCAAGGCATGCACACCTCCACATTCCCACTCCCACCTCCGTCTGGTCCTTTACTTTGTTATTATCGTATTTTCTGGAAACTTGTAAGTTGGTCACTGGTTATTGACTGAAGAATTATCAATTACATGATAATAGTGAAAAGATAAAAAAGTTTTGGAAGTGCATTCATTTATCAAACAATACCTCATGGGAAATGGGTACATGATCTTGCCTAAAACTTTGTTTAAATAAGGGTTGTATGTCTTACTGTTTAGTGCTTTGCAATTTTATGACAATTTTGCATTTACTGGCTTATTTTGATCCTAAAACACAGAAAGTTCCTGTTTTACTTCAAAATATTTAAAATCACAGAAAATGCTTAGAATGCTATAAATATCAGTGTTTCATGCACACACAAACACATAAACATATTTTTAATTAAAGAAAGATATTACTATAGATAAATTCAAAATATCTTTTGTTCTCTAGCTCAGTATCATTTATCTCTCTCCTTGTCTCTCCTAGAGTAACCACCATGATAAAATTTGATATATTTGAAATCCTTTCCGGCCAATGTTGTTGTACTTTTATTACCTAAATGTGCATTTTTATAGAATATGATATTATAGTTTTATTGGTCACATAAAATTAGCCACACACATTCCCCTTTCTGCTTCTCTGTAATAGTACAAGAAATTTTATACAATTGTATTTTATTAATTTATGCTTTTATTTTTACTGTTTTCTCCTCTATGTACTTTAGGCTTAATGTGTGTGTGTGTGTGTGTGTGTGTGTGTGTGTGTGTGTGTGTGTTTTCCCTAGCATCCTGATTCAAATTTTTAGGCTTCTAAGTTTCCATTTTTATTTTTGATCACTGATCACAGGAGGTGTTTTGTCTGCTATCAAGGGTTTGGAAGATTTTAAAAGAATTTCTTTGGCCTAGTAAAAATAGAATAATAAATACTCCATGTATGTTTAAATGGATTTATATTATTCTTGGCATATGTATAATTACTAAGTATAATTATATGAACAGTATAAACTTTGTAAGTATTAAATGAACAAAATATTTAATAAATAACTATATATTTATATATAGTTAACTATATATTTATGCAATTATATATAATGGTTGTATATATATTTTTATATCAACATTATTTATTCTTTTTAATCTGCCACAGTGTGGTATTGTCTTAAAGATGCATCTATAAAATAAGAATAAAGAGCCCAGAGATAGACTTACACATATATGGTTAACTGAATTTCACTAGAAACATGATCACAGTTCAATGGGGAAAGAATAAGTCATTTAGGCAACTAATGCTGCAACTCTTGGATGTTCTAATGCAAAACCCTTCTCAATTCCACCTTGAACCACACAAAGATGAATTAACTTGAAATGGGTGATAAAAATAAATATCAAACTGAAAATTATAAACTTTCAAAAAATATAAATATTAAAAATAATAAACTCTAAAAAAATAGAAACACTGAGAATACCAAATACTGGCAAGAATGTGAAGAAACCGGAATGTTTAGACATTAATAGTGGAAATGCAAAACAGCACAGATATTTTAGAAATCAGTTTGATAATTTCTTATAAAGTTAAACACCTCTTATTTGACCCAGGAATCCCACCCCTGGATATTTACCCCAAAGAAATGAAGTATATGTTTATAAAACAACAACAACAAAAACAAAAATCTGTGTGGGAAAGTTTATTGCAGTGTTTGTTACTGGTCATTGCCCTAAACTAGAAACAACTCAAATGTCAATCAACTGTTAAATGGAAAAACTAAACATGAGACACTATGGAATGGAATTTTATTCAGCAATAAGATGGAAGGGATTATTGATGCATGCAACATCAACGATGAATGCAAATGTATGAAGCTAAGTGGAAGAGACTGATAAAAAAAATCCACAAATTACATTATCCCATTGATATCGTATTCTGGAAAATCCAAAACTATAAAGACATTAAAAACAAACAAAATTTTTGATAGCTGTGATAGCCATGGACTAGATGTGGGGAGAGTAAATGGACAATGAAGAAGCATGTGGGAATTTTGGGGTGATGCAAATGTTCTCTATCTTGATTGTGTTACTAGTTGCATGACTGCATAAATTTGTTAAAAATTATAGAGCCATACTCAGAAAAAAGGTGCTCTTACTCTATATAAATTAAATTATAATTTGGACTTTTTATATTTCTTTTGCATGGAGGTCTTATACATTTGGGGGGGCAGTATTGTTAAACGCCTTATAAATTTGATACTATTTTAGATGGTATGAACCTTCTTAAGTTAAGTTGAACTGTTTGTTAAAGCATAAAATTATGGTTAATATTATTATATTGGTCAAGTTTCAACACGCCTGTTTAAAAGTTCTATTAATTTTATTTTTTAAATGCTTTTGGATTTTCTCTACACAAATATCTCATTAGTGGATTATAAACATTTTGTTTATTCCTTTTAAAAAGTTCACAGATCTCTTGTCATTTACTCAAGTCTGCAGGATTTGAAAGTGGCAGAATCATAGCTCCAACGATGCTCTTCTAAATATAAACTCCACAGCATTCTTTGATTCATTCTGCACCTTTATTATTTAATTGCCTTGATTATTTCATGTAAGATATTTGTGTTGGGTATGTATTGTTTGCAAAGGTGCAATGGATGTCATTTACACCAGCCCAGCATCTATTTCCCATTTTCTAGTAATTGAGTCTCAATTTCCATTGAGAAAAAAAAAAAAGAAAAACAAATTCAATGCTGCCCACCCCTATGCATTTAGGTGGACATCCCATTGAACACCACACGTCTTTGGTAAATGGACTATATGGATCAACAATTGACTCATACCAGGTTTGTCATTCAATCCATGAAATGTAACTGGATTTATTGGAGGGAGGAGCCTTCTTCCCCTTAGGCTTGCAATCCTGTAGAATATAAGTGTGAGGCTTCCAGGGTCTGCTCTGTGGTGAGAGCCTCACGGGAGATCAGAATGGAGGGACAGCATTAGAATTCTGATGGTATTTTTGATTCAATTTTCCTAAGACTAAGTTGGTTCCTGGACTTTTCAGTTATGTGAAACAATAAATCAACTTTTTTTTTTTTTCCTTGAAATGGTTTGAGTGTGAGAGTATCCTCTGATACTGATGCATAAAGTAGAACATGAGTCTCGGAACAGAGAGGTCTTGCAGGTAAGTCAAGGACCTCAAAGACCTTTAAAGAGGATAACGGGGGTGTCTGGGTGGCTCAGTCGCTTGGGCATCTGACTCTTGGTTTCAGCTCAGGTCATGATCTTGGGGTCCTGAGATGGAGCCCTGCATTGGCTGGTACTCAGGAGTCTGCCTGTCCCTCTCCCTTTGCTCCTCCCCCCACCCCACACTGTCTGTGTCTCTTTTTCTCATGAATAAATAAAGACTTTAAAAAAAAAAAAAGAAAGAAAGAGGATAAGTAATGCATATAAATTTATTATAATAATAACTTTTCTATGTTGCTTCAATGTCTGATTACCTCATTTTGAGACCACTTATAAAAATAAATTGAATTAGATAAATGTGAGCCATTCTTTCATCTAAACCAAGAAACAGATAATAGTTTCAATTCCACCAAAAACAGATACAGAGAGAGAAAAAAACAATGAAGTAAATCTTTATTTGAGTAGAAAGACGTAGTCCTAAGAAAGTCACATTTGGATTTTATTTAATGCAATTGGCTAATTTTTGGACTTTATTTCAGAGATCTAGATTCCTTAATCACTGTGAGTTTTGAAGATCAACAGAGAATGATGTGATTCCAAACATTTAAAAATAAAGGTTTTAACATCTATGGAAAAAAAGCACATGAAGATGACCTCAAGATTTAGTATCAAAAGCTGAGAATAAAGCCAAAGAAGTGCTCGGGGCTCACCATTGTCTCCCAAGTTGTTAATTATACTATTGTTGAATAAAAAGCTGAATCTCAGAATCTATGCATTAAAAATATTGGCAAGTAACATTTTTTCAAATGCAGTAAGTAAATTGGAAATCAGTCAAAATCTACAGTCTTCTTAATCCCAAATGATGTTTCATTAACACTTTCAACCTAGCAAAAAATTAATTAAATAATTTTTAGGACATAGCAAGGGGGGTAAATATATTGAGATTAATAGATTTAAATCATGAAAATTTATGTCTATAAATACATATAAAATGTCAATCTCTGTGTGCAGGTACAGTATATAAAGTACTTAATCATCAAGAATGTCTCTAACACACACACCAATTTTTTATAGGATTGCATTAAACTTGTAAAAGATTTAGAGAGAACTGACATCTTTACAATGGTGAGTGCTGCAATCTATGAATGCAAATCGATGAATCATGAATCCGTGAAGTTTTCCCTTGATTTCTTTCATCAACATTTTGTAATTTTTAGGATACAGTCCTCTATATGCTTTATCAGATTTATACCTAAGAATTACATTTTCTTTGGATCAATTATAAATGGTATTGCATTTTAAAGTTTTATTTCCATGTGGGTTTTTTTTTAGTATATGTATATATTTTTGCAACCTCTCAGATTTTCAAGGCATTCATATCATATGCAAAAAGGGGCAATTTTATTTCTTCCTTTCCAATCTGTTTGCCTTTTATTTCTTTTTCTCACCCTACTGCACTAATTAGAACTTCCAGTTTAATAAAAGTAGTGAGAGCAGGCATCCCTACCTTATTCCCAATTTTTGTTTTTTTTACGATTTATTTATTTATTTGATAGAAAGAAAGAGAATGGTAGAAGGGGCAGAGGGAGAGACTATCCAACGAAACACCCGCTAAGCCGGTCGCCAGGCTCCATCTCAGGAGCCATGAGATCAGGACTTGAACCGAATCCAAGAGCAGGTTGCTTAACCAACCGAGCCACCCAGGCACCCCTTATTTCCAATCTGAAAGGTAAAATATTCAGTCTTTCCTTCTCAGGTATGATGATAGCAGAAATTTTGGTAGATAACTTTTTATCACATTGAGGAAATTCCACTCTATTACAAACATGCTTATAGTTTTTATTATGAGTTAATTTTGAATTTTGTAAAATGTTTTTTCTATGTCAATTAATACAGTCACCAGATTTTTCTTTTTCATTTTGTTGATATGGTGTATTAAATTGATTGATTTTTCAAGTGCTTCACCAGTCTTCCATACCTGAAAGAAACTCAAATTGGTAGTGATGGATGTTTCTTTTTATACATTGCTGGATTCAATTTTCTAACATTTTGCTGACAATTTTATGTCTAAGTTCATTAGAGTTATTGGTGTGTACTTTTTTTCTTCTTCTTCTTCTTTTTTTATTATTTTGTACTATCCTTGCCTGCTTTTGGTATCTTATTAATACTAGTTTCAGACAATGTGTTGAAAAATGTTCTCTCCTTTTTTATATTTTGAAAGAGAGTGTGTAAAATTTGTGTCAATTCTTTAAATATTTGGTAGAAATCTTCCGTGAAACGTCTGGTTCTGTTTTTTTTGTTTGTTTGTTTGTTTTGGTTTTGGGGTTTTTTTGTTCTGTTTTGTTTTGTGTTGTTTTTCAAAACATGTTTAAATTGCATGTTCAACTTTGTTAAAGGTAATGGGAATTTTTAAGTTGATCATTTCATCTTTATTGGGAATTAGTCATTCTTAGGTTTTTGATACTCGTTTATTTCTTTTAAATTGAATTTATGAATGCAGAACTGTAGTATTTTCTTATTATCTTTTTAATGCTATAAGATCTATAGTGATGTCTCCTGCCTCATTCTTTTTTAGTTGTTATTTTTTATTTTGTTTTTGTTTTTGTCTTATTTGATAATGGTAATTTAAGTCTTTGCTAGTTTTTTTTTTTTTTTCTTTGCCAGTCTGAGTATAGCTTTATCAATTTTATTGTATTCTCCCTCTTCTCTCCAAGGAACAAGCATCTTGTTTATTGATTTTCTCTATTGGTTTTCTGTTTTCAATTGTATTGATTTCTGTTTGCATCTTTATTGTTTTCTTCCTTTTTCTTGCTTTAGGTTTTTCTTTTCTTTCTTCTTCTTTTTTTTTTTTTTAAGGTAGGAAAAGATCATCGATTTGAGGCT
Organism: Martes martes; assembly: GCF_963455335.1. Taxonomy (NCBI): domain Eukaryota; kingdom Metazoa; phylum Chordata; class Mammalia; order Carnivora; family Mustelidae; genus Martes; species Martes martes. The sequence continues at coordinate 111,088,191 of NC_137888.1, forward strand.
TTAGTTGCATTTCATATATTTGGTATGTTGTATTTTAATCTTCATTCCTTTCTCTATATTTTTTATTTCTCCTGACATTTCTTCCTTGACCCATGGCTTATTAGTCATTTCTCAGTGTGAAGATTTTCCAGTTGTTTTTCTGTTACTGATTTCTAGTGTCATTCCATTATGTTCAGAGAACATACTCTAAAACTTCCCAGTATCTGAAATATGTTGAAGTTTATTTTATGGCCTAGAATATGGTCTCTCTTGGTGAATTTTCCATGGAACTTGAAAATTCTGCTACTGTTGAGTCAATGCATGTTGTTGAGTAACTACTGAGTCTAAAAGATATGACATAAATGTATGCATAGAACTTAGTCTCTATTCTCAAGTGTCTAATAAATTTGTTAAAGAAAATCAGTGTACAAGAATAATTATCAAATGGTGATAATCACATTTCTGATTGAATTGAGAAATTTTTTATAGGAAGAATGTCTTTGTCAGACATTAAAAGATGAGTAAAATTCCAACATATGAGATTTGAAGGAAAGATATCTTGACTTTGTTTATGTAGTGCATGGAAGCTGAGAGAGGGAAGAAGGGAAGAAATTAGTTTGACTACTACATTTTTAAGATCCTCTCAATAGATGAAGATAAAGTTTTTGACAAAGTACAGCATCCTTTCTTCATAATAGGGATAGAGGGGACATACCTCAATTTCATAAAAGTCATATATGAAAAGCCCACTGCAAATATTTTCTTTTATTTTCTTAAGATTTTCTCTATTAATTTGACAGAGAAAGAGAGAGAGGGAGAGAGCAAGAGAACATAAGTAGGGGGAGCTGCACAGGGAGAAAGAGAAGCAGACTCCCCACTGAGCAGGGAGCCTGATGCAGGGCTTGATCCCAGGACTCTGAGATCATGACCTGAGCCGAAGGCAGATGCTTAACTGACTGGGCAACCCAGGCACCCTGTGAATATCATTTTCAATGGAGAAAAACTGAGAGCTTTTTCCCTAAGGTCAGGAACATGGCAGGTATGTCCACTCTCACCACAGTTGTCTCAACACTTTTGTTGAACATATGTTGTTCAACAAAGCCTCAGCAATCAGACAACAGAAAAAAATAAAAGGCATATTAATAAGCAAAGAAATCAAACTCTCACTCTTTGCAGATGACATGATACTCTATGTGGAAAAAGACTCTACCCCAAAATTGCTAGAACTCATACAGAAATTCAGCATAATGACAGGGTATGAAATCAATTGTACTGAAATTAGTTGTGTTTTTATACACTAACAATGAAACAGAAGGTAGAGATATTAAGGAGTCAATTCCACTTATAAGTGCATGCAAACCATGAGATACCTAGGAACAAACCTAACCAAAGATGTAAAGAATCTGTACTCAGAAAACTATAGAACACTCATTAAATAAGTTGAGGAAGACATAAAGAAATGGAAGACCATCCCATCCTCATGGATTGGAAGAAGAAATATTGTTAAAATGTCTGTGCTACATAGAGCAATCTATACATTCAATCCAATCCCTATCAAAATACCATCAACTTTTTTCATAGAGCTGGAACAAAAAATCCTGAAATTTGTACAGAACAGAAAAGATCCTAAATAGTCAAAAGAATGTTGAAAAAGAAAACTAAAGCTGGTGGCATCACAATTCTGGACTTCAAGCTATATTACAAAGCTGTAATCAGCCAGACAGTATTGGACTGGCACAAAAACAGACACATAAATCGATGGAACAGAATAGACCCTCAACTTTATGGTCAACTAATCTTTGACAAAGCAGGAAAAAATAACCACTGGAAAAATGATACTCTTTTCTACAAATGGTGTTGGGAAAATTGGACACAGCCACATGCAGAAGATGAAACTGGACCATTTCCTTACACCATACACAAAATAGACTCAAAATGGTTGAAAGACCTAAATGTTAGACAGGAATTCATCAAAATCCTAGAGGAGAACATAGGCATCAACCTCTTTGACCTCAGTCACAGCAGCTTCTTTCTAGGCTCATTTCTAAAGGCAAGGGAAACAAAAGCAAGAATGAACTATTAGGAATTTGTCAGGATAAAAAGCTTTTGCCCAGCAAAGGAAACAGTTGACAAAACCAAAAGACAACTGACAGAATGGGAGAAGATATTTACAAATGTCTTACCAGATAAAGAGCTAGTATCCAAAAACTATAAAGAACATATCGAACTCAACACCTAAAGAACAAATAACCTAATCAAGAAATGGGCAGAAGATGTGAACAGACACTTCTGAAAAGAAGACATCCAAATGGCCAACAGACACATGAAAAAATGCTCAATATCACTCAACATCAAGGAAATACAAATCAAAACCATAATGAAATACCACCTCACACCAGTCAGAATGGATAAAATTAACAAGTCAGGAAATGACTCTGTACTCTGCTTCCTTATCCCTCCCTCACCCTATCTCATGGGAATGAATAAACTTTTTACTGTATCCATAGTTTTGCCAGAGTATCATCAGTATGTAACCTTTCATATTGACTTCTTCCGTTTAGCAATATGCATTATGGCTCTTCTATGTCTTTTCATGGCTTAATAAATAATTCTTTTATTATGCTAAAAATATTCTATTGTCTGGACGTGCTACAGTTTATTCATCCATTCACCTACTGAAGGACATCTTGGTTGCTTTCAGTTTGGGCAATTACGTATAAAGCTGCAATAAATATCCATATTTAAGGTTTTTGTGGATGTAAGTTTTTTACTCTCTTAGGGAGATACAAAGAGTGCAATTCATGGATTGTAGCGTAAGAGAATGTTTAGTTTTGTAAGAAACTGCTAACCTGTCTTCCAAAGTGGCTGTGCTATTTTTCATTCCCACCACCAACGAATGATACTTCCCAATGCTGCATATTCTCACCAGCATTTTGTGTTGTCAGTGTTCTGGATCTGGCCATTCTAATAGGCATGTAGAAATATCTCATTTGTTTTAATTTACATTTCCCTAGTAATATTTGATATGGAGCATATTTTCATATGCTTTTTTGTCCTCTGTTTATCTTCTTTGGTGAGGTGTCTGTTAAGGTCTATGGCTCATTTTTTTCATTCAGGTTTTTTTCTTACTGTTGAGTTTTAAAAGTTCTTTGTATGTTTTGGACAATGGTACTCTATCAGATATGTTTTTTTGCAGATATTCTCTCCCAGTCCATATCTTGTCTTTTCATTCTTAGTGATGTCTTCAACAGTGCGGAAAATTTTCATTTTAATGAAGTCAGGCTTATCAATTCTTTCTTTCATGGATTGTGCCTTTGGCATTGTATCTAAAAAGATATTTCCAAAACCAAAGTCTGTTGCTATTTTATCTTCTGAGAGTTTATAGTTTTGTCTTGCGATTAACTTTTAAATTGCTGGACTCTGAATAAAGCAGATTGCCTTCTATAATGTGGATGACCCTTATCTAATCAGCTGAAGGATTTGATTTAAGAAAAGACTGATGTTCCTCATCAAGAAGGAATTCTCAGCCTGAGGACTTGAATTGCAACATTGGCTCTGTTTGGCCCTCTTCCGGGTCTCAAATCCTGCTTACACTCTGCAGACTTTGGGCTTGCCAACCTCCCTAATGCATAAGTCAATTCCTTAAAATAAATCTCTTTTTGTATATCTATCTATCTATCATCTAGCCACATGGTATTGGTTCTGTTTCTCCCAAAAATTCTAAAACACTCTCCCTGTTCTATGATCTGGAAGTTTATATGACAGAGTGCTTACTTTTGTTTTCTTTCTCTCAAAGACCACAATTCTGTGCTGTCTGTTGTCTAATGTTTAAAAACTATATTTTATATATTTTACCCAGTTCTCTATTTTTTTTACAGTGTGAAATTTAAATCTAGTACCTGTTACTTTATTATGGCCAGGACATGAATCCCTGTATCAGTTTCCATGCTCCTTACAATCTCTTATTTCTCTGTTCTCTAAATGTCTATTAGTCCTTTCTTAATTTGTCTATTAATAAAAACATGACCAACTTTTTAAAGAGATTTATTTATTTACTTCAAAGGGTGGGGGTAGAGGGAGAGGGGGAGAGAGAATTTCAAGCACAATCCCCACTGAGCAAGGAGTCTAATATGGGTCTCCATCTCATTTTCCCAAGATCAGGATCTGAGCCAAAATCAAGAGTCAGATGTTTAACCAACTGAGCCACCCAGGCACCCCCAAAACATGACTGATTTTTATTTAACTTGAGCAAAGACAGGAACATTGGTTTAGAATAAATAAATGTGAGTTCAGATGATGGTTCCACCACTCACCAAGTGCCGTGAGCAGTTTATGTCATTTCCCAGAGCTTTTATTTCTTCATTTGACAATGTGAATAATAACTGGGCCATAAAGCACCTGGAATTGTGTGCCCTCAATAATTGCTAGTATACAGAATACATTTTTTTTGGACAGTTCCCTACTCTTCTCCATCCAAACAGAGAAAGTGAAGTCATTCTGTATATGTATACCATGTCTTTGCTCTCCAAGTCACATCCTGCTGAGAGGTAGCAACCTGGTGTTTATAAAATTTAAAACTCAGAAATTGTGGCAGTGATCATGTTTCCTATTTTAAATAACAGAGACAAGGAGAAGACAGAGAAAGAGAGACAGAGAGAGAATTCCCAAGGTGCAATATATGTCTCATATTCAATTAGTAGGAGTCACCTGTTTCAAAGACCCATAAACCAGCTGCATTCTATTCCATGAATTCTATGAAACAACTCACTACTTTTACAATAAACTTTTATTTTGGTTTAAGATAGATTAAATTTGGTTTTTGGCCTTTGCTATCCAAAGATTCCTTACTAATAATATGTATCATCTCTTCAACCTTGATTTTCTTTGTTTCCCTGGAAATTTAACTTACAAGTTTTCCTTTTTGTAATGATCCGTACAATGATTCACCTTCTCACTCTCTAATATTGGGTAAAATATAAAGGGAGATAGAATTTTTACAAAATATGTTGAGATTTTTATGGTTTGCAATGTGGAAGGTAGCATAATTATAAAATGATTAGCAAAACTGTTCCTCAGATGAATATATTTTATGTCTTTGAATGTCCCCACTTGTACTGTTTCCTGTAATCCTAAATCTTTAATTATAAGTGACTTTAATTATAGCCCAGCTTTTCGCATGAAGAAAGTAATGAAATATAAATCTTTTTTTGGTCAAACTTATATGAATTCAGGACTTAACGATCAGTATAAAATATGTAAATACCAAGCAGATTTTCAATGTAACAAAAATTGTAACAAATGAATCACAGAAACAGGTGTCCATCTATCATGCCTAAATAAACACTGCAGGAAGTGCTGCTCAACATTTCTTTGTGTCTTGAATATCTTACTGCAATAACAGAAAGTCCCAGGGAATACTTTTGGCATGCCATGAAGTACCTGCAGGAAAAACCCATACTGGTTTATACAGACTCAAAAGTTTAGAAGGAATACCTGATCTAGGATCATGCTGTCAAATGTTAAGGTTGTCATCAGCCATTATTTTGCGCATGGGCAAATTTGACCTAAAAATATAAGATATTTTGGTCAAGGTCACAGTATTCTTCAAAAATAAAATCATGCCAAGAATCTATTGTTCATCTGTTCACTCATTTATTCATTTACATAGTGCATTTACATAGTCATTTACATAGTGAATAGTTATGTTTGAGTACTTACTGTGTGCTGGTCACTGTGTTAGTTGCTAGGTACAAGTCACAAATAAATCTGACAAATTATCAGACCCCATAATTTTTATTAAAAAATTCTACATGTATCATTTTAAAAGAACATTTCTGTTTTCTTATTTATGTATTTGTAATGGATTCTTGGATTCTTATTTTAATCAATAGTTTATAACTCATTATTACTATTATTCCTTAATTTAATCCTCAAACTTTCACAGATTTTTCCAGTGAAAGCTTGTTAAAACTGGATTTTGTGTTCTCTTGGCTTGTAGTCATGATTATTTAAGAACTCCCTTACTTTCTGGCATAACAAATTGTTCCAGAGTTACTCTGAATATTTCCAGGCCCAGCTCTGAAATTAGGCATTTCTCCAAGGAGCCATGGTTCATTTTAGTGGAGAATAGTTTTTGGGAACCAAGATCCAAGTGACAATAGGTGTGCTGATTACTATGTGTCTCCTGATATGATGCACTAAGATATATACAATATTACATTTGTAGTATTTCTGCCAAAATGCACATAAATCTAATCATGAGTAAATATCAGACAAGCCCAAATGGAAGACACCTTACAAAATAAATGCTCACATTCTTAAAAATATGTTAAGCCAATGAAAGAAAAGAAAAAGTCTGGGAACTATACCATCTAAAGAAAAACTAAAGAAACTTGATAATTAAATATAACAATTATGAATTGAATCTTACTACAGAAACAAAGTACATAACTATTTAAGTATAATTATGATTAGTGCTAACATGTGATACAACATTCTAGTGATATTAATATGGAAAAGAAAATAAAGGAAATGTAAGTTATTTACTATATGGAATTTCCTGGAAGTTTGATATAATATACTAAAATAAAGAAATGAACACAAGTTCAGTTCATAACTTTACCAATTTACCATATCCCAGCCTCCTTATCTTTGAACAACTCAGTTAATTACACTGATGTTCACTTATTATAAGATCATTATGTGAAAGATTTTAAAACCTTTGAAGCATTTTACAAATAATAATCATTGTTAAAGCTAAATTAGTTTATACCTTTTTTCTATTTCTTTGACTTAATCCTGGTATACTGAGGCCACAGTCCCAGCCCCCACCCCCACACTGCTGATCCATACTGACTAGTAAGTATCTTCTTCATGACTTCAGAGCTCTACAAAGCTTACATTAGGGCGCCTGGGTGGCTCAGTGGGTTGGGGCCTCTGCCTTTGGCTCAGGTCATGGTCCCGGCGTCCTGGGATTGAACCCTGCATCAGGCTCTCTGCTCAGTGGAGAGCCTGCTTTCTCCACTCTCTGCCTGCCTCTCTGCCTACTTGTGATCTCTCTCTGTCAAATAAATAAATAAAATCTTTAAAAAAAAAGTTTACATTATTTTCTGTATGTCATGACATAGGCTACAAGCAAGTTGACAGAAAGGAGTCTATCCTCATTATTCTTATCTCTTCCCAGCGAAAGCACAATATCTGGAACAAAGGATAGACTTGGTAGTATTTGCTGAGTGAATGAATGATCATGGATAGCTAGAAAACTGCAGTGAATTAGGTCTCACTATCTCACTATCTCACTATCCTATCTTAGGAATGTCAACATACCACTGGTTTCTGCTTTCTTACCTCTAAAATCACGACAATAATATGTGCCCTAAGTGGCTTTTGTGAGCCAATGAAAATAATTGTCTTGAAAGAGCTTAGCAAGTCTAACATGCCAAATGTATTAGTTTTCTAGGGCTGCTGTAACAAATTACCACAAACCTTAAAATAACAGACATTTATTCTTTTATAGTTCTGGAGTTCAGAAGTCAAAATCAAAGTGTTGTCAGGATTGGTTCCTTCTAGAGGCTCTGTGGGAAAATCTGTTCTATGTCTCTTGCCTAATTTCTTCAAGTTTCTGCAATCCTTGGTGCTTCTTGCCTTGCAGATGCATCACTTCAATCTCTATCTTCATCTTCCATGGCTTTCTCTTTGTGGTTCTCTGTGTCTGTCTGTCTTTCTTTCTTTCTTTCTTTCTTTTTTTTCCTGTCTCTTTATTTGATTTAGAGTATTAAAAAAGCATGTTGTCGGGGGAAATTCTCCCATTTCCTGAATGTAATGAAAAGTATCTTCTATGCTTTAGTATTAGCTGATGATGATGATAGAGTTGCTGTAGGCTTCAATGCCTCTGGTGGTACATGTACCATGTTCTGTAAGTGATAATAGCTGGCACCCAACTCTGTGTGATAGCAAAATATGGTGAAATTGGTGGTAGCTTTTTGGAATTGCAACAACAACAAAAAAATTGTCCACTAGAAGTACTTAAAAATAGAACTACCATATGATCCAGAATCCTACTTCTGGGTATATCTCTTAACATAATGAAATCACTATTCAAAGAGATATCTGCACCCCTATGTTCAAATAGGGGAGGAAAGAAAAAAGGCAGGAAAAACGGGAGGGAGGGAGGAAAAATGAAAAAAGGAAAGGAAGAGAGGAAGGAAGGAAAAGTAAGCATGTGTTGTCAACACACTCATATTTTATGCATTAGATGTTTTTACTCAAATATTGTAAATTGGAAAATCATACCATTTTCCTTAACACAAAAAGAAGACACAATGGACTTTAAGTAGTTTTTGTCTGAAATATCTTTGTAAAACTAGGCAAGGGTAATGTTATTATCTTTTCTTCATCTTTTAGAGGATTCTGTCTTCATGGTTGAAAGAAAAATCAGTGCCATTGCTAAAAGAACTTCATGACATTGAAGAATGAGCTTGGAATGAAAAAATCATTCATATTCAATTTCTCTTTCAGTATTTGTGTAACTACATTTCTTGAGAGCTGAGTTACTTTTGTTTTTGATTGATTGATCATTTCAGTTCTCAGAAGCCTATATATCCCATCTATTCATATGAGTACTTTTTAAAAGCTCCATTCATTTGACAGCAAGATATTGTATTAGGCTCCCTCTTTCTCTGAACCCAGTAACCTGTTTCAAGGTCATAGATGGTCATTCCGAGGACAAAATGTGGTCAGTAAGATTTTCCCCAGACTACTTGCATGTTTTACGTTTTCTGGTCCAAATGCCAAGCTATAACTGCATATCTATCTATATCTATCTATCTATCATCTATATATCTATCTATATACACACATATATATACACATATATATACGCATATATGTATGTATATATACATTTGTAAACACAAATACATACATTTTTTTTAAAAAGTGACAAAGAGATTAAGTTTCAGTGACTTATTAGAATAAGAAAAAAACTTCCATTAGAAAAAAAATAATGATTCTAACAATAATTGAAGAGAATACAATAGTTACTGATTATGTCTTAAGATTTTTTCTGTGTAAAGAAAAAAATTATCTACACAAGATTATTAGTGTTACAAAGACAAAAACCACACTTAAAATATTATATTTTTCTTAAAAAAAAGGCTTTGAGCAGAAATATAGTATTTGAATTCTTAAATCTATACTGGGCATATATTAAGTGATATCTTCAACCGTGTTTTCATAGAAGTTTTTCTCCAACTCTGGAATGTTGCTTTACTATCATTTCACATCTGACCTCTAAATTACTAGTACCATAAAAAAGTTGAAGACAACAGAATGAGGAAATAGCTCCCAAGCCTTTCATCTCTGCCTTTACAAAGACAATGTACCTGAAAAGAAAGACCTATTACCAAGGAAACCTGAAATCACCAATGTTTCCATTTCCCAGAATGTACTTGCTAGCCAGTACCCACCTTTCAGGTTTGGTTACAAAGTAAACTATTGACATTTCCTAATGCAGACTTTTCTTTCAGAAATTTACTTGGGTTGATATTCACTATTTCTTTTTATATTCCATTTTTCAATTTCCCTCAAGAAATAAATAAAGGATATGTGGATAGAATGAATGATGTCTTTTTGATCTGTGTATTTGTAAGAATCCAAATACTCCTTCACCAACAGCATGAGGTAGCTTTTTCAAGAACACTTGATATAATATTATTAGTTACCCAGGTTTGCTACACAGTTTACAGTGCTGAATGCCAAATGAAAGTGTGTTTTCAAAAAGCAGGGGGGGAAGTTGTTATTAAAAGTACTGGCATTTTCCTTTCTCCCAGAGTTTTTCTCTAGACTTATCATACATATTTTTTACTGTGATATTTTTTCATTCTAAGTAAAGAGAAATTAAAACTTTCTATTTTTCATGTGCATTTTACTGTACATCTTTATTTCACACAATGCCAATTTTAATGCCAGTATAAGAGCATTGAAATTGAATGTAGAATTCATTGAAATTACACAATTTGTAGTTTATAGTTTGTGCATGCATAAGTATTTCATTCTTGCTAGGACAGTGACATGCTGCACAAAACTAACTCAAATGTTTTTCTATTACTTCTTGATTCTTCCACATCCTATCAACACACTCTACTTCCAGCTTACTGATGAGTAGGGACGATTGAAACTGGAAGGAACTATGGGTTGCCTGTCTTTCCCTTTTCTTTTATGTCATTATTTTTAGGGTGATTGGCTAGTACAGGGCAACAACGTAAGTAAGAAAGGATATGGTAGAGTATTTTGGTCATCTATGAGTCTTAAAAAACAATTAACTTCTTTCTTCATTCAAATCAAGATTTGGTTTGATTAGAAAGCATGGTTTCTTAGGGTCATTAGTGTCACTCTTAGTTGTAGACATAGTACATTTATCTTGTACATACTTTGAGTCTTGCTACATTCCCATGTATCTTGGGTCCACCAGAATTCTGTGCTCATAGGGCATCACCAACACCCCATGTCTCTGGTAGAGAGGGCATATGTATTCTTTATAGCTCATTGTTCTATTAGAACATCACTTAAAGACACAAGTTCAAAGTTCATAGATGATCAACATTTTCAAGATAGTGATAGCAGAGCAATAAACCAAATATTGGACCATTCTGAGCCTGGGACCTATGCGACTGCATAGTTGTAATGTCATCCCTGTAATTAACATTTATTGAATGCCTCCATATGCCCAGTGCTTTAAATGCATTTTTTCCCCAATCATGATCAGATTATTGTCTTGTAGATAACAAGGATGTCATAGAGGATGAAATTAATATTTAACAGTAACTGATCAACTTTGTCTGTATGTTCCTGGCCCACAAACAATAAATTCATGATTAAGTCAAAGATCAAGCTATAACACTTGGTAATTTTAACTAACCCTTTCACATTACTATAATATATAATCAGAATTAATGAAATTAATTTTATTGCATGGCTTACAGAAATCAGTTTTTTAACTTTATAATCATACTATAGGCAGTCCTTACTTTGCATGATACTACAGTAACTGAAACTTGTGAATATTAGTAAAGTGTCATTGCCCTCTATTACCATGGAACAGTGCAAAGCAAGCATTACTTTATATAATTCATTGTATTTGTGTAGTGATTAACAGTTCATAAGCTTTTCTTTGTTTTTTGTTAGTTTTTGGTTAATTAAGATGTTATTTACTAGGCTATAAGAGTCAATTCCAGCAGACCCAGAATTGGCCTGAGCTGTATTAGTGAAGTACTTGTACTGACTCATGGTCAAAGCATGGAACATATTTATTAATACCATCATTTTGTAACCATGTGCCCAAGAAATTTGAGGATGGTTTTTACCAGTTTATCAACATTGTTTAATCAATAACAATAGACTGATAACTTTAACCTGTTCTTGGTGAAACCCCTAGAATGTCACCACTGGGTCTGGTTACATAACAAGAATATGGTTATATGGCCAACAGAATATAAGAAACCCCAGTCAAGACTCAGTTACGTATTCCATAGTTGCAAGGTGTGCTGAGCATACATTGGTAGTTCCTGATTCAAGAGAGAAAGCATCCACACAGCCCTTATACACAGTCTAAGCCCTCACTTGGCTTTTCAGGACCTCTTGCTGAACTACCATCAGTAGTCTGTTGCCTTCATTTCATGGTCACAGTATGCTTGCCACCCTCCCAGCTTCATATCTCCTGTCAAGGAAGGAAAAAAGCAGAAAAGTTAAGAGGTGAACTGACAAAGGCATTCTAACAATTTTGTACAATTTTAAAATGTAAAACATTTTAAAATGTAAAACAAAATGAATCAACCAAAAAAAAAATAAACAAAAACAACAACAACAACAACAACAACAACAACAGAACACCTTTCTTAGAAACTAGTCCAGAAACTTTTTTCATCTCATTATCCAAAAGAGGGTTGGTTACATGGTCATGCTTAACTTCAGGAGAGCAAAAGAAATGGAATGTTCTCCTTTCCTAGACTTTAAAAAAGAGGTAGATAATTGAAAAGAGATTGGAAAGGGGACTGTGAATGGCTTTTGAGTGCAAATAAGCAGGACATTTCAAAATCTTAATATCTCAAAATAGTATTCCACCAAAGGCTATAAGAACTTACTTGCTTCTAAATCTGCTATTTGTAAGTTAGCTGCTTTAGTGTGCATAGGAAAAAGCTGCAAAATGTTATGTTTCTTTTGGGGGGAAGAAAACACTTAGATTCAGAGTTAACTGAAATAAATCTTCACCATTATGTAAAGGCCCTGGGTCCTGTAGTTGTATCGTATATCTTCACGTAAAATACTGTTGATTTCAGCAAATAGTTGTGGTAAAAATAATCTATGGGGGGAGAGGGGTTAATGTTTGGAGCACTTACTAGAACATTATATAAACAATGCCATATGCAATCAGGCAGCCTACCACATCACACCCCTCTATCTTATTGAATAATCAGTCCTCCTGATACAGAAAATATCAATGGAAACTTGTCTTAATGGACAGTTAATCAACAACTGGAATTGGCTGTGCTAGCTTTAAGGTAACTAATAAGTTTAGAAACTATTGACAGCTGTCAGAATTTTATGGCCAAATTTAATAATTTATAACTAAAATATTATGAACACACCAAATTTCATAAATACACTGGATGTTTACTTCATTCTTTGGACATTAGGTGACATCAAGAAGTGAAATCAAGGCAGTGCTTGGATTTTATGTATTAAGCTTGATGCCCAACATTTTATGGGACCTTTATTATTTTGCTGGATAAATATCCATTAAAGTATTTGGAATAAATAGTGTTCATGGGACTCATTGTATGCTAGCAGCCTATAGCTGAATAGATCATATAAAAGAGAAAGTGGTAAATAGAGAATGTGCCCAACAGTTATTGTCATTTTTAATACATCACTAATTTTTTAACATTTCTAAGATATTTAACTTCAACATGGAGTTAGAAGGAATTTAGATATTGAAATGTAAGTAATTCCAAAAATCTTCAAGAGATTTTGAAAGTGAACTTAGATTCTAGTGAACTACATAATGATACATCTTCCCCGCTCATTTATTATTCATTTATTATAGTGTTAGTGACCTGGATACCTGCATGAAGTTTCAATTCATTCTGTGTCCTTGGAATAATTTAAATACAAGCACTGCAATGGAGGCAAATGGGGGCGGGGCTCTTAAAGCACCATACAATCCTATTTCCAAACTCAGACATACTTGAAGATTTCAATAGTAAAGAGTTACTGTTGATGTTGAACCCTGAGACTTGGTGTCCTAGGAAGAAAAAAATATACAGAAATGGAAAACTTATGTCAGGAGAAAGAGTGAGGTGGTCTGCCATTTCTACCCTCATGGGGTATGAAAAAAAATAAAATGGAGACAGAACTAGATGAGGACGTCAAACACCAGGATCATTACCTCCCCACAGTACTTCCCTTGTAGCTAGATAGGAAGAATTTAAAAGTATACAGAAAGGTAGCAAAGAATCTAATACCTGTTGGCGCAGAGTTAGAGGAATAATGTGGAGGTATCAGATCAGTATTTCTAAGAGGAGGATAAGTAGATGAGGCCGAGGTAGTAACCTGGTGTTTCATGGCATATTGTCTGCAAAGTTCCTCATGCCCTGGTGAAAGAGTAGAAAGTTACTGAAAGGATATGTGGACCAGCAGATGCCAGGTTGGAGAAAAGGCAAGGGAACGTATCTTTTTGTGGCTGTGTGAGGTTATGAAAATATTGTCTTCTACAACAGCTCCCTCTGCTATAGGAATTTCCTGAGTTGAAAGGTATATCAAACCATTGTAACACTGGTTCTGATTTTGCCCCATGTGGTTACATTAGGAGCTGTAACCTCAAATACTTACCCAATAAAATGTCTTGTCACTAGGTCCCCTGGAGAGCACACGGCCTTTCTTAAAGGGTTAGAATTAGCTCTAGGAAACAGTTGCTACAGAGGATTGCTGGTCTAGTGTTGCCAGATTTTCTTATTTTTAAAGACAATGTTAAATCTTCATTTTACTGGAATCTTCTATGTTTTTAAATATGATCAAATAATCCAGTTTTGTTTTTTTGTTTTTTTTTTAAAGATGGCTAACAGAACATATGACCCATTATCCATCAGCTTGCTGACATTATAGAATATGCTGGGTTGGTCTTACACAAATCAGCCCTTTACCTATGTGAGGGAAAAAAAAAAATGGACTGCCAAGATTAGTGTAATGTGGGCTTTTTTCCCCAGATATGTAGGGTTTCTGGGATAACACTTTTCTCTTTCTTTCGTTTTCATCTCTTTTTTCAACTACTTCAATTTGAGAATCTTGTGTTTACCCAATCCATGATGAAACAATGTGTTTTTCTACATTACTGATGTAATTTAAGTACCCAGACACATAATCCAAGGCTATACACCAATAAACTTATTTAGATCTGCTTGAGATAATTACTGAAGAAGAGGAACTTTTGTTTCTTTTTTCCTGGTTTGTCCATAACATTTTTGTATTTGTATCTCTGGGATTTTCTTGATGTCTTTGTTATTTTTCTTTTTCAGTTTTGAGCACTTTACAGGGTATCTTTTTCTCCCCTCAAGAAATAAGCATCTAAAGTAATAAGTACTCTTCACTTTTTATTCATTTAGATAGCCAATATCACAAATATTCTTGAAGATTTCCACGCATGCAGGATGACAATGGCCAGCAGTGGGCGGTTTTATATTTATTTCACTATAAAGGTATGCATAATATGTGTTTTTAATTTTTTTTTTAATTTTTTGGCTTGGACAAAACAGTTCAAAAGTATCTTACAAACAATTACAAATGAAAGCAGGAGCCACATGTTAAATATGCTGCTGTGGCTATTACTCTCCTTTTACTCACATTTAGAAAGAAATTCTTGACACAATCTTATATCTTTTTGATACAACCTTGGGCTCAGTAATAAAATATAAAATCTTCAGGGTTGCCTGGGTGGTTCAGTTGGTTAAGCCACTGCCTTTAGCTCAGGTCATGATCTTCGAGTTTTGGGATCATGTCCCGCATCAGGGTCCCAGCTCTGCGGAGAGTCTGCTTTTCCCTCTGACCTTCTCCCCTCTCATGCTTTCTCTCTCTCAAATAAATAAATAAAATCTTTTAAAAAATAAATGAAGTCTTGAGGATTAAGAATTCGCAACAACAACAACAACAACAAAAACCCCTCAAAGTAATTTTGGTAAATATGAACATACATAGTAGTACCCATGAACTGTTCAGATCAAAATTCAAGTCCAGGGAATTGGTGGTCAGGCTCCAGTGCCCACAATGGGGAGGGGGAAAAAGTATGGCATTGGAATTATTCAAGATGACACAACATTTATTTTGTAAACATGATAGTATTTAGCTATTTAAAACAGCAAATATAATAGTGAGTACTTAAAATAGTAAATGCAATATGAGATTAGATTTAAATAAATTGAGAGTTAAAGTGAGGGTATGCAATGCAGTTGGGAGAAAGAGAAATAAAGCGCTCTTAAGGTCCTTGTTACAGATGGAAAGAGGTTAAAATGATCTATTAATGTTAGACCTTGTTAAAAATGTATCCTGTGAATTGTGTAAGACCGATGAATCACAGACTTGTACCCTTGAAACAAATAATACATTATATGTTTAAAAAAAAGAAAAAAAGGTTAGGGAGAAAAAAAAAAAAAGAACGTATGCTGTACTTTCTAGGGAAAAAAAAACAACCTCAAAACAAGAAATGTACAATATATAACTGTGAATCAAAAAGAGAGGAAAAATATTTTTCAATATTTAATCATTTCAGAGAAGGCAAAAAATAGAGGAAATTTGACAAAGTAGGAACTAGTGAAATAGATATGAATAAAAATTAGATATAATCCCATTACATGCAAAAAGGACTATTGCCCCCATTAATACACACACACACAATAATTATTAAGACTGGATAGAAAACTAAAGCTGATTATATGCTGCTTCAAACACAGACTTAGTGACCTGCAACTTAGATGTGGGGAGATGACTCCCTATATGGATGTGAATGAAATAGAAAATATAGAAAACAAATAAAGGTCCATGGGTGACAGAATGAAAAAGCACACCTGATGTTTAATAGGGTCGCTGAGAAGTGAGCATAGAGAGAATTTGGAAAGAATCTTTGAAGAGATAGCAACTCAGAATTTTCAGAATTGAAGTGCCTGAGTCTTTAGGCTGAGACAGGAACCTCCCCCCCACAAAACCTAAGAAAGATAAATAAAAACAAATAAGCATTTAGACACATTGTGGTGCAACTGCAGAGTATCACAGAATTAAAGACAAATAGATCAAATGAGTTGTCCTGCCGGGAGGAGAGAGAAAGGATGAAGAGTCTTGCTCACACCAGACCGCGAGCCCCCAGAGAGCAGGGATCAAACCTCGTTTTTCTTTAAACTTCTGGTATCTAGTTTACTGTCTCACTTTGAAGTATTCTTCGACCTTGCAGAGCTTACAAGGCAGAATGAAACCCGTGTTATGATAGGAGTATAAATTAAAGTGATGTGAGAGCAGAGAGGAGGAAGTAATTCCTTCCAAATGGGATCATGGAAACAAGACAACCAGGGAAATCACATGCCACAGAAGTGCGAAGGGTTGCAACAGCGGCACCAGCGCTAGGGGCGTGGCATGCGGGAGACACGAGGCAGATACTGTGGTTGGTGGACCCCGAGGATCTCTTTGGATGGGTTATAGAGGGAAAGGAGTGATGTGGTGAAGGACTGCATGTGTCGGACAATGCAAAGCCTGGGTCGCACCAGATTGAAGAACAGCAGAGTTGAATTGCTCATCAGTGGAATCCGGATTTTTTTCTAAAGGCAAAAATGATCCAGTGAGTTTATTTGTTTATATTTTTGTTTAAGCAGCGAATAGTTATGATCAGACCTGTGCTCTGGAAAGATCAATCTTGCCAGAGTGTATGGGATGTATTAGAAGGAGCTACTGCAGGGAAGGAGATCAGGTACAAAGTTTAGACAATAGTCAAGATGAGGAGAAAATACGCCTTTGTTGCTTTGATGTTTTCTGTATATCCTAAAGAGTGGAGCGTGTGTGTGTGTGTGTGTGTAAATAGAAAGGATGATAGTGTATATACAATGCTGTGTTTAAATTCATGGCATTATTCCAGCTATGGTACAATATAATTAACTTTGAACTTTGAAAACTCAGCACTACTGCTTTTTAGCTATGGAGTCTTGGGAAAGTTAAAGTTTAAATACGTGAATATCAACTGTCTTGTTTTACCTCATCTTTAAAATGCATGATTGCTGTGAGAATTAAATGAAATTAATTAAACAGCATTGCATATATTAAAAGTTCTAATTATAGTGCTTAGTATGTATAGAAAATAATTATTGGATAGTAGAATGAAAGGCTGGAAATTCACATCCATATTTTCCCATTTGCTTTAAACTTTCCCAGAACTTTTTGCTGTCAGGTAATGGTACCTTATCCTCTCAACCATGGCTCAGAGTTGAGTATGTTACAACAACTTTCATGTGGCTTAGAGGTTCTATGTAGCGCTATACCTTGTTTTCATTATGGGCTTTTGAATGATGTTCTTTCAGGGTACCTGGACGGCTCAGTCAGTTAAGGGATCTACCTTCAGCTCAGGTCATGATCCCAGAGTCTGGGGATCAAGTCCCGCATTTGTCTCCCGGTTCAGCGGGGGAGTCTGCTTCTCCCTTTTCCTTTCAGCCTGCTTGTGCTTATGTTTTTTCTTCCTCTAGTACCGTAGAGCTAATCACGTTACTTTGCACAGTATTGCTCGCAAGGTTGATGTCATTTTCAGAAAACTCTGACCGCTAGGTTAATAAGAAACCTACTTTGAGTCAACAATTTGTAGCTATTGGGCTGCATAAATATAAGCAAAGTATCCAGAACATAGAAGAGTCCTCTCTATTAGAACACAGGGGAGCGCAACTTCAGTTCTGAGCCTTACTGTCCTACATTGTCTGCACAGTTAATCTTGAACAAAGAAAATAAGATTTGGGGGGGGGGTATTGTTAAACACCCTGGACTAGGATCATTGGGTTTATATAAGGCTATAAGTTGATCCTGACATTAGATAGAATTTTCTAATGACTAAAGCTTCCAGACAACAGAATGTACTATGTTAGTATTTAATGATTTCTCTGCCAGTGGACTTAGCTCAGATATAATCTGGCCTACTCCTTAGG
This sequence comes from Martes martes, assembly GCF_963455335.1. NCBI lineage: Eukaryota > Metazoa > Chordata > Mammalia > Carnivora > Mustelidae > Martes > Martes martes. Next base: position 111,106,388 of record NC_137888.1, read on the forward strand.
ATGGGGACTAGGGCAATACCAACCACTCTAAGGCCACCAATTTTTAGTCCTTTGATCTTCAGCAAAACCCTTCTGCCTCCTCCTCTTTGCTGATATAGCTTTGAGGATTTTAAACAGAAAAATAATTTCATGTTGATTAGATTCTAATGAAATTATCATTACATCAGTGATTACCATTGTAAAGTACCATTGTAAAGACTTACATTTGTTTATTTAATACTCATACCAACACTGAAAGATATTATTTTTGTAATTTTATAATTTCTCAGTGGCTACAAACAGTTACACTGTTGAATGAAAAGCAATATAAAACATAATGTGAAGTGTGTTACAAATTATGGAAACAGTGATTCTGTTTCCATATACGGTGATTCTATATGTACATATACATACATCACACAGATAAAAATGATCAAAAATGATCAGAATAATATACACTAAAATGATCATCGTGGTCAGAGCTGGGTTATGGGTTATGAAAACTTCTTAATTTCTTTCTTAGACACTTCAGATTTTCCAAACTATCTACAAAGATAAGCATGACTTTCATTTTCAGACATTAATATTTATATAGCTATTTAGAAAAATAAATAACTCAAGATGACATAGAGAATAGCAGTAGAATCTGATGATGTTTCCTGATGTAGAAGCAGTTGAGAGAAGGGAGTTCACCCTTACCTAAGTCCAGAATTTTGAGCTGTTCTTTGTCCCACTTTTTTTCCAGGCAAGTTTCACTGCCATTGATTCAAGGGCAGGAAGAAGAAGAATGGCCCATTCTCTTAATGATGACAAATAGCAGCTTTGGTCCTTACCTGAGAGGCTGTGGTAACCTGGACCTGTCTTTTGTGTGTGCCCATGGGCAGCAAGCAGGAATGCAGTGTGGCAGCTGGAACCTGGCTGGACTTCAATTTGGCGTGTGTCTAACATTGTTCGGGGAACACTTTGTGCCTGCTGAGGCACACTCCTCTCCCAGGGCCTAGAGCTAAGAAAACAAAAGCTCCTAGTGCCAAGGCTACTGGTCTTATCTGTAAATCACTTATTCTTTTTTCCTGTCTCCTCAAGGGTGCTTAGACCTTAGCCCAGAGCGTGAGCAGGCACAACTCATCAATTTTTCACTGACAAGTTAAGAGACCAAGTAGATTTAGCTTCACTAATTACTGAAACTGTGTCAGATCTTATATTTGGGTATCTTTTTGACCTACTGGTGACTAGTACTATCAAGAATGTGTGTGTGTGTGTGCGTGTGTGTGTGTGTGTAAACATATGTTTACAACACATTTACAACTATATGTACATGATCGTTAATCAAAAATGTGAATATATGAGATTAATTTCACTTGTAGTTTTTTGAAATCTTAGTTCCAACCTTAGCTGATATAATCTTCTCTATGTTTGTGCATGGTAGGGTGAAAATATTGAAACAGAGAAAAGAGGACAATAACAACTTTGTTTCTCATGTTCATTTTTAGTGGAAAGGGCCATTACTGATTGTTTAGCTCTACCTGCATATTTATAGAGGTGAAAATGAAGACTATGGGGTCTTCAGAGAAGCCCTCAAGGTCAGAAGCTAGTTCACTGCAGGATTAGACTAAAATCTTATTCTCCCAACTTTGATTCAGTAGTCTTTTCACCAAGTCTCTCAGAAATGGCCATCGTGGCATCCAAGGAGCAGTCGGAAAATATTATATATATGTATACACACACACACACACACACACATATATGTTTATCATTATAATAATAATTACCCTAGGAAAAATGAGAATGTTAAGAGGGATTATCTTTGTGACACGAGAGATGGTGAGTTTATTATCTGTGACGCTATCTGAATTTTCTAAAATTTCTACTTAAATATTGTTACCTTAAAGATATGTATTTTAACACACATATTAGTCAGTGTGTTCTGAATGCTCTGTTAGGCATTTCTCCCTTCAGTTTTGTCATTTCATTCCTATAGCCCATCTTGAGAATAGGTTCTTATAAATGTCTGTTGAATAAAATACTATCCAAAATCAGCAGTGCCCAGAGGTTACTCTAAAACGGCACCGATTTTCCTTCTAGACTTCTTCTTGGGTTGCTTGTCTGACTTCAAAACCAATGTTATCCTAGTAACAGTGAGTGATTCCAGATCAGGCTCAAGCTTTAATGTTTTCCTAAGAAGCCACTTAACAATCTGAAGAGGAAGGTTTTTACTATGAGTGAGTCAGACTGCTCTCAGGTCACTGACCAGGAACATTTACTCCACAAGGTCAACAGACAGGCAGCTGAGTTGCTCACTTTTAAAATCTGTGCAAATAAACAAAGACTTAAAATCATCAATTATATCCATACCCATTAAATATTAAACATTAAAGACTCCAAAATGATTAGCTGAAATAGAGGAATTTTGTTCTGTGCTTCAAGCCTCCTTTTACTTATTATATGCCCCCCTCCTCCTTGGCTTGCTTTCTGACACAGGGCCCAAGGTTGTAATTTAAACAACAGTAGAAATCCACTATGCTTTGTGGGGCCCTGAGCATGCTGCCAATGTTAATAACTAACCATGCAGACTGAGTGTCACTCATACAGACCTTTAGAAGTAATTGTCTTTGTTTTGTCTAGGACAGGAAGGCCCAGTACTCCCTGTGTTTCATTCTGCTCAAGCTCATGCTTTGCAGTGGGCTCTTCTGTCTCTAGCAATACGTATGCTTTCCGTATTTCCTTGGGTAAAGGAACTTTACCTAAAGGTAAAGTTCAGATGTCTCTGTTGTATACCTTTTTGAAGTTGAATGAGATTTAAGAACACCTGAAAGAAGGAAGTTTCTCTTTCAGAATTTCATCCGTGGCTATCAGGATGCTCAAACTTGAATGCCCATGTAGGCTGCCATCTTGTCTTTTTGTCTGATGCTTGGCTTTTATAGCCTTTGGGTTCAGAAACAGATCTGGTCATAGGCACTGAGAAATTAAAAAAAAAAAAAAAAAAAAAGAAAAAAAATAAAGAAAAAGAAAAAAGAAAGAAGCAGTGCAGAGACACATGAGATCATTCCCCAAGTACTACATTCTGTTTCCTCCAGCAGTTCAATGAGGGTTTTGCTCATGTTCTCAGAGTTGAGCTCTGACCGATGAAGGCTGCTGTCAACCCTACAAAGGTCTTCTCTGCACCTGATCCCTCAGGACCCCAGCTTCCTTCTGGATCTTGAGTAGACTTCAAAATTCAACAGAATTCCAACTCTGCCCCCAACCAATTCAAGTTTAAAGTCAGAGTCAGCCCCCACTGTGGTCATCACTGTCTGGAGTCAGAGACTCTAAGAGTTGTTCCTGGATTGGAATCAAATTTAGTTATTTTGCAGATTGTGTGGGGTAGTTTGCAGAGATTAAGAGGAGATGACTCCACCTCTGATAAACGGCCAAGATGTCCAGCCTTTCACTGAGAAGCGTTGCTAGTTTTGACTTCTGACGTCATCATCCTGGTTTTGCTGCCTAACTGCTAAGAATTCCATTGCATTCCTGGGCCCAGACCCCTGGCCTGCCAACACACTTAGTCATTTATTTCTTCCCTGACTTTCATGACACCAAATACCTATGTGGGTGGCCCACATTTGCTGGTCTCTGGACCGTGTTTTCAAACTTACGGGTGTTTCTTTATTTTATGGAGCTCGGCTTATCCTTCTCTGCTGCCTTTCTTCTATGGATATCCAAGTACTCACTGGGTATTTCAACACTGACTCAGCTTCTGATCCATGTTTGTGCTCTATGTTTGTAAGCCAAGGGTAGGTATTTGGCCATCAGATGTTATCTTTTTATGATGTTAATATTCAATAATGAGAATCATTTTTGAAGCATATATAAAAAGATTTACAAAGCCAGGACAACACCTGTTCTATAAAACCAAAACAAAGAAAATACCTTTTAGTAATTTAATATATCCAATATCTTTGTGATGTCAGAAGGAAATCTTTGTTGTTCTTTCTTTGGTTGTCAGTTTTCTCATCTGAAAGAAAACACTTAAACTCACTATTCTCTAGGGTCTTAAGCACAAATCCTCTCAAAACCTTCATTTTTCGAAAGGACGAAAAGTGCATTAATAGGTAATTTTCATTTATTTTTATTTATTATTATTTTTTAATTTTTTAAAAAGATTTTATTTATTCATCTGACAGACAGAGATCACAAGTAGGCAGAGAGGCAGGCAGAGAGAGAGGAAGGGAAGCAGGCTCCCTGCTGAGCAGAGAGTCGACTTGGAGCTCCATCCCAGGACCCTGGGATCATGACCTGAGTTGAAGGCAGAGGCTTTAACCCACTGAGCCACCCAGGCGCCCCAACAGGTAATTTTTAAAAGCAGAGTGTGCCAAAACAAAACAAGAAACAAACAAACAAAAAATGCAGAGTGTGCAATTGTGGCCTAGGGAATGGAAGGAGGAGCTTCCCCTAGACTGTTCTGTGGGTCCTATCTGTGTGGATATGGGGTAAGGCCAGAGGATAAAGCTATCCTGACTGTGTGTGAACCCTCACATAGAATTTTTGATCACTTTATGGTGAAACTATTTCTTTCCAGGGGAGGATAAGCTCTTTATCTGAAATACCACCTAACCTCGTTGAATACAGCAGCCAAGGGAATGAGAAAATTGTCCTTGGATCATCTGTTTTTCCCCACATGACAAAGAAACTTATGAATAATATTTGTACTTTTCTCTACTCTGTAAGACATCATAGCTGTAATCCCTGCCTGAAATGGTATCAAAGTTCAGACTGAATTGTGTCCTAAAAACTATTTCAATCTAATTTCAATAGCTATGACCATGACTACTAAAACACGTCACTTTATGTGTTTAGCCTTTCACTAACATTTTCACATCAATTTCAATCACACTTTATTCCCAGAATAGCATTTCAAGACAGGTGGGAGGGATTTTAATAAGGAACCAGAAACTGACAAAGAAGAAGGGACTTGCTCAGGTTCACACAGCTAAAATCCAGGTTTTTATTGACTCCAGATGAGTGCTTTCTCTATAATATCAAATACAGAGATATTTTATGTTATTCCCGATGTGAGAGTACCATCAACACCCAATATTTATTGACCTTATACTGCAAATCTACATACTGTAATTCATTATGTATTTGCAATGGCACCCACAAAAGGAAAGGTATCACCTTCTCTATAATCCAAGTCACACAGGTACCTGTTTAATAAAGGGGATGGCTTTTTCCACAGTGGTTTTTGCTTGAGTTTCCTAATGTCATTATATCAGCAAAAATCTACCTGTAGACTAAGCAAGTCTTTCCACAGGAAGTCTCAAATCTTTGTGTAAGTCTGCTGTTGGTTCTAAATTATTGCCAGAAGATGGTGCTATGCATTAGCAAACATCCTGCTGGGGACATGGGGGGGAAGGTGAATGAGACAAATACTGTCTGAGGGGAAAAAGTTGATTAGTTGATGCAGGAAAGAGGCATGTTTGTGTGAGATAGAAAAATGGTACAAAACTGTAAGTTAACTTTAAATAAGGCATTTGAAAAAAAATCTTATTTAGTTAGCTTTTATCTATTAGAAGAGTGCTGATGAGTCAAGCAAATAGAAATTCTATTCACCCCATTGGAGAGATGTTCACTAATACAGGAGAATGTTTGAAAGCTGTTGACATCAGTCTAGCTCTTGAAATGTTAAATAATTGTCCAGTTATTTCCCATTATGATGACTTTCTTCTCTTCCTCTCCTTCTTCCCCATTTTTATATTCTGTTCCTCATGCATAGAAAACCTGTATTTCTATTATTTAAGGATCAGATCTACCTCATATTTTTCTTGAAATTACCTCTGACAGGAGTGATGGCTCAAAGAATTCTATTTGTTTTATCTCAACATTCCTAGCATTTAGTTTTTGTTCAATAAATGCTTATTTAGTGTTTTTAAATAATTGATCAATAAATCATACTATGGCATAAGAATAGAGTTTTCTACACACATGTTCAATCACCTTTTTAAAAAATATATTTATTGAGTACCTGTTAGGCTCTTGGTCACAGAGCTTATGATCTAGAACAGGAAATAAGAGACAGTTAAGTGATTAAAATATGGTGTGTTAAGTATACAACAGTGAGAGGGTTGGGTGCTGTGGAAGATGTTTTTAGGAGTTAGGAGAAACTTCCCAAAAGAGATGAAATCTAATTTTGTATCTGAATAATGAGTAAAGAATTATTAACTCTTTAAGAATATTCCAGGAAAGGGACGCCTGGGCGGCTCAGTGGGTTAAAGCCTCTGCTTTCAGCTCAGGTCATGATCCCGGCGTCCTGGGATTGAGCCCCGTGTTGTGTGTGGGGCTCTCTGCTCAGCAGGGAGCCTGCTTCCTCCTCTCTCTCTGCCTTCCTCTCTGCCTACCTGTGATTTCTGTCTGTCAAATAAATGAATAAAATCTTTAAAAAAAAAAAGAATATTCCAGGAAAAATGGACCACATGTGAAAAAGTTACTGGCTATATGAGTAACTTAAAAAAAAAAGTTCATTTCTCTTGGAGAACAGTGCAATGGGGAATGTCAAAAAAATAAAGTTGGAAATTCAGGTCCTGGTAGGTCTTGGAATTTTGTGTAAGAGAAAAAGAAACTCATTATAAAAATTCATGCATGAGAGTGATGTGATTAGATTTGTATTTTTCAGTTATTCTGGCTGAAGTAGGAAAACTAAATTGTGTTTGATATAGGTGTGGTAGGTGGTATAAAGGAGCATGGTGCCATACTGGAAGACAGACCAGATAGAGAGCTTTTGCAAAACTTCATGTGAAATGCTGATGCTGCTGGGATTGTGGGCAGACGGGGATAAATGGCTGGGCCAGCAAGAAAGCTTTATGGGGGTCGGGGGGATGACAACCTAAAAGGCTAAATATAATATTCCAGGTAACAAAATATTGCTGGAAATGTAAGAAAATATAGAAATTTATAATTATCAAAGCTCCTCCTGGGAGAATGCCATATGTTTTGGGGAAAAATAATAAGCAGGTTAGGATGATGATAGGGATCCTCAGAAAGTAAAGTCAAGTGACCACAGTTGAAAGGCAACACGCCACTTGAGGATGGTAGGTCTTGTTATCTGCTAAGGTTTTGTTTTGCTGACCAGTATATGGGTTTGGAGTCAGAGACGATAGTTCGGGAAAATAAAAGAAAGGCAGACCCTTAGCTCCAGTAGTCCTATTTCTCTACTCTCCCCATTTCCAAAAAATTATTGAACAGATATGTAAGAATTCCTATCTAGAGGCTCAAAAAATAAATATCCTCCATCAAGAGTCCCTCAATGCTCCACTGAGACTTACTAGTGATAGAAGGATTAAAGAGAAGTTAATGGCATCATGTTTACAGGGTAGAAATCATAGTTCTCTGTAATTATTTGGATGCAAGGATAAGAGAGGAAAAAAGAGTCAATGATGATAATGTCCAGGATGATGTCATTCTCTGTGATGAGAGAAAGAAAAGGGCCAGTGTGAGGTGGAGTGGGGAGAGATTAGATGAAGAATTCAGTTTTACCTTTTTAATATTTAAAGTAGGTGTGACAGTCAAGAAGACAAATCAAGTAAACAAGTAAGTATGAAGCTTAAGAAAGGGATTTAGTTCAAAGATATGTGTTTGGTAATCAGAAACATGGGAGCAGATCATATCATAAGGGAGAATGTGTAGAATGACATACACCAGAGGATATGTGGATGAGCATATAGAGACATACAATTGTTAACACTGAATCAAGAGCTATATATATTGAGCTTTAAGCCTAAGAAATAAACATATCATGTTTGTGAGTATGTGTGTAGATAGATACAATTTTTCAGTAATTAGATGCTAGGTCACAAGGCATAGCTTAGTAAATTATCATATCAGAAATTTGGGAAGTTAAATGCTCTATGTAATGAAATAAAGGATGAGTTCAGGACTCTCCCCCCCCTCAGTGGGATCTATGGTAAAACACTACAAGACTGCAAGATCTCAAAATTGTAAGACTTTGACCACTTTACAACTTAATATTTCTAAAACTTAAAGACTGTCAGATCTCAAGGCTGCAAGTCTATGAGATTAAGAAACTGAGACTGGAGCCTGAAGGAATCTACAAGTCTCTGAGATTGCAAATCTTCAAGACTGCAGGGTTTTGCAACTGCAAGACTGAAAGATTGCAAGATGCTTTCTACTTTCCGGTGTCACCTTTAGCTTCTGCTTACTTAGCAAATTCCCTATGTAAGAGAATAACTTAACAGAGAGGATTATCTTTGCTTTGGGAAATCTTCCATAATAAATTCTGGCCTACAAGAGGGTAGGTTAATCAAAAGCTTGGAAGATTTCCCTTCATCTACAAGACTGTCCTGTGGCAGGTTAGCTTCTTTGCCCAACCTCTTGCCTCCAGCTTAATTCCAGGTGTGAAAGCATCCCCTGTCTCTTGAGATCATCCTTTTTGAATTTATTTTTATATTTTAAAAATATTTGGGTCCATTGCTTTTCAATGAATTTAAAGAAAAATTTTGGTTGCTCTTATTTATCTGGGGATTTCATACTCTTTTAATAATAGTGAAGGGTTTTCACATCTTGTACTTTCATAGTGCTGCTATCTTGTCATTTCCAAAGGCTCACCAAGGTCCTACATCCTGGAGCTCTAGCATTATTATAGTTCCATAATCTCAAGGTCTTTCATTTTTGAAGCTTGCCATCTTGCAGTATTTATTCACAGTCCTGAACAAACTTTCAAATCATTCCTTGAATATGATTAAAACCGGATTGTACACAACAGAAGAAAGCAAACCTTCAAAGCAATTAAAGACAAACTTGAAAAGAATCTAGCTGAAGTTGTAACTAAAGAAACCTAATAACGTAAAAATGTTGGCCTTTTGCTGACCTAAGAAGTTGAGGTCTGGGCTGAAAAGAGAAAACTTCTTCAATGTCTGGAGATCTAACTCCAAGCTCTTGTAGATTAAAGTCACAACACTTCGATAAACAGTTCAACTTCTGCTTTAAATAACAAACTGATTGGTCTTAGTCTAACTACCTAAGAGAGGAAAGTACATTATCTTTTGGAGAGGTATATATATTATATATTTGTCTTTTGCACACAATATCAACATAGAAATTACAAAACTTGTGAATAAACAGGACAATATGACCCATGACATGAGAGCATTCAGTAAATTAAAACAGAACAACAGACAATCCATATGTTGGAATTATTAGATAAGAACTTGGAAATAAACTTGATAAATATCTTAAAGCATCTACAGGAAAAGATAGGGTGAGTGAAGAAATGAGTGAAGTATTTAAGGAAAGACTTAAAAACTGTACAAAAGATGGGATGCATGGGTGGCTCAGTTGGTTAAGCAGCTGCCTTCGGCTCAGGTTATGATCCCAGGGTCTTGTGATGGAGTCCCACATCTGGCTCCTTGCTCAGCGGGGAGCCTGCTCCTCCCTCTGCCTCTTCCTGCCTCTCTGTCTGCCTGTGCTCGCTCTCTCTGAAAAATGAATAAATTTAAAAAAAAAACTGTACAAAAGAAACAAATGGGATACTTAGAAATGATGAATACAATATCTGTAGGTTTTTTTTTTTTTTTTGGAAAAAATCATTGAATATGATTAAAAGCAAATGGGACACAATGGAAGAAAGTATCAGTGAACTTGAAGATGAATCAATAAAAAACAGCCAATCTGAAGTACACAGAGAAAAAATTGTAGAAGATAATGGACAAAGTCTCAATGACCACTTAGAAACTATAAATCAGTCAAGCATATGTATAAATGGAATGCCATAAGGAGAGAACAGAGAACTTGAGATAGATAAATAGTTGAAGAAATGATGGATAACAGTTTTCAAATGTGATGAAGCAAGAAATCTTCAGATCCAGGCAGCTCCAAAAACTTCCAGGACAATGAGTGCCTTATTATAACAGAAAAAGCTACGCCTCAGCATTTCGCAGGCAAACTGCTAAAAAAAAAATTAAAAAAAAACAACTAAAAATAACATTTAAAACAACTAGTGAAAAAAAAGACTTCCATGCAATGGAACATGAAAATGAGAAATTCTCATCAGGAACTGTGGAAGTCAGAAGACAGTGAGAAAAGTTTTAAAATGATGAAAAAGAAACCTGTCAAAATAGAACTTTAGGTATGGCAAAAATGTTTTTAAAAAATGAAAGGCATAAATACATTTCATATAAATCTTAGAGAATATGCTGCATTAAAATTCACACAAAAACAACTTAAAAAGAAGTTCTTCAGGATAAAAAGAAACGCCAACCGAATGCCTAGATCAGTAGAAACCTATGAAAATAATCAGAAAAGATACATATAATACAAATGCAAGTACAACATACGAAAAAGAAGCCATAAAACTACTGACTAAATGCTATATTATTCAGTAAAGACTTTAGCAAAAGTGACTTACAGTAATTCTTAGTTTTTGTACATTTAATTTTCAAGTACTTATTTAAATATACTGCTATTTTATAGAAACACCCCCTAAATTGCCCTTTATATACAGAAGATGGTCTTTCATAACTCACCAAATAAACTTTAAAGTTACTGCATGATAGTTTATCTCATTGCTCTCAAGATAAATGAATAAATACTTGCATGAAAATTAAGTGTATAAAAACTAAGAAGTACTTGCAACTTACTTGCAAAAATATATGAAAACCACTTTTTAAACTCTGAAATCTTCTAGTCCCTAAAATTTGCAAGCAATTTTATATTTTATACATAATGCATACAAAACTCATACAGAGCTCTGAATATATTACTTTACCTAACTTTATAAGGATGTTTCAATATCACACTTTTCATTTATTCTGTATTCACACTTTAGCAGAATTTTTGCATAACAAAGAATAAAATTGCTCAACATTAAATTTTCTTTTCCTCAAAAGCAACATCCTCCGAGATGCAACTGAGAAATGGAATGTTCTTTCCCATGTTTTCACCATAGTGTTTAGCAGATAGATTTATGAAAAAGAAATGGAACCTTTAATTAATTGAATTCAGTTCTTCTGTGTCTGGATCTTACTGGCCCCAGTTAGAGGGCAGGAACTTTAGCATACTAATACAAGTGTGTTCAAGGGTTTGTCTTTATCCATTTTCTCTTTTAAATGATCTTCAGAACCTTGGAAGATTATTAAGACAGCTAGGAGGCATTCAAGTTTCATTCTAAGAATCCTAAAAGAGGAAAGAGAAGTAAGTAGTTTCCCTTTATCTGTGAGAGATAAATTTGAAGACCCCTAGAGGATGCCTGATACTAAAGATACTACTGAACCCTAAATATACTATGCTTTTTTTCCTACACACACACACACACACACACACACACACACACACACACACACACATTAAGTTTAATTTATAAATTAGGCACTATAAGAGATCAACAACTAATAATAAAAGAGAACAATTAAAACAATACACTGTAATAAAATCTATGAGAATGTGATCTCATTTTCTTTCAAAATATCTTACTGTACTGTACTCATCCTTTTGTGATGATGTGAGATGGTACAATGCCCACACAGTGAGATGAAGTTGGGTGAATGATTTTAGCATTGTGATATAGCCTTAGACGCCTGTTGACTTTCTGAGGATACATCAGGCAAAGGATGGATCCTCTGCTTCCTGACTACAGTTGATGGTAGACAAAAAGAATCCATAGATAAGTTTGGGGTGGGGGGCGCTGTGGCCATACACAGAACTTACACATGTGAACTTAAATGTAAGAGGACCAGATGTTTGCACATGTCCACGTTACACGAACGCTCCTGATGTTCTGGAAACACTAAAAGAAAAAGAAGTTAGGGATGGCTCTTGTGTGCTGGTGAATTAAACATGAAATAAAATGACAGGAAGAGTTTTATAACTATTATTTATGGCCCCATGGAAGGGAATGAATTTCTGTCCATCTCCTTTGGAGCTTCTTTCCATGTTCGTCTCTCCCTTTCTTCACAGTCTGATGATAGACTGTTATGTCTTATAACTCTGTGTGTAGAATACAAAGAACTCAGGATTTTAGAGACTTGGTTTCTCTAACCCCTACTGCCTTTCTATATAACTGGGTCTTTCCTCTATCTGACCTGTCCTAACCATACATTCAGAAATTTAAGTAAATAATACCTAAAAGCAGTATAACCCCTAGATTCTATAAGGAAAAGGAATGATTACAGGAAGATAGTTGGTGCTAGGGAGAAGGTTGGCCTTCGAACTGTGCTTTCCTGGCATGACACATAAAAGAAGAAAAATCAGTTATCCACCTCAAAGCATGAGATGTGTAAATTCCTTTCCTCCAGTATTCCTGTAAAAGCACCTGCCTTCTGGAGTCTACCAACTCTGCCATTCCATATTTCTAAGGTTGTTTCCCCCATATTTCCTCACCCTGTCCACCAAGCCATGTTTGAGAATTACCAATAGCATCTGGGTAACAGCCTATGGAGAGAAACGGTTGTGCCCCATGTATAAGAACACGGGTTCTGTAGTCAGATTTTCTGAGTTCAACTCCTGGATCCACCCTTTTCTAAATGTGAACTCTTGGGCAATTCATTTTAGTCTCTCTATGCCCCACTTTCTCATCTGCAAAAAGAGGAAATCAGTAATATCTACATCACTGTGTGGTTGTGAAATGCATTGATTGATACATGTAAAATTTTTAGACCGGTGACTTGTCTGCAATAAAGTAGTTACTAACGCTTTGCTACTTTTAGTTCATTTTAATTTAATTTATTGTAATTCAATTTGGAATTGTCAAAGATAGATATTTTATATAATTCTGATTTCTTCCCTTCCTTCCTTCTTTCCTTCCTTCTTCCCCTCCTTCCTTCTTTCTTTTCTTTCATCCATCTTTCTTCACCTCTGTCTGCTCCTACTTTTCTCGGTAGGTATTTTAGGAGGCCTGCACTTACTTACTGAATCCCTTGGACCAGCCTGGGTTGATGAAGCAGACCACAGGCTGGGGGGCTTGCTGGGCCTCTCTAGTGTCTAGGCTATGCTCATTGTAAGCTCCCTTGAGCAACAAAGAATGCCAGACACGGATTTCATTAATCCTACCATCAGTAGGTCTGAATTCATTGCAACTAATACAATACCTGTTTCTCTAACTATGCCAACATTTTCTTGACACCATGTTTGACCTCCTACTATTTCTCAACAAAAGTGGGCAAGCATGACCCGGCAGTGAGGTAAAACAGCCCAGCAGGCCACAAACTGCTGAGTGCATCCATGCTGAAATGAACAGCACATTCCAAAGATATCCACAGCAGCTAAAAAGGAAAGTAAAAAAGAAAGAAAAATAAAAAAGAAAGAATGCAGAATCACTTAGAGGAGAGATTAATCCCCTAGGTCACCAGACTTCCATGTTTGTATTCCCTACATTGAAAACCAAGGCGACTCCTATCCTAGAACCCCTGACCATTCCAGTTCTAGTGCCATATTTTGCAAAGTCATTCTCAGCTGCCCCCATCCCCTTTATCCTCACACACACGCACACACACAAATCACATATGTCCTCTTGATCAGACAGGTCTCCAAGATCTTCGAATTTTCTATCAGTAACACCAAAAGAGAAAGCAGCATATCATATGTATGAGTAGGTTTAGTTTAGGTTGGATTTGGGATGAATCAGATGGGGAAGATTTCTACATGGTGTAAAAATACGTAAGGAAAGTTGGAGTTTGTTACGTTTCAAAGGCTTTAACTTTAAACTTTTCCCTCATGGCTCTTGTGAGAAATGGCTACATTAAACTAATTGCCCTGTTCTATATCTAACCCTGATGGAGTTTTCATTTTCTTGGCTAAAATACAAGGTCTTCCTTGGATTCCTTCCTAGCAGGTTGATGTAAGGAATGTTAACAGAAGGGGAAGTCATTGAGATAAACACTCTGGAAGGTCTATACAGTCATTCAATACCGTTGTTGGACAACAGTATATCCCAGTTTCTGTTACAGGCCCTGACCCAAAAGAAGATGAACAATATTAGGAACTTGCTGTCCTCAGAGACTCACACTCTAATAGGATAATAGACATTATCTTATTCACTGTAATGAAGTGAATCATTACAAACTGAAGAAAATATTCAGGGTCTTGTGGGAGAGAAAATCAGGAGAATCTAGTTTAATCTGAAAGGCACAAGAAAAAGTTTCTCTAAGGGAAACGCTGCATCTGGTTGCAATCTGTAGAAAAACAAGAAGGCCTAAAAACTGAGACTTCCATGTATAATTATTAATAAGTTCATCAGTGATCATGTCCCCATGTTTTCAAATAAAGTTAGCTGAAAAGATGAAGTAGTTTAATGGAATTGAGCACTCGATCTCCTCAAGGATCAGAGGCACTTGTTTACTAAATTACTGAAAAGTAACTTCTGCCTATTCCTAGATCTCCAGAGGCCAAAGGTTTATTCTAAAATGTAATCCTTCCTGCTATCCCTTAGTGCTGGTAGCATAGAGTCCCATGTAGAGGGGAGAGTAACAAATGATTGTGAGAACCAGTTAGAAAGGCTTGCACAAAGCTAAGAATGTAAATTAAAAGTAGGAACAGACATATGTTGAGACAGGAAGAACAGAGGGAAGAGTAATGATCTGTCCATTGATGACAAGGTTTGGAAAGGAAGTTTTCTTGGGAACTAATTCCTAAATCTCACCATTCATTTGCCTGTACTAATGATGCAACTCTAGTCAGTGAAGGAAAATCTGGGTATCTGGTCCTTATTCCTTTTCTGAATATAAACCATTCACAGAAGCCTATAATGAGCATTAAAAGAAGAAAAACTGGGGTCTTGAATGAAATGTTAGAATATGATGTTCATAATAAAATACTATCTTCTCTGCTGTAACTATATGAACACTGTATGTCATCAGGGGTTCATAAAAATGACAAAAATAGGCATTGTTGTAACCTACATCCTGGAAACTAGATTTGTAGCTGTGGACTTTGGTCAAGTAACTTAATTTTTCCAGAGTGAAAATTGTTCATCTTTGATTAGACATTCTAACCCTTGAATTATTTTAATAAAATTTTTTGTTTACATGCAATTTCTCGAATTTTGCTGCAGCACTTGTGGTAGAATCAATTCTATTTACAGATCTGGAAATTAAGACACCGTGTGTTTACTTATTCAAAGTTATCTTAGCAGAAAAAATTATAAAAACAGAATTCTAACCTTAATCTACTCATTCCAAATTCTGTGTGCATTTCAGTACATCATACATCCTTCGAGTATCCAATTATATTGTGTATATTTGAAAGTGTTTGATAAATGGTAAGGTGTTGCATACACATGAGGTAATACCTGATCACTAAAGAGTTCATTAATTAATGTATTTATTCTTTTGTTATTTTAACAAACCTTTTCTGAATACCTATTAAATGTTTTCATCAATCTCCTAGATGCTAGGGGAATATGAGGACCTACGTTGCTGTCTAGATCTAGCAATATGCCCAGTATGTATTTCTTTGTCATATTTTGGCACACTGATCTAGAGAACAATCATTTGCAAGACAACTATTCTAGAAAAACTACTTTTATAATTTGCTATAGCACAGAAGGACATTAGTAACCTCAGACACTTGTTGACTTGTAAGTGTCTCTCTCTCTTTTTTAAAAGATTTTATTTATTTATTTATTTATTTGTCAGAGAGAGAGAGAGGGAACACAAGTAGGCAGAGAGGCAGGCAGAAGGAGAAGCAGGCTCCCTGTTGAGCAAGGACCCTCATGCGGGATTTGATCCCACGACCCCAGGACCATGACCCGAGCTGAAGGCAGTGGCTTAACCGACTGAGCTACCCAGGTGTCCTCTAAGTGTCTCCTTATTTCACTATTATGCTTGCACCATTGGAATAAAAGTAGATCACCATACACTGATGTGCCCTGACCTGGCTAGTTAAATACACATGTAAATGACAGGTTTTTCAATGGAGTGGCTTCGAGATACACAGCAAGCATGTATATTCATCTGAAGTATTGTTCCAAAAATGTTAGTAGTGATTCATAAAAATAAGAAGGCTATCTGAGTTAGAGGCTTTTCTTTATTACTGAAGACTATAAATATAACTTTGCCATCTAATACATTTGGAATACTAGAGTCAGTTGAAAGTCTCCAGGTGAAGACATTCACTTTTGTATGTAGAGGAAAGTTTTCTAATTTGATAAAATCTGACACAGAATTTTTAAGTAACAGGCAAATTTTGGGCTAGATTGGCATTTTGTAATGATTATTAGCCTTACATTTGGACTCGATTTTCAAGTATATTTAATGGTTGCAAATGATCTGAATTAGTTGTCAGTTTTGAAATTAAACAGCATTAACTTATAGTCAAGGCAAGAATTCATAGAAAATAAATATTAATTTCAATTATATGGTACCAAATGTGAGGTAGCCACTTCTGGCTCTTTGCTTATATACTTTGTTTACCAGTTTAATTTTCTAAGCACTTTC
This sequence comes from Martes martes, assembly GCF_963455335.1. Classification (NCBI taxonomy): domain Eukaryota; kingdom Metazoa; phylum Chordata; class Mammalia; order Carnivora; family Mustelidae; genus Martes; species Martes martes. Next base: position 111,122,785 of record NC_137888.1, read on the forward strand.
AGATATTCCTCCATTAAAATATATTACAGATGCTTATTCAGGTAGATTAAATTACATGGCATTGCCAATATTAGGCCACATTGGTTCAATAGAAATGGAAATTTCAACTTAATATGTGGTCTCGCGGATGAGAGCAAACTTAGTTATGCCAGCCTCCCCATATCGTATATGAAAACTTTTTTTCTTAATGGAGCCACTTAAAATGAAATTAATTAAAGAGCTTTTAAAAGCACTCTCTCCTTTTATTCATTTAATGAAATCAATATTCCCCTATTTTTAAGTGTTCTTATCAAACCTCTATAAGAACTAATTATTCCAACCAAACCATGCAAAAAAATTTTTTTGGATGTGAGATTTATGTTGAAAAGACAACATTGATTTCCTCAAAATGTAGAGATGGGGAAAGGCACAGGGGGAAGACTATACCCTAAGTGATTAAATATGGTAGACAAAATGTCAAATTATGAAAGTCAAAGACATATTTGAATACTTAGATTGCAGTAAAATACCACATTTTGGCCATGGTGTCAACAGTAAGACAAAACCCCCGTAACTCTGATAGTCATTAAAAATCAGCTTAGTCTCTCAGAAGAGATTATCAATTAGTAGTATTTGCTTTTTAACACCTAGTCACAATTTTGCTAATTTCATATGTAAAAGCTATTTTGAAATTGGAAATATATCTCATCCCTTCAATAATTATTGCTTTTCCCTTGTGACTCTATGACCTCGTGGTACTCTAACTTGCCTTGCTAAGTTAGGTTCCAAGGAGTTGCAATTTTAAATTAACAATTTTACTGTCTTCCTGCACCCACCTTATTTCTGGCAGTGTAGACTATTTCATCTTAGATAATCCAGGCTTGATATAATGTAATGTTCATCAACTAAAATGGAGGGTAATGGACCAGTGCTAGAAAAGGTGATCCATGACCAGACTGTTCTGATCTTTCATAGTACTGTCTGCTGACCTATTTGGCAAATTGAATTCACTCTTCTCATTCATGCATAACTGGAGACACTTAAACATTAAAAGATTGGAACTTCTCTCCCTCTCATCCCTTGACCTAGGTTAAATCTGTTGTTACTTCTTAGTCCAGAAGGAGGGAGAATGTGTGTGTAGATATATAGATATATATATCTACACACACACACACACACACACACACACACACACATATATACATTCATATACATATGAATGAGAGTGTGTGTGCCTGCACGTGTATGCTCAAAGTTGTGCACATTACAAGTGGCAATCTATTGAAAAATGCACCAAGATTTATGTTTCATGTGCCCATGTTCTGTAAACATAAAATATGTGTAAGTGAGATCATCAAGTTAACCTAGAATGCCAATAGCTAGACATTAAGTCTCAGCAGATAATTATCATTTATAAACCCTCTTCCAATGCCTTGAATGTCTTGGCTTTTCTCTTAAAATATGCATAAGGATATCTTGGGTATATATAGTGAAATGGATCCTAATGTGTTGGGTCAAAGAGGAGCAGAGAGTTGATAAAGATAAGTGATGCAAGATTTACAATTTAGGAAGAACCATTAATCATGGTACAATACACTGTTGAAATGGCTGTTGGATACTGGAAATAAATGATAGCCTGCATGCAAGTGAAGTATAAATGCCAGAAATACTAAGGCAGATGGTGAAGGAATGATTAGAGAAGTGGACATGGTATAGTGGATTTACTAAGTGAGACAAGAAAACACAATAGCTGATTATGTTACAGAAGAGCCCTCAGGACTTTGTTTACCAATGTTATTAGCAATGCACTGATGAGAGTGAAACTAGCACATTTGAAAAGCTCAATGATGGCCATCCTCTCTCAACCAGGTTAGATGGTAAGAAAAGCTGAGAATTTGGTTCACCGGTAGCAATAGAGATAAGATACTCTTATTTAGAGAAGCCAGATGACAGCAAGTTTGAAGTCATTATAGTCATGAGTTCCCATGTCAATGTGCAGCCCAAGAACAATAGATGATTCAAAGGATACAGTGTTTCTATGGGAAATACATGTAGTCAGCCACCAGGGGCACAAGCAGTTACTCCAATAAAATATTTGGATCCCTTGCCCAGTTTCCAATCTGAGACAGATATCAAGCCCTGTTAATTAACCACTGATTAATGGAAGGGCTGTGTCCATATGAGGAATGATTTTGAATATCATGGCATGTATATACAATTATGATTCCTCCAATCTCCCAAAGGACTTACAGCTATTTAATCAGATAATCATACACTATTAAAATGTGAATACTGTGGCATTTTGAGAACTGTAGAATACCGTTCAAGTTGATGTTAACACTTGAAATCCTGAGTCATTATCATGGTCTTGCTATTAAGGTAGGTGTGTGTGTCTGAGAACCTGATAATAAGTGAAGTTCTGGTTCAAGGTTAGCTGACATTAACTCTTTTGGGTTCACAGATATCACAAAAGTTTTTTCTTTGAATGCATAATTGGAATGGACATACTTGGTTCTCAGAAGAACCCTATATTGATTTCTTGGTTTATGGGACTGGAGCTATTGAAGTAGGGAAAGTAAAGTGGAAACCTCTGATTCTGTACCCAATGTTACTCTTAGACACAATAATACACAAAAATTCCCTTATTAGCATGGACATGAGCTGTGAAGCTCTTCTTCTTCTTCTTCTTCTTCTTCTTCTTCTTTTTTTAAGATTTTATTTATTTATTTGAAAGAGAGAGACCACAAGTAGGCAGAGAGGCAGGCAGAGAGAGAGTGGGGAAGCCGGCTCCCTGCTGAGCAGAGAGCCAGATGAGGGGCTTGATCCCAGGACTCTGGGATCATGACCTGAGCTGAAAGCAGAGGCTTAACCCACTGAGCCACCCAGGCACCCCTGTGAAGATCTTCTTATTACAACTTAACACCACCTATCATGGGAGAGGTCCCACTGACCTGCAGTGCAACACAATGAACTCCCAAATGGAGCAGCCTTGCTGGTAGAGATGGAGGCTGTGCATACACAAACCTACCAACATGGTCTTCAGCTACCCAAATCTGATTTGGTGCTAGTCATTGCTTAATATAAACCTGCCTTCAACAGAGACCAAGATAGAACAGGAGCTCTCCTCAAGGAGACCAATTAGTTATTTGGTTTCAAGATGACTGTATTGAACCACCTTCATCACAAAAAAAAACACCAATTCATTTTGACTGAGATAGATACACATTAAAGTTAGAGGCCTGCCTTGTAGTCCTCAGGGCCTTGGCTAATACCACTATCTAAAGGCACGTGAAGTTTTAATCTAGCACTCAGAATACTGCACATTACCTCAGAAAAAGGAAACTACCCAAGAGGTATGGAAGTGGACATATGACTCATCCAAATACCATCCCACCCAAAATCTGCTAACTTAATAGAGTAGATGCAGATGAGGTACCAACTTGGAAGTGACAACCCACAAGGCTGATATGCTGCCCCTCAAGATGTGGTTTATATCCTAAATCAGTGGCCCATTTGTGGCTCTAGATCCACATTAGATAGAATATATGGGTCCAGATCAAAGGAGAGAAGGTAAGAGTAGTCCACTTACCCTTACTTCCACTAACTCAGAGAATTTGTGCTTTAGTATCTGTTTTCTAGATGCCATCTTCTTAGAGGAGGAACACTTCCAACAATAGAACAGTACAAATCCTATTGAACTTTAAGCTGTTGGTGCTGCAAAGTTATTTGGGCTCCTTATGCCAAGAAACTGAGAGATAAGGGAAAGAATCACAACACTGGCATGAGTAGTTTATCCTGGTCATTAGGAGAAGAGCAGGGGACTATAAAACAGTGTTGATAAGGAGGGAATGCTCGACATCTCCCTCACTCACTGTAGCAACTCTTAGTACTCTCTTGACCAATTTGATGGTAAGTGGACAAGTGCATCTGTTGTAGCTGACCATGGTGAGATCATGGTGATCAGGGCTTCATACTACACAGGCATGGCAGGCTGGTTCACAGTAAGGTTAGTCACCTAGATAAGTACAAGTGCTAGCAGAAGTTTAAGTGCATCTAGAATGGCTAATAAATAAGAGATATGATGAGTATCAGTTGTAGTCCCAAGATGAGCTTCTATGTGGTCATCATAGTTTTAAAACTCTTCTTCTAAGTTTCTCCAGGAAAATATCAACTAGAGTATCATAGGGGATATTTCCAAATGGGATGAACTTACTACTGAGGCAAGTGGATCTAAGCAGTTGTAAGGAGTACATCATAAGGAGTGCTATAGCTGATGCATCACCCAAAATCTCTTTCAGGATCAAGACATTCTTCCCTCAGTTCTTCAGGAATTGACTTCAGCTGAAGGAAGCCATCCCAGGTCAGGCTACCAAATTCAGCTTTTTCTTCAATTCTAAAGTGCCATCTCAGCTCTGGACCTCCCCATGTATTTGGCTAAGGGTTTGTTTTGACCACATAGTCAATGAATTTTTTTCTCTTTTCCAAGACTTGGATGTATTTTCCTTAAAGGTGTTGCTCCTGAGAACATGCTTATGAAAATCTCCTGCACACAAAACTCTATCAGAATCTATGTCTTGAAGTAACCGACTTATGGCACAAGTTCACACAAAGTACAAGTGACACCCAGAGTTTGAACTTGGACTTCCAGACTTACTCTAGTGTTCTTCCTTTTATATCATATTGCTAAATCCTCTCACTATGTTTTTTAATCTATGCTATTATATAGTGATACATAAGTTTTATATCTATACATTGTATCCCAAACTAGAATATAAGCTATTTCAGGTTATGTATTATGATAACCCTATTTATTCCCTAAATTGAGAAAATTTACTATCTTATATTAAACCCTCAATTAACATTGTATTTGTTCAATGAATAATTTTTGAGTAACTGTCATGATAGATAAATATTTTCTAGTTCATTTGAAAATTATGGTCATAATGAGCTAACAATCAAGTATTTTCTTTATGAGAATTACAGAGTATTAGAAAAGTTGTTAAGAATTCATGCTATCCTTTCTGAATTTCCTTCTGTATTGCTGCCAGTACAGAGTATGCACATAACTCCTTATTTTTCTAATTCCTCTTCATTGGCCATTACATTTACTGTTATCTTTATCTTCCCAAAACATAATTATGATGATACAATTCTTTCTCAAAATCCTGCATGTGTCCTTGTTTTCAAAAGAATAAGTCTAAGCCTAGTAAATTTTTTCTACTAGAATCAGAGGCTCTCTAAATTTATTACCACCTAATTTCTCAGTTTTATTTACCATCACTTTATTTGTGTGCCCTAAATTTCTTCCTGCATGATATTATTCTCACTATTTCTTTTCCTCTCAAATGCTCTTCAAATCTCCATTAGTCAAGATTTTAACAATCCTTTAGGGCCCAGATGAAATGCCACTTCCCCAGTCCTTATTCATATTCTTCCAATAACTACCTCTCCCAAAGTAGAAGTAGTTAATCTCTTTCCATATTTAGTAGCCACACCATTTTTTTCTCTTATGTAATGTACTATTTTAAAAACATGTGTATTAAACATATTTGTATTTGTCTTATCCCCCATTCTCACTGTTTTTTTTTTTCTTTTTTCCCCTCAATACATAGTCTGGTGCGTGGTGCTAAGTAATTTTTATTGAGTGAATGAAATACAGAGTGATGTTGACAATATTTAATAACTAAATGGCCAGCTATGAAACTGAGTTTTCTCCCTTAAGATATATATGTTGAATGTATTTAATGACACTTAGATGGCAAAATATGTACATAATGAGGGAAGACTTTAGAAATAGAATGGATTTCAGTAGAAACAGAGAAGTGAGATTCCTGGGAGAGCAAACACATTGGCACAGAAGTGAATCTGGCTTCTCGCCTAAATTTAATACTAAATTCAGTGATAGAGGTGAGAAAATATGATGTTTTCATAAATTAACTGCTTTATTTAGTAATGACATTAAGATTAGAGTAATTCCAATGTATGTACTGGAATAGCTATTTGCAACATCTCTTGTGAATATATGTTTGTGATATGGTCTCTTCAATGTGTCATATAAATTTCCTTGTTTTCTAAATGTCAGTATTCTTAAATGGGATTTAACATGGCTTTGATATTAATCTTCAGCTATAATTTTGGCTGTAGTAAACAGCTTTTCTTTGCCAGGATGGGGGAAGTTTGATATAGAGAATTATTTAGTACCTTACTATATGCTTAATTTGGATGGGTTAGAAATACAATGGAAAACAATTACCACTTTCTTATGCTTCTTGACAGTTGGGAAGCAATTTCAGAGGCCCATTTCAGCACCTTGGTCAGAGCAATAGTATTAAGAGCATTTTTTTTTTTTTTCCCCAACAGGTTGGCTTCAACAAGGTAATTATTGTTTCCTCTATGCCAACAAATGCATATTCAAAAGTTATTGGCAAAGGGATATAATAGCCAGCTATAATCATTCTATAAGTATCCACTTATAGTCTTCAGGCAGTTTTACCTTAATAAACATCTTTATAAGAAATCAATCATAGAGTCCTCCGGTTTAAAAAAAAAAAAAAAAAAAAAAAAGTAAAAAAGCACACCCCCCCAAAAAAAAAACAAAACAAAACTTGAAGATCATCTGTTCCAAAATTTCTACTTCTCTTTGTATATGAAAAAAGATTTCTACTGAAGTTATTTTTAAGTATACAATTTTACATAAGAAAGAAAAGACACACAATCCTTTGATTTCTTTAAAATAAAGTGTACACATCTGTGTGTAGAAGAAAGAGAAGTATACAGAAATGTGCATAGTGGTTTCAGAGTTGTGCTTGCTCTTTTTTCTTGTCTGTTTTCTGTTATTTCTTTCGTAAGTGTGTGATTTTGATAAAAATAAATCATTAGCTTGCTCTTGCAATGCTAAAGTGAAGCAAGAGCCTTATCAGTGATCATAGATTTAGGGAAGGCACATCCCTCATGGTTCTAGCATATATCGATAGCAGCAGTGACAATAAAGGTAAAGAGACCAACATGAGAGCACAATGATACCCTGAGAACAAGACATAGCAATTTAGTTGAACATTCTTCCTAGTCACAGGGTCCTTGTCCATTTCTAAATTACCAACTTTCTGTTTATACTTGTAACAGGAGCTATATACAGTTGTGCTAGATGGTTTTGAAAGTATCTTCCGGTTCTCATAAGTTTTACTTCCAGGATTTCATATTCTATGCTGATGTTTTTCTTTATAGATGATCATGATAGTGGTAATGATAATTAACATTTCTGTGTACTTACTATGTATCAGAAGCAATTTTAAATATTTCAATATAACTGGTTTGTTTTTTGCCTCAAAACCTGAGTTAGACACTGCCGATATTATAAATGAGCCAAACTCCTAAAAAGCTTGAATAATATGCCTAAAGCCACACAACTGTTAAGAAGAAAATGATAATCCATTCTAAATTGCGAGGAAATCAGCTTTTTTTTTTTTTGGAACTTATCAATTAACAGTTTTAAGTTTTAGTTGACTCCAGACATGATGTGAAGATTGCTTTAACTGGTCTTTGTAGAACTCAAAGAGACTCAAAGTTGTAGAGACTCAAAGTTCAATAAAACTCATCCAAAATGTCAATACTTCTCAGTGTTGGGTATAGTAGATCCCAAAGCCTATTATCAGATTACAAAAATCTGAGATTGTAAAGATGCACTGAGCACTTCCTTAGTTCTTTAAGATTTAAGAAAATATTTTCTGGAGAGTAATATGCTTTTTATTTATATTTTCTGCACATGGTGCATCTCTACAAGCTGAGTCATCTCTCTCTCTGGCTTGGTTGAGGGTCAGAACTGTCATGATAGTAATACAAAAGGGAAAAAAAAAGTGTTGAAATTCTGCTGTGACTTTCAAAATAATATTGCAGAAAGATCATAAGATTGACAGCCACATTTCAAGGAGAAAAAATTATTTCCAAGGCAGGATTTTAGGACTTGATTATAGATAAGTTGGAAGAGAAAGGAGAAGGGGAAAGGAAAGGAAAAACAGATGGTCAGATATTTGTTACAATCTCCTCTTTTGATAGAAAAGCCATATTAAAAGATGAAGGTGAATGGCAAATTAACATAAATGACAAAGGTTTCTGCCCAGTTTTCCCTTTGAGATTCTGGAAGGAAATTGTGTCCCAGGCCCCCTCCCACACAACAATGTGAACTCTACTCATTTTCCCTCAAGAGGTTGTTTCTTACCACACATTTTTTTAAATTTTTTTAAGATTTTATTGATTTATTTGACAGAGATCACAAGTAGGCAGAGAGGCAGGCAGAGACAGGGGAGGGAGCAGGCTCCCTGCTGAGCAGAGAGCTCCATGCGGGGCTCAATCCCAGGACTCTGGGATCATGACCTGAGCTGAAGGCAGAGGCTTAACTCATTGTGCCATCCAGGTGCCCCTACAACTTTTTTTTTTTTAAGATTTTATTTATTTATTTGACAGTGAGAGAGAGGTCACAAGTAGGCAGAGAGGCAGGCAGAGAGAGAGGGGGAAGCAGGCTCTCCACTGAGCAGAAAGCCCGATGTGGGGCTCGATCCCAGGACCCTGAGATCATGACCCAAGCCGAAGGCAGAGGCTTAACCCGCTGAGCCACCCAGGCACCCTCACATTTTTTTTTTTTAATCCACAAGCATGCACATATGAATTTTTGATCACTGTACATAAAGACACAGGTTGCTTTTTGTTTTAATCAATTAACATAAGAAGTATTTAAAATTTAATAATTCTATTAAATGCAATTTAGTAATTTAATAATATTAACCTTAGTAGTGGTATTATTTTATTAAAAATTATGATGAATTCAGAGTATATAATTGGATAGTTAAAAGAGTGATTTAAACAAAAATCTGGAATTCTTCCCTTCCATGGCTTAGAAATCATTGTCTCATCTAGGAATGAAATGGCTCAAGTATTTTTTTGCTTGAATGTCTAACTTAGTCACATAACATTTTTTTTATTTTTTCCCCCACTTTTCATTGCCCCTATTTGATTCACTGCTTTGGGAAGATGGAAATTCATCATATGTTCATCACCATGACCTCTGTTCATTATCTTAGATTAGGTCTCTTTAGATTTTCCGTAAATTGTTTTGGTTTGGATAGTAACAGAAATATAAATGAGAAAAAAACATGTCATACAAAATTCTCCTTCCCTCCACTGGTTTCGACCCAAAACACTTTTTAAAAAAAGATTTATTTATCTATTTGAGAGAGAGAGAGTTGTGGAAAGGGCAGGGGAGAGGTATAGGATCTCTAGCAAAGTCTTCGCTCACCACAGTGCCCAATGTGGGGTTCAATCTCACAACCTTGAAATCATGGCCTGAAGTGAAATCAAGAGTTTGCTGCTCAGCCAGCTGAGCCACCCAGGAGCTCCCCACACAAAACACTTTTTATTGTTGATCTCATTTCTATTTCTTGCTGTGTTTATGCATACATTTTTATTAATTTTTTTCATGTAATGAAGTTTCAATTGTGTTTATGCTTTTGTCATTTAGCATATATTTCATGACTCATTTCCTTTATATATAAAAAGTGGAATTTAAGGCTTATAAATGCATATGAATATATAAAAGTGCAATATATTATGAGGGGATCTTTTATGAAACTATAATTTGATGGTTAATTAAGAGCATCAGAAAATATATTTATCAATATTTTGCATGGAAGCAATTTTTGACATTCTGTCTCTTTCATCAAGCTAAAAATATATAATAATCTACAAGTGATGATAGTAGAATCTTAGAGAAAAACTAATCAACATTGCTTTAGACTTTTAGATGATTTTCTAATATTTTAAGTAAATGGAGAAAACACAAAGGGAAACCCTAAAATAGTCAAATACATAAAGTGAAGTTGAATACATTTAAAATAACAAAAATCACTGCTCTTTACACTTTCTAATATTTTAGAGGAAAAAGAAGAAAAAGTGTGGTTGATAAAATAATTTATTTTGTTACCTACAATATAAAAGAGATTCTTTTTCTTTTTAGAAAGGTTTTATTGGTTTGAGAGAGAAAGAGAAAGGATGACAGAGGAAAGGGGCAGAGGGAGAATGAGAAGCAGGCTCCCCACTGAGCAGGGAGCATGATTGCAGGGCTTGATCCCAGGACCACGGGTTCATGACCTGAGCTAAAGGCAGATGCTAAATTGACTGAGCTACCCAATCTTCCCAGAGATACCTTCTTTCATTTTATAATAAATTATCTCATAAAATATGATCCTTGAAAATGAACCTGGGTTGCATTTATAATCAGAAAATAGTGTAGATTATTTTCAAAATTTACAGCTCTTGGTTAAGCCTTGTACTCTTGGATCCATGCCTGAAACTAGTTTGTTGTCAGAAGGAGAGTAAATATCTCTATTCCTAAACCATATGAGTAAGAAAAAGCCGCAGGTGAGGTGATATGATACTGCAATAAAAGAAAAGTCTAAATCCTCCAGAAGAAAATGTAAGTGCAAAGTGGTAGTTTGGAGAGGGTGGGACAGGAGAACTGCAGGGGCGGGGGGCCATTTACAAATGTTGGAGCAGAATGAAGGGCACGGATTGCATTTATAATTAGAAAAGAATGTAGCTTATTTTCACAATCAACCCCTCATAACTCAAATTTTGAAATTCTTGTCACTTGACAGAATCATCTAGAGGGTTTAAGAGTCTCAATCAGAACTTCTAGCAAAAAAAAAAAAAAAAAGGTGTTGGTTCTATTGATCGAAGTAATTTTATTGAATTAAGCTTCTAAACAATACCTGAAATTTTCATGTCCATCATATATTTGAGTGTCCTTTCCATATATGAGGCCCATAACAAATGTAGATATACATGTGTGTAATATTAGATGCAAGACTTTGCCTTAGAAGACAACGAATTCTTCATGGGCAATATTCTCAAGAAATTATTTCTGATCCTTCAAAACTAGAAGACTTAAATATGTACTTTTTTAGCCACTCTGATTCCAACATAAGTCCTGGAGCATTTTTGCTATTTATCTTTAAATCCTCAAAAGTGTAAATATTTTTCTCATAAAGCTACTGCAATTCTAAGAAATAAACTGGGAAAATATGTTCCTTCAAGAATCTACAGTGTTACATTATAGGTAAAAAAGAAAATAGAAAGCAATCTTCATATCTGACAATAAGTAATTAGTTAAATATGTTACAGTATATTCACACAATAGTCATACTAAATATTAACTGAAAATCATATTGTATAAGGTCTTAATAATGAGAAAAATGCTAGTGTTTCATAAGAAAGGTTATAACATGTATATATAATATAAAGATCATATAATGTATATATATAACATTTTTTACATATTTTTCAGTTCATGTTTTTAATGAAATGTATAAATGTGTATACAAACATGTGAGGTGAAGTAATTTGTTGCAATTTAATTTTTTTTCTTTTTTGCTCTTTATATATTTGGTAATTTGTAACTTGCTTCTAAACACTTGATCAATGCAGAAGAAAGATACATTGTAACTTATATTTATTTTACTATACATTTCGATTACCAGCTACAAATGAGCCCCAGTTATTTTCAAGAGAGCCTATAGCATTTCTTTGTTCAATTTAATTTTCGCTCCCCACAAACACTTGCAAATGGCTTATTGGGAGACATGAACTCATTGAAGAATTGAGAAGATGTAGCTTATTTTTTTTCCTTTTGATGGTTTCAGTCCTATTGCACTGAAATACCTTTTCCATTTGTGGGTAGCTCTCATCAGTTTTAGGTCATTTTTGTCCATGAAAATAAGTCCAGGTTCATGAAAAGTAGGTTAAACTTCAAGGCACTTTAGAATAGGGAGAGCTGCTCCAGCTTTCCTCTTTTGAGTACATATCTACATAACCAGATGAGGTTTAGCCTATGATTATTCATAGTTGCTGCTTTCCTGGATCATATGACTGTTGTTGTCCTCTATGTCCTCTATGCAGGCATCTAAATGTTGACTTTTCTGTATATTTTGGATGTATGTCTGGTTTGGTTGTGATAGAGTAAGGTTATATGTGTTGTCCCAATATTCTTTCCAGGTCAGTATTTATCACTCTAAGGAAGTCCCAAATTGAACAGTAAATTGTCTGATCATGGCCCTTGTGGGATTTATTTATGTGGACTTTCTAGGGGAGAAGAACTACACAGCTTTGGCTTAATCCCTTCTAACAAACACCCTTCCCCTAACTTCAGCTCATATCACCAGAGGACTACCCTGGAGTCTCTTGCCTCACATCCATTGCCTAGGAGACAGAGTTCTCAAACTCAGCAGCTTCTCTCATGTGGATCGACCACAGGAATCCCTTTCCCTTGAACAACATTGGGAGTCCAGTTGCTCTGCTGCCTCACCTTTCACTTCCCCTGCCATGCAAGATCATACTGCTGAGGCCAGGGTCTACTCAAGAAGCAAAAGTTCACATCCTTTTTCTCACTTGTGTCTTCTAATCTTTATATGATTCCCCCCCCACCCATACGTACGTTAGCTCCAAAGGAGAAATTCTCTTACCCTAATTTTAATGGGAAGATGCTTGTGGCAGACACTCTTATCAGTGAAGATTCCAAAAATATAATGACTGTCACTATATATTCTCCGTAGTCCTCATGTTATATGTGTAGCACATTTAAGATCTTCGAGGAAAATTTAAAATAGCCTGTTAAACAAACAATTAAAAAACTTAGGATTTTGAAACAAAACCAGTGATATGAATGAGGGTCAAGTGGTAATTTCTACTATCTACATCCCCGTACCTTTGTCTGTGAAGGGTCAGCCTGACTCAGTCTTAAGAAATTGAGAACATTTTAAAAGGAATGTATAAAAGTTGACACTTACTAGTTACTATTCTAATGTCATTTTAAATAAGCATGAACGTGTTTAGTGAATTGATTTTAAGGATGCAAATAATTTAAGTTACTGTCCTTACTCTTTGGATTTTATAGGTTTCACCTTATTTTTATTATTAGCAGAACACTTTTAGAGGCTACAGCATGTTTCATTGTACAGAATTTTTTGCTGTATTCCAAGGGATACTTTATTTTATAGAAGTCTACCCAGAAGTCACTTGGGCTAGTCATCATTCTCTGAATATTCCTCATATTTTGCCTGTTGAGATTTTCTCCTTTTTTCCCCTTCTACCTTTACCTGTACTGAAGCAATTCTAACTTTATACCCAATGAATGTCTCTGACCTCAAGTGTTCAATGAATTCTTTCTTAGTTTCCCTCCACTACCAACTTGTGAACTCTTTTAAGGCATGGGCTGTGGTCCATAGAACATAAAATTATACTTTGAACATAGTGTAAAAACAGTGAGTATTTACTGAAGTGAATCAGTAGAAATATGTATAAGTGATTTTTAGTGTTGCATTTTATGAAGTATGAAGTTTTCCACTCAAAAATTATATGGAAATGTACTTTTATTCTGTGTGAAGGTTGTGATAAATGACTGAATCTTAACTTAGATGTGATCTTTTCATAATATAAGATTGTGGGATAGAGCAGAAATAATCTCCATATTACAGGTGAGTACAATTGGACCTTTGGACAACATAGGGGTTAGAGGTACTGACCCCCTCCACAGTTAAAAATCCATGTACAATGTTTGACCCTTCAAAAACTTTACTAATAGATGACTATTGACCTGAAGTTTTACCAATAACATAAACAGTCAATTAATACATATTTGTATGTTTTATGTATTATGTACCATATTCTTACAATATAGTAACTAAAGAAAAAAATGTTATTAAGAAAATCATAAGGATGAGGAAACACATTTTAATACTGTACTGTAGTTATTAAAAAAATCTGCATACAAGTGGACCAGTACAGTTCATGCTGTTCAAGGATCAACTATACCTTGAGGCTAAGGAAGATGGAATTAATTTCTGAGGTCATGCACCTGTGAGTGAAGGAATCTGATTTGTTGAGCACAGCTCTTTGTGCATGATATCACTGCACAATAAGAAAGGGGAGTGTGAATCTTTGTCTGTATTCTTATCTATTACATGAATAAATTCTAAGAATTATCATAGATATTAAACAGTCTCTTAAGAGCTCATTCTAAGGTCCTTAAAAGGATGCTATTTGCATGTGCCAAAGTGCTATTGTAGGTCTCCAGTCCTTTTCCTTCCGTTGTTGCTAACAGTATGGTTCACAAGAAACCCCATGCATCCTGTATCATTTCAAAAGAAAGGAGTATATTCATTAAAACTATTGTAGAAGTGTGGAGTGCGGACCCTAGGATGGGCTGGGTGAACTACTTATGATCCTTAAAAGCAAGAGAAAGAAAGGCTAAGGCTCTGGCAGTATGGTGCTCCACTGTCAAAGGAGGCTGAGATTCCTGGGGGGCACGCACAGCTCTAGTAATGGATGGCACCATGGGCTGCACTGTGCAGATGTCACTCCCTAGTTCCACCCATGACAACTCCCCTGTGTGCCAGGGATGGAAGAAGAATGACTTTGTGGCTTCTGTAAAGTAGCAAATCTCAGGAGACCAAATGAAAAGAGGGGTGTTTTTTGGCCTTTTGCCTGACTGAAACAAGAGGTTCTAACTTCTCATTGCACACTTATTACAGGGCTTCTGGTCTCAGGTTCAGAGCAATTGGGGGACCCTGAGGAAACATTACCTTTAGAAAGCTCGTGGTTATAGATCTGAAATCCTGGGTCTCATCCCAGGGGGACCAGGCACTGGGTATTAAGAAATCACCTTGAAACACCCTTTTTACAACTTATTATTTCAGATTATAAGCTTGGAAGAGAGATGAGGGGGGAAAAAAAAACAAAACACATCTGCTGTGTTCCTGAAAAGGTATTATTTAACCCCTGACTTCCAAAGTGAGCATATTGAATGCCTCCTGTGTGTTAGGAGTGGGATCAGCACTGTAAATATGCTTCTTCAATTACTTTACTGTCCTTTGGAGTTATACTTGAAAGGATTGCCAGGAGGGGGTAAGGCCCTGCCTCAAACAGGTGTAAAATCTATTTCCCATACAAGAGAAGAAGAGAAAGTCTGCATGAGCATTGTTTATGAAGTGCTACATTAAGCTTTTCTATTAGCAGAAGCAATTAGAAGAGATATTTCTCTTTTCATTTATTCAACTTTTTTCGTTTAAGAAGCATACTAATGCTTTTTACCACAAGTAGTATATCTTTTCCATCCTACTCTTTTTATCCCAAATTTCTGCAGTAATTCTCAATTTATTCACTTCTTTCTTAATGAAATGATAGAGGATGAGTTCAGTGTCTTGTGAACAATCCCTTTTAGCAATGATAGGATTAAGAGACCTGGACCCAGGTGAGCCTTCCAATGAATGTGAGTAAAGATGTCAGAGCCCCTGCATACTTTGAGGGCCCTGGTTCTGAGACCTATGATCATTTGTACCAGACAGGACTGTAAGCCCATTTACTGGTCCTAAACATCATGACAGTGTGATATAGTAAAGAATTAGACCCCAAATCAGTGCCAGGATTTACCTTGGGTCTCAAATACTTACTAGAACATGATGCATAAAAAAACTTAGAACCAAGGTCCTTGGGTGGCTCAGTGGGTTAAACCGCTGCCTTCAGCTCAGGTCATGATCTCAGGGTCCTGGGTTCAAGTCCCGCATCAGGCTCTCTGCTAGGCAGGGAGCCTGCTTCCCTTCCTCTCTCTCTGCCTGCCTCTCTGCCTACTTGTGACCTCTCTCTGTCAAATAAATAAATAAATAAATAAATCAAACAAACAAACAAAAAAAAACTTAGAACCAGTTTTCTCATCTGTAAAATGGGAATCAAGATACCTACTTCTTCCTGATGTTTCCAATAACCTGTCCTGATGACATTCAAGGGTCATTTAAAGTGAGTGAGGCATAGATGTAATGTTCTCCAAGAAAAAAAAAAATCAATCAAATATCCCTGTAAGGACACTAAATAAAAACCAGGTTATCCATGACTGGTAACAGGAGAATCCCCATGTAGCAATGGGTTCCTGGCCTGACATGCAAGTCTCAAACCATTTTCTATTTATATCAATCTTCCTCTTAGGGATGGATATAGGGTCTATCTAGTGAACGCAGGGGAAATCTGCCCATGATTTCATATGCCAGACTCTGTTCTTTCTAGAACATTTAACTGAGGGTTTATTCATCTTAGGGAATTATAATGTGAAAAACAAGGAGAAGGTCACAAAACCAGAAAACTTATGGGATATAGCTTTCTGCTCTTCAAATTTACATTGCCTATCCCACCCTGGTTTCTGTTATGCTTTTGTGTAGCAAGTACTATCTCAACATCCTTCCAGAATCTGTCCATATTCATCAGTCTTATTTTAGATCCCAAACCAAATTCTTGACAATATTCCTTGAGCTCTAGATCCAGGCATAGCTAAAGCATAGACTTGTCGGTTATGAGAGCTAATTATTCCCTTGCTTTGATTAAGCATGTTTATGTTTCTCTCAATTATAGACAAGTTGGTTTGAGCACCTATTTTATCCTTTATTTCCTGCAGAGCTGGACACAGGCTATTATCTTTTGAATAAGCACCTCTATTATTAATCTTACCACTATTGGGAAATTAAAATACATATTGTTTCAATGCATATTTGTGGCAGAAATGAGAACTGACAACTTTTTGTTCATCTGTTCTTCAACTCATTAAAAAACATTTCAAAAATAAGGGACAAAAGTAGGAGTAAGTAAGTTTTTGCCATTTATTTATTTATTAGACAT
The DNA here is from genome assembly GCF_963455335.1 of Martes martes. NCBI lineage: Eukaryota > Metazoa > Chordata > Mammalia > Carnivora > Mustelidae > Martes > Martes martes. Next base: position 111,139,471 of record NC_137888.1, read on the forward strand.
TAATTCATTACAAAATTGACTCACATATAATTAGAAATATTTTAAATCACAAACAAATCACAGTCATTTAAAATATTAAATGTTAAATTATATTTTACATTTATAGAATATCCACCATAAGAATTATAACTGGATGTCTGGTTTTGTTCATGTAACAAAAAAATGTAGATAAAATATGACAAATATGTTAAGAAATATACTTACATCATGCAACTTGTAAACCAATTTTATTTGGTTTCATGAAAAATAAAGAAAAAATGAGACATCTAATATTTACCCACATGAATCTTCTGGTAAACTGAAACAAATGTAAATTTGTGTATCCTGACTTTATAGACAAGAAGTAAACTTGTAAAAAATTATCACTGGATCTCTAAACTCTATAGGTTCCTTTGATTGTGTGATATAGGTTGGTTGTTGAATTAATTTGTCACATTGAAAAAAAATCTTTTTTTTTTTTGAAATAGACAAAATGGAGCAATTTTTTCCCATTGATTCACAGGGGTTTTTTTTCATCCAGTTTTTTTTTCAAAATTATGGTTTAGCATCACCACAGTTTTAAATTAATCCCATTCATCGTCACCTGAATAACTGAGGCTTTCAAGTGCCTTTATGCTCCAGATATTAGCAAGATACAAATAGGCTTTATTGTCAGGTGATCAGAGAACATTGGAAATGTCATCAAATTTTAAAAATTGATGCCAGATACTAGTTTTTATGGGAGGTTAGGTTGCACCTGACTTTTTTAGGCCATTAACATCTGAAGGCCTCATTAATGTATCCTAGATAAAGAAAAGAACCCTTTGACCCTAAATGCTGAAGATTGGTCTGGCCACATATATCATACAAAAGAGGTACAGATCAATAGGATTACGGTTGAAGCCTAGGAGAAGAAAATCCATGACTAGAAAATGTTACACACAACATAAAGGTATTATTCATCACAAGCACAAGTTCTTAGTTTTTATTTCTCCTCTTACATTAATAAAATATTACCTGTGGATTACAGGAGTGACATGGTAAAACCATAATAGAATATATACTCAGGTGAGAGAAATTTCCAGTTTCTCAAACATCAACAAAAGAACTTTTATACATAATGCAAATGAGTAGCAGATGTTTATAGATATGTACCAAGAAGATGTGGTAATTTTCTTTCATCCATGGTATAAGCCAGAGCAAGTTACCATAATTTATCACAAGCGTGCTGTAATTTCTTTAAACCAGGCTGAGATAAAGCTTCATTTAAAAATGGTTACATTTTATAAGGCTCTGTTTTATCTACCAAATTCACTGTGCTAAGCCTGGGTGTTTCTTCACGGTATATAACATGTGATAAGTCACACAAAAATGCAAAATAAGTATTTGTCGACTGATCAATTTTGTTTTACAGCTAGATCATTTAAACTTTTAAAGTAGTTATGTTGCTTTCTTGATTCCTAGGGTGTTAAAGTAAAATCAATTTTAATTATTTAATCTTAATTCTTAAATTTGTTATTTTAAAAAGATAAATTTCACCCACCAGGGGCACAGATACTGCAGTGTTAAGCACTTCTTTGTTACTGCTTTTGTTTTGTTTTAGAAAATAGAGTGTGTTCTACCTCTTCCTAAGTCATGAAAATACTCTGGAGAATAATATTAGTTAATATCTTAGTTTCTTCTTCATGGATTATAAAGAAAACCAGAGGTTAAGAAAACTCTCTAAAACATATTACTTGCTCACAATCATCAAAATAAAGCAAAAACCAAATAGCAACAGCAACAAAAGTCATGTCTTGGTTACAAAGAATCCCAAAGGGTACAGTCATGTTCTCAGGCACTGATGGTACAACATGACTTATTGAGAGGTGGGAACAGAAAAACAGGAAAGAGGTTCACCCTGGTGGATCTTATTGCTAACTGACGTTTTCTCCAAAAAACAGAAGTACACATCGTTGATATGTAAATTATTCTGCAAAAGATAGAGAGCTTGAGGAAAACTAACACAAGCACTAAGAATATATTTTTTTTATTTAGAAAGAGAGAAATCTTTGATGTCAAAATTTACATTATATTTATGCACACTTATTTAAAAATTATTATCTCTATTTTTTAGATGCAAGTTACTCTCACATACTTAGACTGAATTAACCTACAACATGGGCTCATACCAGAAAAAGAATACTGTGATCAGAGCAATGGTTTCTTGTGTCGACTACAAATGGCTCATGTTTAAGAAAAATTGTATGTAAAGCTCATCCAACATACCTCTATTGTCTATCAAAACTAAAGAGAAGAGTGAGCTGGGTTGGCAGTGTTGGAGTAAAGCTGATGGACCCAGCCTCAGTTTATAGAATGTTAGTGATGGTCTCATCCATCTTCTGTATTCTGCAGCCAGGAAAACTGAATCTTCACCCTTGGGAATTAGGTTTCTCAAGGTCACAGCAAATATTGGCTCTGAGTCTCATGAGGGTGGCCACAAGGTCTAATTTGCTCTCATTTATTCCATCACCACTCCATAGGACAGCGCCTGGTACATGGCAGGTGTTGTACAAATATTTTGCGTGGGCCAATGAATGGAAAACTGAATAGATGAATAAGTGAATGAATGAGGGAGACAACGACAGAGTTGGGCTAGACAATACTTGCAGGACCAGACCCTTGACAGCATCTGGGCGATTAGGATGACAACCTGTTGTTATCAAGCATCCCTTAGCCATGTTCTAGTTTGAGTCATGTTGGTTAAAGAGGCGATGCCACGTCCCTATAGAAACTGATACACTGTGGCATATTTTGAATTAATTTTAATTCTTTTTCATCTTTTAATTTATCAGTGGTATTGCTTATCCGGTAGAGTTGCAACTCATTGAAGAGGCTCTTTGTCAACTCCGCAGGGCACATAACTTACTGAACTGCTCTACACGTGGCACTGCTCACATCTACATTATGTCTTTGGGAATGATGATGTCCAGAGACCCTTGTTTCTACCCCACCCCCACGATCTGAGCACTCAAGAACAGACACCTGGACGATAATAGTGTTCACTCTCGAGGCAGTTTTCAGAAATGAAGAGGAACAGGACAGGATAAAAGTGAGAGGGTAGAGGCTCTGAACATTTAAACGGCTTGATGAAAGGAGAAAGCTGTTAGACTTGTTATAATTGGAACAGCATACGTAGGCCTCAAAGGAATATTCGGGCAATTGGAAAATACCTTTTCAGGTACAGGGCGAAGGGATGAAGTCAACAGCAGGTGTTGGTGTGTAAACAAGTCAAATTTAGGTGAAAGAAGAGCAGGCATGTTTCATTATGGATTCGTGGAAGCTGTTCTCTGCAGATTTAAGTGGGTAATTGAGAGTGACATTTAAAGTGGCAGGAGACAGTCAGGGCAAAATCTTCTGTGTTCCAAATAGTCAGGTTCAAGTGCAAGAGAGGTCTTTGTAAACAGAGTTTATAGCAGTCTTTCATGATAGAAGGGAGGTCGCTAAGACTGCTTAGGGACCCAGGTAAACTTCCAGCCTCCCTCCTCATCTCGACAAACAAAGGCTTGTCCCTGGTGGAAGGAATGAGTTTTCACATTACAGTGAGGGCTCAGGGATGTGGAAAAGGCCATCTCTGTTTTATTGGGTGACACATCAGAAGTATAGTAAGGAGAAGTTTGCAGCCCTCCTGGGGGATTTGAAAGTTGAGAAAGGAAGTGAAAATCTTCCCTGTGCCCAGCAGTGCTATGTGAGGGGTTTGGTGGGTCACCTCCATAGTCAATTGGCAGATCCTCCCTGGGGACATTTTCATAATCAACTGCATCATCCAGAAATGGAGGAAATGTGCTGGCAATTCTTCTGGGATGAGAGGAGTGGGCACTGTAGTTAGCTGATAAAGTGTCATCGATGGTGTTGAGGTCTTTTAACCCAAGGGTCTGAAGAACCCAGGGGTCCACAGGGGGCCCAGGTTGTCCTTCACAGTTAGCAAATTCACTAGAGAGGTTTCTCTTGGCATTTTTGTGGTGGGGGATCTCAGGAGGAAAGTATCTTTGCTCTTTGGGTTTCCTCTTTCCCTTTCTGAATTGTCCAAATGCTTTGGAGAACTCATCTGATGACAGCAATTTCTAAGGGAGTAGTATTTGGAAAATATATAGTCAGATAGTCAACCAAGATAATTTCTTTACTGTTATCTAATTAAAACTCCTTCACATATTTACTAATCATCTTAATTCCTTAAAAACATGATTAAAATTCTATTCTCTCACACATACACTAAGTAAAAGTAATTGGATTAGTTTCTGTCTCTAAATTAAAATATATAGTAACAAGTAACTACCTGGAAACCACAATTCATGTTTTTTATTAATCATTTAAAAGTTGAAAGAAATGAATAGTATCTTTAAATTTTCAATTCATGGAAATAATTATCGTTATAATAACGACAATAACAGTAACTCTCATGTATTGAACGCTGACTACACGCATATTCATCTCATTTTATAAAATCCACTTTAGTGAAGAAACTGAGGCGTGGGCATATTAGAGTCTTACTAAGGATCGTGCAGCCTACATTAAATCTAATCATCTGAATCTAGACAGAGCGGCTGATTGAAACAATATCTAACACTGATTCTTCTTATTCTGTTAACTTTCAGACCACTCTCACATGATATGTGTTATTCCACACTTTGAACAATTGGGGAAAAGAGAAAAAAATACTGTCTAATCAATCTCATTTACTAATTTAATGCATGTCCTTTTTTTACAAAATGGTGGCGGAGGTTATGAGCCCAAGCTCAGAACTGTGAGATGTGTTCCTTTTCTTAACAAAGCTGACTGGATTGTAAAGGAATTGTAAAGGAATCAGATATGGTACCCTTTCTTCTCTCAACTGTTATTTCCAGTGAAGGTGGTAAGAAGCATCATCAATTTAAATTAAATAATATCAAATAATGCAGCTTGTCTAGTGGCAAGGTAAAGATTGGTGACAGAAGCAACAATGATAACAGAATGGCAAAAAGATAACAAAAATACAAAACCCAAAAGAAAGGAAGAAGAACAGAAACAGACTGTGGACAAACTATTTGTCCGGAGTTAGAAATAGTCCATTTTAAAAGGATAAGATAAAAAGGTTCACTAAAAGATAATGTAATTGGTGATACATAATTGCCAGTCAAAAGATCTGGGCTCCAACCCTATTCATAACATTTCAGAGCTGGGGAGATTCTTAAAGAATCTTTTAGCCTCTGCATTTACGGATGAAGGTAAGTGAGGCTAAGTGACAGAGAAATGTATTCAAAGTCAAGCAGATAATTAAAAAAAACAAGCGTCTTTCAGATCTGATTCCCACTCCAGTGTTCCATCCATTTAACTCTGTCTTTTGATTAACCTCTGCTGTCTTAGCAATTCCCTGGACTGGGTTACGATTCTTAAGCAACTTTTTTGGTAATATATGGCTAAAATATGCAGTCTGGATTCTTCCAAGAAATAATACATAAAAATTCTCGAGGAAGTGCTATATTTCTTTCAGAAAAATCCATCTAGCCTATGAATGCCTTTGAAGCCGTGCTGTTCGATACAGCTCCTACACTTAATCAAGTAGTGTTGGCCAAATGGTCTCCGTTCTCAAATCACTGCTCTGCTCTTATAAAGGGGGTAGTTACATACCTTGGCCTTTTCCTCAAGACATTTAACCAAAGCAGAATTCAGGTATTGTCTGAGATGATTATTCTCTTCATGTAACCTAGCAAGTTCTTCTTCCTTCTGCACCAGAGTATCTTGGAGCTGCAAAAAGCATACAATGGTGAAGGCCCCTCTACTATATTGACTTTGTAACCCTATAATAATGCCACTGATCCTTAACCTGCTTAAACTTGATTATTATTATATTTGTTTTATGAACCAAACCTCAGGGAGCCCTTGTCCTCTAAGGCCTAAATTCAATCTACACCCACCTACCACCCCATTGTTCAGTTTTGTGCTCTGAACTTTTTATTCATTGGAAAGTATTTGAAGAGATTATATGACTTTTAAGATTGTAACCACAAGGGGATCGGGAAGGTCTGTAGGAAAATGAGCTGTGTGCAACTGTTTAAATATAGAAAAATGTGTTTAGAAAGGTTTCGCTGGACTCTTTCCCTGAATGTTAAGAAAAGAAGAAAAACAAGGAGGGGGTTTGCTTCCCTCATCTTCAGATTGATCTGTTTGTATATCCAATAGATTAAATTACTCTCTCAGGAACAACAACAAATAAAACATGGAAAATGAACCATTCTTTGCAAAAACTTAATAATCATCATCACTCCTCCAAGTGATGGACTATGTTTATGGATTAAAAATACAATCACATGGGGTGCCTGGGTGGCTCAGTGGGTTAAAGCCTCTGCCTTCGGCTCAGGTCCTGATCCCAGAGTCCTGGGATGGAGCCCTGCATAGGGCTCTCTGCTCAGCGGGGAGCCTGCTTCCCCCTCTCTCTCTGCCTGCCTCTGCCTACTGTGCTCTCTCTCTGTCAAATAAATAAATAAAATCTTTTAAAAAAAATACAGTCACACTCAATATATCATTTGGTCTTTGCAACAGCCCTCTCAGGAAGGCAGTATAAATCTTTCAATGTCCTAGATAAGGTAAAAGAGGATTCAAGAGGTCATATAATTACAATGTGTGAAGTCAGGGCCTGACTGTAGGTCCTCCTACAGGGTTTTGGATGTTGTTGTTGACTTTGTCATTGTTGTTTTTCCCTGTGACACTGATCATCTATCTTCATGTCCATACTTCTGGACATATATCCACTTTGGCTCTAAGCTGAAAGTCAATATATGAATTTAACAAGGGAAAAGAAGCAAGGTGACATCAAGGGACGATGTTAAGAATAAACTGCATGCAAAGTGAAGCAAGTCAGCCTGAGAACGACAAATGCCATATGATTTCACTCATATGTGGAACAAGCAAACAAGCAAACAAAAAGCAGAATCAGACTTATAAATACAGAGAACAAACTGATGGCTGCCAGAGGGAAGGGGGTGGGTGGATGGACGAAATGGGTGAAGAGTAGGGACAGATATGGGCTTCGAGCTATGGAATGAGTAAGTCATGGGAATAAAAGGCACAGCATGGAGAATACAGTTAATGTTATTATCGTAGCATTGTATGGTGACAGATGGTAGCTACGCTTGTGGTGAGGATAATGTATAGAGAAGCTGAATCACTATGTTATACACCTGAAACTAGCATAACATTGAGAGTCTGTTATACTAAACAAAAAAAATTTTTTTTCAAAAGAAAATAAAAGTAGGAAAAAAAAAAAAGATTACATGGAACATGTCGGTCCAGTCTCAATATTCTGATGGGCTACACATACCTGCTTGTTTCTGTAGAGCTGAGAGGAAAGCTGAGCTTCTTCCCACGAACACGAGTTAGGAACAGGGAAACTGGAGTCACCGGATGATTCTTTGTGAAAATACCAAATGGATAAGTGAGAAAACACCCTTGCAGTTTTTGTGTAATACAGTGCTCATTGAAGGATTTCAGACATTTTAATAGATTCAATTACCTTTCTAAAAATAGCTATAGCCTCCACACAGGAAACAACATATTTAAAGCCTTTCAGAAGGCATAAGCGTGCTGTGAAAGACAAATATTTATAGACTATATGCCCAAAAGGCTGAAAGGGTGAATTTTTAGGAGCTAAGAGGTCCATATTTCTTCTTAATATATAAATTCCCACTGGCTAAATTTATAAAAACCATCCCATCTGTACTATGAATTCACTCAGATATTTATTGATCCTTCCCGGGCTCACCATAACATTGCAATTCCACTATGTTTTCCAAGTTTCTATCTTACTTTCTAAGGTTTCATGCTTGATAACATAGTGTTTGGCTCTAGAGTCAAATGCTATTCTTGATGCTACTATTTTTCCCCAGATGAAAATCTCTGCCTATTTGCATGCCAATTAAAGCTGATGGAGAGTACTCAGAATTATAAGTGGTAGCACTTCCTACTTTAAAATAATTTGGATCTTGCTTCTCTGAAGACCTTGACGAAAATCTCCAAACTGTACCCTGAACTCAGTGTAGGAAGTGGTAGCACTTCCTGCTTTAAAATAATTTGGATATTGCTTCTCTGAAGACCTTGATGAAAATCTCCAAACTATACCATGAATTGTCTTTTATGCTTTTGTGACTTTTCCATATTTGATAGCAAACTATGAGTAAAAACTATGTTTGGGCATGCTATACTGGTTTACTTTTATTTTATTTTCCTCATCTAATACAGTCTGACTCTTCCCCATCTCTACTGAAACTGACATATTACTGAAATATTTTTTACTGAATTAGAATGATGAGCAGGGAGACAGGAATCAAATTTTATACAGTTTGGCTTCATATTCTTGGGAATTCTGTCTTCTTTGTTGCTTGTGGCAGAAAACTAAAGTTGAACAACTCCCTTCCTGACATATATGTGTGTTTCAATATTTTGGGGCTTTTTGTTTGTGTTTTTCTCAAATTCACATGCACACAAAATAATGTGGCCGAACCAGGAGTTCAGATACTTAATTCTGAAGTGCCTACCAGTTTTTCTAGAAACCGAGTGTTAATATATAAATTCCTTTAATATTTACAAATACTGCTTACTAAGCCCCAGGTGATAGTTAATATACAATTTTCATCACAAAGTTATCTCTCCTTCCAAAGCTGACATCTTCTTTGAGCAAAAGGAATCATTTTTTTCCCCCTTTTACAGGATGCTCTTCATAGAATTTCCTTAGGAAATAAAAGAGTAAGTTATTAGTTTCCTTGTTTCCTTCTTAAACACAGGGGAACTTTCCTGAATTCCAAAAGAAATGCTCCAACTGGTATCTTGACTCCAAAAGCATCTTACAGTATTTGTTTATAAAACTTTGACCCAACCCTAAATCCCTTAGTGGGTTGGAAGTCTCTAGGAACTGTTAAGTGTGGGGAGAAATACATGTTGTCCAGTGGACAAGGAGAAGATTCCCGTTTTCACTATCTGGCAAGTATAGAAAAGTAGCTTATTTAGGCTGTGAAATTCCAGAGTCTTTGGGCTTTCTTCAACTTCCCATAACATCTCTTCTTTTACAGGGTTCTGGCCCATGATGCTTTGCAACTATGGGTGCTGGAAAAGGGCTTCAGACCTACCAGGAAAGCAGACGAGCAGAACTTACCCTGTGCCTGTGGTGCTTGTTGGGGCTCTCTGTTGTCCAGGAGACCAGCAGCCCAGAAAGAGACCCAAGTCTCCGTGGAAACGTCAACACTAGATTCTGACGTTGTAGTGGAATACGGGCAATTATAACTCTGACCTCCTACAAAGTACTGGTCTTGGCAAGGCAGAACAGTGTTCTGTGAAAGTCAGTAGGAAGGATCGGAGCAGGGGTTGGGAGGGTCCCAGGAGATGGGGTGATTGGGATTTGGAGAGGAATAAGGATGGAAGAAAGAGACACAAATTACATGCAATGAATCAAAAAACAGTACAGGTGTTAAGCACAGATTCTAGATTAATTCAAGCAGTCAAAATACATAATCACTAAAAGGGAATCAGCCTCTTGGTTTACCCAGGACCTTCCTGAGGACCTCTCAGCAAAGAACAGGTTAGTATTGGATGGACCAAATTTGTAAATATCCAGGAGTATTTTGTTTCCATGACTGAGTCATCTTACAGGCTATCCAGATCTATGTAAAAGGAATTCTACTTACTGATTGAAAGACCTAAGAACTATTTGGCTCTTTCTAACAAACACCTTAATTATATTTCTAATAACCTTGAAAGACACAGAGCCCAGAGTGCTAAGGCTGAAATGGACTAAATATAACATATAAGGAAATCTCCTTATTTTAGCTTCTTAGTTTCTCAATTATAAACTTACCCCATTTCTTCCTTCCTCCTTCCTCTGGCTTTAAATGCTGCTGGCTCCTATGGTGGTCCAAATGGTTTGAAATGGACATATTGACATATAGATACATTCCAGAGATAACTAAATACATTTGCTCCTCCAAGCACAGGCACATATAGTCACTCCAAGTAAACATACCATCAAAGCTGAAATATATTAGTCAGCCGAGACAGCAGGCTCTAGCTCTCTCCAGCACCAGGTCTCTATGCCCTTGCAAAGTTATCTTGCCACTACTAACCGCCTGGCATCTATTCTGCACTGTGTTCTGAGCCAGTGAACACCCTCCTGCCCCTGACTCCTCAAACTTCAAACACACACTCTTTCCAAATATCCAAGCAGGGGCAGATATGCAGCCTTCCTGGGTTAATTTGTACAACAGGCCATGCTTAATTATTTGTCAATGTTTAATCAGGTAAAAAGCCATTCATTTCAGCAGAGCTCAGCTTTGGAAAAACTCCTCTTTGACCACTACAAGTCTTTTGTTGACTTGAGGACTTTCTTGGGCATAACATAAACAGAGAGAAAATAAATAATAAGGAGAGAGAGACACACGGAGAAAAGTTAATTAAGTCACAATTTGTTAATATTCCCAGTAAGCTAAGTCTTGAAAAAGTCCAGTCTTGAAGCAAGTCCAGCTTGGGCAGTGCAGACCAAAGAAATTCAGCCCAAAGTTTATCAAGGACTATTTTCTTTTATTCTAAAAGCATGTTTGTAAGCTCTTTCCCTGAGGTTATTATTGAAATCAAAGCTGAACTATTATGCAATTGACACCTGAGAAGAAAACAAATCTCAAACACCCCTAGACTAACTCAAATCCAAATGTTTGCAAATATGCGTCTAATCTAGAGGAAACAGGTGGAAAAAAAAGTGAGTGCAGGTATAGAGGGAAAGAAAGTTGGGAGAAAGTACAGAAAGTAGAAATAAAACAATGGGTAAAAGGATGAGAGAGAGGGGGAATGAGAGAGAGAAGATGGGGGAAATAAGAGGATGGCGCAGCAGAGAAGACCCCTTTTAATGGGCAAGGTAGCCCAGAAATCTTACATCCAAGGCGGAAGAAATTCTAAATGCAGAATTTACTAGCTCTCAGAGCCCTCAGGTTTCCCCAGCGCATTACCTAAACGCTGGCTCCACACTTACCATCTTGCAGTGGAAGAAGGCGCTGCAGAAACTGAGCCCTCAATTTTTCGGAAAGCTGTGGGAGCTTTAAATGGGACTGAGGGGAGGAGCTAGGAGAGGCGAGTTCTAATCCGCAGGAACTCCCAGTGACGCCTGGGACTCCCGGCGAGCGCCGCCCTCTGATTTGGTGCGAGGCTGTCAAACTGGTGACGTGGGTCAGCCGACCTGAAGCCAAAGTCACCGGCACCCACGGCGACGGCCGCGCGGGGACCTTGAGACCTGTGAGACCTGCCGCGGCGCTCAGCGTCCCGGTGCGCGGCGCGGCTTCAAAACCCGTGCGGGGCCCGCTCCCTGCCAGCTCTCTGCCCGCGGTCGGCGGGGAGTTGGGGTGGGCGGGGACCGCGCCGCCGGCGGGACTGCGCGAACCCGGCTCCCCGAGCGGGGCGGGGGGGACTGTCGGCCCTGTGGCCCGGGCATCGGGGTCAGAGAAAGCCTAAAGCAGGGTCTCGGGAATCAGAGCAGCACTTGGGGAGCAGGTGCAGCAGCCCCCAGACACAGTACTGCTCCTGTGTATTTCCTGGCCACGTGATCAATACCAATTTACTGAATGACACTGTGAATTGATTGGCTTTTTTCCTACTATTTGATAGATCTCCTTTCCCCCAACTCCTGAAGTGGGTGTGAAATGTGAAGATGATCTATATCCATTCTAGAATGAAAGTTCCGGGGGAATAGCCGTTCCTGTCCATTTTGTTCAATGTTGTCTCCTAGATGCCTGGAACAATTCCTAACCGGTCATGGGTGCTCAATAAAGAATTAATTAAGCTACAAATTTAAGAACTTTAAGTGTCTGTCTCTGTGTTGGTCCTATCTTTACAACTACGATTATATAGAATAAGTTATTACAATTAAGAAAAATACTTTTCAAAGTATTTGGTTCCCCCCATCTTTCCTCTTGCATTTTATTCTCACCATTCCTATGAAGTTATGATCCACAGGAGATAAAGGAGTAATGCCATTTTTAAAACCATCCATCTACTACTAATAGCCAACTTAAATTTCAACTGGCAATAACCTAGGGGGCAGGTGTGCTTATTGTCTCTGTTTCAGTGATGAAGCACTGAAGTCAAGCAATTTTTGACCATTGATTACACAATTAGCAAGCAGCAGACTCTGGGTTTGAACCTCTGGCCTAGCATCCATGCTCCTAACTATCACAATTCTGTTTTATTTTTTTTTCTCACTTCACGTTATAGCCATTTCTGTAATGGGCATTTGTAAGGACTGAATTGTGTTACCTCAGGATTTGTATGTTGAGTCGCCAACCCTGAATGTGACTGTATTTAGAGATAGGGCCTCTAAGAAGAGAATCAGGGTTAAGAGATCGTAAGGGTGGTGCCCTAATCTGGTAAGACTGGGGCTTATAAGGAGAGGAAGAGACACAGGAAATGGCGTGCCTAGAAAAAAGGCCATGTGAGAACAAGGCCGGAAGGTGGCCATTTGCCAGTCAAGGAAAGAGGCCTCATCAGAAACGGATAACCCGGCAACACGTTGGTCTTAGACTTCCAGCCTGCCGAAATGTGAGAAAATGTTTAAGCCATCTCATCCCTGGTTCTGGAAGCCCTAGCAAACCAATCCGGGCATGGTGTAAGGATTGAGAAAACTTCAGAATCTGGCTTGCACAGTCCTATCTCTAAACCAGTTTGGACCTGCATTCATTTTGCACTGGATTTTACTCATCATCCAAAACACTTAGCAATGACTAACACAGCAAATGCTCCTGAAGTGTTCTGTCTCTGACATTAAGGAGGAGATGGAAGAGGAAGAGGAGGAAGGCACCAGACTTGGTCGGCACCATTTCTCCTGTCCCATACCGCTTGTTCACAAGCATTTTTAAGTGAATAATACAAACTTCAGGGATCACTGCCTGGAAGACTCATGGGTCTTATGCAGGGTTAAACGACATGATGCATTTCAGTGAGTGACAACTCTCATGGCACAAGGGGTGGGGATACCCTGGCACTATGACCCTGAGATGATGGGGGAAACAGATCAAAACCCATTTAGGTTATGAGAATTGATGATCTTGTTCAGGGCAAAGAAAATCCTAATCACTTTTTTGATGAGAGCCAGGGGAAGAAAAAGGAGCATTGAGTTGTTCTGTTTTTTAGGTATGTGAACCTCTGGACAATATGATTTCTTGACTCTAAAAATGACACAAAAGGGGAAATTGAACAAACATGACATGAAACAAAAGGGCATAGGCTTTGGGTACAGATGTAACTGCGGTCTGATTCTTGTTCTACTCTCTGAGCCTGAAACACCTGGGGCTATAATATCATGGTCTCTAAATTCTCAGCTCCCGTGGTAAATTAAGAAAGAAATATGTACCTGAGAAGCTTATTAAAAAGCTGACCACTGGGCTCCTGGGTGGCTCAGTGGGTTAAGCCTCTGCCTTCAGCTCAGGTCATGATCTCAGGGTCCTGGGATCGAGCCCCACATTCGGGTCTCTGCTCAGTGGGGAGCATGCTTCCTCCTCTCTCTCTCTCTGCCTGCCTCTCTGCCTACTTGTGATCTCTCTCTGTCAAATAAATAAAAATAAAATCTTAAAAAAAAAAAAAGGGGACCACTGTTGCCTTGAAAACTCCAAATTCACTGCCCAAGTCATGAAGAGCAGCTATTATTGTTATGTGTAGAGGACTCTTTGAGCATATATGCTGCTGTGTCTTGCCTGTTAAAAATAACTGAAAATAAAAGCTACACTTATTAAACAGAATTTTTGAGGGCTAGACATATTTTGTAAAAAGTCTTTGATGGATTTTTAGCACAGAGACATGTCATAAATCATTAGCTGCTTTAGCTTAGTAGGAGTGGGAGTGTATATGGTATTAGAGGATCCCTAAAGTTAAGCCACAAAGAACTATTGGCAATTGAACATAAGTCACAAGATAAAGCTTACCTGAAATCATAAACTGATGGAAAATTTTCCAAATCCTTAAGGTCTGATTTAAGCATATCATTTTATTTAAGATGTACTGCTTGGGGGAGCATCTTGGGGGTCTCAGTTGCAGGAGACCCACCTCAGGCTCCCTGTTCAGTGGGGAGCTTGCTTCTCCCTCTCCCTCTCCTTCTGTCCCTACCCCCCAATCATACACTTTCTCTCTCTCTCAAATAAATAAATAAAATCTTTTTTTAAAAAAAAAAAAAAAAAAGGATCTACTGCTTGGGTATAAGCGCTTTTTTTTTGTTTGTTCATTTGAAGTTTTTTGTTTGTTTGTGTTTTTTTTTTTTTTTTCTAATGAGGCAAGTAAGAATAATGTGAAATCCTTTGGCCATTTCTTAATTCATATTTTTGGAAGAAAGAGGTACAACTTCTTTGGTGATTATTTTTTCTTCTATAGACAATAAGATCAGTAAAAACTGGCTTTTGTATTGTGGCTGAAGAGACGGTGTTAAAAGAGAGGTAGCTAATAACAGTCCAATTGTTGAGCTGGGGTACTACCTCCTGCCAGGACGAAGAAATAATAAAATAGAAGGTAATTTGACCTGCACACAAACCAAGTCTGCAGACAGGAAAGGATAGTGTGTGATCAGTGGTGGGCCAAGGAAATAAACAGATTGGCATATGGAATGTTCTTTTATTTCACCCCTGGAGGACACTTTATTTGATTACCTCATTAGTGAATTCAGTAGCATATATAATAAAAGAACGAGATAGAAATTCTCTTTATAAACATGGCCTCTTCCTATAGCTTCAACAGCTAAATCTCCAGGCAATAAAAAGATTGTACTTCTGCTTTCACATGTAAGGAAAGAAAAGCCGAACCCTTAGAGAAAATTCAGTTCAGTAGATGATTTACATTGGGAGACTTAGCCTTTGCATATTTTATTTTAGCAAGTCTGGAGAACCATGACGTGTTTAGTTCGTTGAGGCGTAGTTTTTTGAGTTTCACCCTTCCAGAATAATGTGTGGAAATCAATCATGCTGATATGGGCAGAGTCTTAACTATTCCCTACCACCCACATGTCAGCAGAGCTTCTAGTAACCACGCATATACAATAACATTCCATGGTAAATCTGTTCCTATCCGAACAAAGATATTTATACAAAAGGAAGTTAACTGTTAATTCTGGCAACAGAAAAGGAAAAAGAATAAGTTTGAGAAAGTTATATCAGGTTATTAGCCAGAAAAGAGAAGGACCTTGGACAAATTAAAGAGTAAGATGTTTAATTAGGGCCTGGGAAGGTTTGTGCAGTTTGAAGCTAAGAGTGTGTGTCTGTGTGTGTGTGTGGGGGGGGTAGGGGTGGCAAGAAGATAAAAATTTATGATACCACTTTATTGGGTGTTCCAGCCAGAATTTATTTCAATAGCTTTATAAACAGTTTTAACTCTTATTTTTTGACTCATAAAGTGGTTGCTTAATTGTTCAGTTGTACTTTGTTGTATTATGTTAAGGCAGACCATACACTATAATTATATTCACAGATTTGAAGACTCTCAAGTCTAAGGGTATATCTTTCAAATATTATGCCGTATTTGAGGAATAACTAGCAAAGGAATAAAGATCTGTATTCATTTTAGAAAGTGAGGCAAGCCTTCCCTGCACTCTGTAGCGTTGTTTTCTGTCTTTTCTCTTAAAATGACACTTGGAAATAGTATTTGTGGGCATGCTGGAATAAATAGCTGAGGCTTATCCCGATGGGCTTGGGGGTTTCCATTTCTTCTAGATGCTGTCAGGCCACCTGGAGGATGGGACTTTAACTCATCATGCCTTAGTGCACTGGTAGGGAATCTGCTCTGTGATAATCTATCTGACTAAACTGTAATAAAATAATTTCAACACTACTATAAAAATACATACAAAACAGAGAAATTAATCTTCCTATACCACAAAGGTTAGAGATGTGGAAGCCCAAACAAACAAACCAAAAATCGAATACAACTCTATCCCTCATTAGTCCAACTACAGTAGAAAAAATGAAAATAATGACTTATTATATCAGAGGTATGTTTATCTGGTTGTGATTTAAAATATAAGGAATTTTTGGCGTGCCTGGGTGGCTCAGTCAGTTGAGCCTCTAACTCTTGGTTTTGGCTCAGGTCATGATCTTGGGTCTAGATCAGCCCAGAGTCTGCTTGAGGTTCTTTCTCCCTCTGCCCTCCTCCCTATGTTCATGCTGTCTCTCTCTATCAAATAAATAAATCTTAAAAAAACGAAATAGGAATTTATGTTTCAGGAACACTACTATTTTCATAAACTGGGCTTCAGTGTCTTTATTGATCCTGAAATCCCTGTCAAGGATTTTTGATCTCGTGGTTGGTGGATGGGTTGCTGATGAAACTTTAAAAACCAGAAAGGTGAATTGGCAGTGACCATAACATCCAATTTTATCTAGAAGATAATAGAAATAAGGATGTCACTTGAAAAAGCTTGGTTCAGAATGTAACAGCAAAACAGCACAGCTGGGACTGGATTCCTTCTAGCCCTGGAATTATCAGAGAATCTGCAATAATGTGACTCCTTTCATGAACAGAAGACAAAGAAATATATTTAGATACAAAATGTTAAGCTACAGTGAATTTAAAATTCCATATTTTTGAAATCCATAATCTATGAAATGTTAATTCGTTTCTTATTAACCCAATAATTTGTGGCAAAATCACCTTATTTGTAGTCAAATCAAAGAAACTTGAAGTTTGTAATAATAAATTTGGGTGTGTCTCACCCAATTCTAGTTTGCATATTTCTTTTTTTTTTTAAGATTACATTTTTTACTGACAGACAGAGATCACAAGTAGGCAGAGAGGAGGTGGGGGGAGGGGGAAGCAGGTTCCCCGCTGAGCAGAGAGTCCGATGTGGGGCTTGATCCCAGGACCCTGAGATCATGACCTTAGCAGAAAGCAGAGGCTTAACCCAATGAGCTACCTAGGTGCCCCAGCATATTTCTTTTTCACAACGTGAACGCATAATGCCAACCTGTAGTGGGTGGAAGCATTTATACATTCCAAAAAAAACTAAGACAATACCAAGAATCGTAATCGGTATGAAATTAATAATGCCAAATGCCGTTAGAATGAATATAGAGAAGGATTTGAATATAAATAAAGCACCACACCAGCGATAAAGTAGAACTCCAAAAACCTTAGAGGGCAATGGTGAACACAGTTTTTGCTTCCTCCAACCAGAAGCCTTACTGGCAGCCACCTCTGGAATAACAGAGTTAGAACTGCATGACCAAATCATGGCCAATCTTAAACATACAAACAAATTTTAATAGCTGCATTTGTAGGAGAAAGGATACCCAAAAATAAGCAAGCAAATTGACTAAGTTCTTGAAAAAAATAGTTTATTGTCCTAGCACACACTTAGTAAAAACTCAAGTTGCATAATGTAGAAGTTTCATCTTAAAAAAAATTTATTAGCAATTATTCTTTGCATATTCTTTAGTCTCTGTCTAGAAGTGTATACATATACATGTTTTTATATTTGCACACATACCCATGCATGTTTCTAGAGGAATCTATGAGTCCCACTGCTTTGAAATACTTACAAATGTCAGTGTAAAGATGTTGGGAAACAAAGACCCATTCTCTACTCCTGGCTTTTTTATAAAGGGTCAATGATTCCCTTGAAAACAGATTTATTTGATTGATGAAATTTGAAGAAGAAAAGGAAATGTGTTTTCCACATTGATGTCAACATCTACAGCATCTTCCCCTGAAGGAAGCTTTCAGGGAAAGCTCTGTCCCAGTTAGATAGCATCACCTGTGTGTGGCTGGCCAGTGTCACCTGTGATAGGCAATTAATCTGTATTATTCAGAAATGCACATTAGGAAGCCTACTAAAACTACAGATGTAAGTCATGTTTGACAAGCAAACTTTTTTAAGTGTTAAAGGGAACATTCATTTCCATGTGCCTGTGTTTCGTGTCTGTTGCTTATTTATTTCTTAACATAGTAGAGAAAGAAAGGAGTGTAATTAGATGTAAAGAAATATATGAAGAAATAATTGTATGTTATGTAATAAAACATAAGTAATTAGGAGAAAAAATATACATGGAATTCAGCCATATGCAAATATATTATGAGAACTTTAGAATATCCATATATTTTATCAGCAAGCACAGAAAAATTTTATAAAAGCAATAAATCGAACAGAAATCATGTACAACTTTGTTTATCATATCAGTATAAAAAACACTTGTAAAAACTTTCTAAACATCCAATAATAAGAAACTCTTTCATTAAATTGCATTATGTCCATATCATGGATTGCATATTCATAGAAAATGTTTTTGGAAAAAGTTAAAGACATGGACCAGCAATATTATATTAAATGTATTAAAAGGTATACAAGTATATTTATATAAATAAAATAAACAAAAGAAAATATACTAACATATTAATGATGTCCATGGTTTTGTAAGGGAAGTGTGATTATGATTCTA
The DNA here is from genome assembly GCF_963455335.1 of Martes martes. Taxonomy (NCBI): domain Eukaryota; kingdom Metazoa; phylum Chordata; class Mammalia; order Carnivora; family Mustelidae; genus Martes; species Martes martes. The sequence goes on from NC_137888.1 coordinate 111,157,905, forward strand.
TTTGCACCTTCCTGCATATTTCTGAAATTTTACAGGAAACATGTTTTGCTTTCATAATCGGAAAAAAGTTATTCAAATATACATGAAATCATACAGATGATTATTAGTGGTATATTTTTGTGGAATAACATCACATTTAAAATTGAAACAACCTGAACAGTAGTGATAATGTCTGCGTATATATTACTTAAAACAAGAATTCCATGTTTCTACTTTTACCCAAATTTGCAGTGTGAGATATGCTTTATTTTCTTCTTCCCCCAAAACTCAAAACTGTTTTAAAAATTGTACAACTCTACAGAAAGGAGAAAAAATACAACAAAATAACTGCTTTATTTAAATACGCATTGTTCCAAAACACCAGAATCAACAAAGAATTAGTGAGGCTTTGACACCAAGATAAAAATACAATAAAATACAAGAAGGATTTCGTCCATTTTTTCACATATAGAAGAAAAAATTAACTAGATGTGATTATAATCTTTAAAAGAAAATGTAGTGAAAGATTAAAAAGAAGCAGTGCCACTAGGTAGAATTAACAAGTTGCCAGATACTAGTTTAAAAAAAGAAAAACATTTTGAACACTCAGTGCTATGTAAATATAGAACCTGATACTCTGAGCAGTGAGCTTTTGGTCACTAGAGGAATTTGAAAAAAGTCTGGATTACCAGTAACCTCAGACGTTTTCTATTTCTTGCATCCACTGGTAATACCAAGAAGATGTGCTCCTTAAAATTATTTCCAAAACTAAGAACTCAAAATTCAATATGATTTTGAGATTAGAAATCTATGGTTGTAATTAATTTTCCATGCATATGGAAAATTAATTCCATGGACAAAGATTTTTGTTTATTAACATATAGTGTATTATTAGCCCCAGGGGTACAGGTGTGTGAATCATCAGGCTTATACACTTCACAGCACTCACCATAGCACATACCCTCCCCAATGTCTATAACCCACCTACCTTCTCCTTACCCCCCTCCCCCCAGCAACCCTCAGTTTGTTTTGTGAGATTGAGAGGGATGAAGAACTCCTTCCCCTTTCTTATATGGGGGCAGTTTTGCTGAGATTTGGTAAAATTGGGATGAAGTGTGATTTGGAAGGTAGGGAGAGGCAGCAATGGGAAAGAATGTTCACAATAGAGGAGGATCACTATTAATTCCCAATCCTAGAGCATCTTTTCCTCCATTCTCAGGGTCACTTATATCCTTAGAACTAGTTGTGGTAGGTAGGAGGAGCACACTTAGTAAGAGAATATACTGAGTCCAGCCTTGGTCTTAAAGTCTTAAGATTTAGTAGGGACAAAAAAGGAGAATTTGGAGTACACCACCTTCATGGGTCATGTTACACTAAGTCATAACTTATCAGGGTTCAATTCAAAGGTAAAGATCACCAAATTGAGCTTCCTCCACATTGATGCCTGTGAAAACTTCAGATTGTGAGCAGATCAGGATTTCCAGAAATTTAAAAAAAAACACAGTTAAAGCAGATGACAATATCATGCATAAAATGTAAAATTTAAAAAATAAATTAAAAGAATATTAGGAGGAAATGGACCAAAATTGGGCAGCCAGAAGAGAAAAAGAATGCGAAAACTGGTTCACTAAATCCTCTATTTTATTGAGGCTAATAAACCGTAAGTTAAGTGTATTGCTTTTGCTGTTTGTGGGAAAATGTTTGTTCTCATCTTTTGTTCTTCTTCAGTTAGCTCTGCAGGCATGATGCCAGCATTACTTTTGCATTGGAGCTACAACTGTTTTAGCTGAAAATGTATGTATAGGACAGTGAAAGTCCTACATAGTTGATGGTCCTCAAGAATCACTTTTTCTATGTAAAGACAGAGGTCGAAGCAGAAACATGAAGTAAAAATTACAGGGATATAGCTTTACATTAAATAGTTAAAGCTCCTTCTAGTAGAGTTGTCAAAAAAGAAATTGTTTTTCTTAGGCAGTGGTGGGTTCTCCAATCTTGGAGGTATTTCTTCTAAGGTTGGAAAGCAGGGAGGTTCGTTAGTGAATGCAAGAAAGGATTCACTCAAAAAGCAAGTGAGCTTCTCTTCCATTCCCTCCTGCCTTACATAAGTACTGGGGAGAAAGCACTGAACGAAATATACATAGTCTCTGTCTTTATGATGTTTATACCCTAGGAGGAAATACTGCACACATACTGACATAAATTAAAACAGCAATAAACACACAAAAAAAAAGAATTAGAAAGTGCCAGGTGAGTGTTGAACCATGTCCCTAAGCTATTTGTCCTGGGAGGGAAAAGCTGGGAGGAGACTGAGGTGTCTAGGTATATTTTCCTAAGGAAACGATACTTTAGCAAAAACTTGAAGAGTAGGAATTGAACAGGTGGAAAAGGAGAGGCAAATATGCCACCAGGAAACTCAAGAGCACCTGAGAAAGCCCCAAAACACATACTGGAAACAGAAACGCTGGTGAGTAATGGGGCTGGAGAGGTAGGCTGAGACTGGGTCATGTAGGCATCATGCTCTATCCTAACAACAGTGGGAAATTATTGAAAGGTTTTAACTAGGTGAGTGCAGTTAGATTTGTTTCCACATCTTCAAATACTGGATAAAAATGGCCTTCCCGGGGTGCCTGGGTGGCTCAGTCAGTTAAAGCCCCTGCCTTTGGCTCAGGACCTGGTCTCAGGGTTCTGGGATCGAGCCCTGCATCAGGCTCTCTGCTCGACAGGGAGATGCTTCCTCCCTCTCTCTTTGCCTGCCTCTCTGCCTGCTTGTGATCTCGGTCTGTCAAATAAATACATAAAATCTTAAAAAAAAAAAAAAAAGAATGGCCTTCCAAATTTGAGGATCTACAAAATTGAAGTACTTCCTCCAACTGGTTACACCTTAAACAATACAGGTCCCTAAACCCTTGTGTAGAACTAATTCTCTTTTAAAACAATACAAAAATATCCTTTTTCATTCTTCTGTATTATTCCCAAGGTTTAAGATATGTAGATTCATAATTTTAAGAATAGCAAGGTGCTGTAGACCTCATATCATCTGGTCTCTCATCTCCTAAGACACACCCAGGAGTTCTAATGAGTTGCCCAAAGCTACCCATTGTTTAATGCAAAGTTAAACCAGAACCTGGATCTCCAAAGGTCCTTCCAAACTGGTTATCTCGGTGTTGTTATTTTATGAATGATTAGTGATTGTAATAATCTTGCAGTGTTTATTAGGCAGTCACATGTTAAAGATGAAGTCTTTGGTTATTGTGTTTTTATTTTATAATAATTCAGAACTGTTAAAAAGTTATTCTAATGAGCATTCTAAATAACATCAGAAAAACTTAAATAATATCCTGAAATTAAAGTGCAGTTACATTAGCCATATTACACCACTTGTTTAAGCATCATTATTTAGGCTATTTCTAACACAAAAATCACTGTATTTGGGGGAGATATTTATTTTTTATTATTATTATCTTTTGTTATGTTATGTCACCATACAGTACACCATTGGTTTTTGATGCAGTGTTCCATGATGCATTGTTTGTGAATAACATCCAGTGCTCCATGCAATATGTGCCCTCCTTAATACCCATCACTAGGCTAACCCATCCCCTGACTCCCCCACTCCTCTAAAACCCTCAGTTTGATTCCTTGAGTCCATAGTCTCTCATGGTTTGTCTCCTCCTCTGATTCCCTCTCTTCATTTTTTCCTTCCTTCTCCTAATGTCCTCCATGCTATTCCTTATGTTCCACAAATAAGTGAAACCATATGATAATTGACTTTTTCTGCTTGACTTATTTCACTTAGCATAATCTCCTCCAGTCCCATCCATGTTGATGTAAAAGCTGGGTATTCACCCTTTCTGATGTCTGAGTAATAGTCCCTTGTATATATGGACCACATCTTCTTTATCCATTCATCTGTAGAAGGACGTCTTGGCTCCTTCCACAGTTTAGCTGTTATGGACATTGTTGCTATGAACACTGGAGTGCATATGGCCCTTCTTTTTACTACATCTGTATCTTTGGCATAAATACCCAGTAGTGCAATTGCTGGGTCATAGGGTAGCTCTATGTTTAATTTTTTGAGGAAACTATTAATCTGGACTCTGCCTGCAGGAGAACTTTCTAAGCATAAATACATTTTTTTCCTTGTTTAGATCTGCCCTCTTATCAACTTTCAATTATACAATACAGTATTATTAACTATAGTCACCATGCTAGACATTATGTCCCCATGATTTACTTGTCATAACTAGAATTTTGACATTTTGACCATCTTCAATCATCTGCCTACCTCCCCCAACCCCTCCACCCCCACCTCTGACAACCATCAACCTAGTCTCTATGTCTATGAGTTCGGTTTTTTGTTTCTTTGGTTTTTGATTTCTCAAATGAGATCATACAGTATTTTACTTTCTCTGACTTATTTCACTTAGTATAATGTCCTCAAAGTCCATTCATATTGTCACAAATGGCGAGATTCCCTCCTTTTTATGGCTGAATAATATTTCATAAATAACATTATGAACAGGGGCGCCTGGGTGGCTCAGTGGATTAAAGCCTCTGCCTTCGGCTCAGGTCATGATCCCAGGGTCCTGGGATCGAGCCCCGCATCGGGCTCTCTGCTTGGCAGGAAGCCTGCTTTCCCCTCTCTCTCTCTGCCTACCTCTCTGTCTACTTGTGATCTCTGTCTGTCAAATAAATAGATAAAATCTAAAAAAAAAATAAATAAATAACATTATGAACAAAGAGCAAGGCACACAGTATTGGGAAGGTTTGGTTTCCAATTCTGGGTTAAGAGGACCTATGAAGCTTGTCATTTCATTGAAATCATTGTATTTCATTAAATACTGTATTCTTTTCTCATGGTTCCCTAGCCATCCCCTGGCCAGTTTTGTTTTTTATACTAAAATCAATATATATATTGAGAATTTGGTCCAGGTTTCCCTTCTTCCATTAGCTGTGTAAGTGCAGAGCCTATAGGAAGGTAAAAGTTTTTATCACACTAATTTTTACCCTTCTTCTCATCTTCACTGACGTCTTTGCATTTCTTTAATTTCTTCTGTCTCTCTTATTTTTTCTAAGCCAGCTTCTTGTATGTTTCTATTCCTTTAAGAAGTTTAAATGTTTACTGGAGGAGGTGGAAGAAAATTCATAATAAACTATACAGACAAATAAATAAGGCAACTCTAAAATCACAATAGAAAAAACGTGCAGAAGATATGAATATTCATTGAAGAAAGTAACAAATGGTTACTGATGTGTAAAATTGTTAATCTTAGCAAGAATTCTAAAATGTCCACATGCATTTTTACTTTTTTTTTTTTTTTTTTTTTTTTTTTTTTTTTTGCATTTTTACTTTTTACAGAAGTCATTTTTTCCCTTATCACTTTTATTTTTTTGTACCAACTTTTTTAAATTTAATTTTATTTTTTCAGTGTTCCAACATTCATTATTTATACACCCTAATTTAAAAAATATGTATCTTTCCTTGTTGCTTGTGTGGCAGATATATTTTTTAAAAATGGGCACAGCAGTATTTCCATTCCCATGTGTGCTTTTAGAAACTTGCCACTCTCATCAAGATGTGTGTTTCCCTTCCTTTTGAAATTGTTTGGGACTTTGGGACTGCCTCAACCAAATAATCATCTTTAGGTATTATGACTCTTTCTCAATCTCTCTGTCTCTTCCTCTCAATACTCAACCTTGGAACCTAGCAAAACTGCTATGAGAAAGACCAGGCTGCAGAAGATAGGCATTCCAATTGACAGTCTCAGGTCCCAACATATGGTCACTATCAAAACCAAACCACCTGAGTGAGAGAACATTCACATGCTTTCAGCCTGGTCTTCTGGCCTGACCCTGGGTAGTGCTGCAGTGAGCCATTCTCCTGAGCTCTGCCCTGACCAAATTGCAGATTCCTGAACAAAATAAATATTGTCATTTCTTTAAGCCAGGATTTCTCAGCTTCACCCTACTGATATTTTGGACAGAACAGTTCTTTGTTGTGGAGGGCCGTTCTGTGCCTTGTAGGACATTTAAGAGCATCCCTGACCTCTTGCCTATAGTAACACTTTTAAATGATGACAGTCAAAAAATGTCTTTTGGGAGGTGGCAAAATCACCCTCAATCGAGAATCATTGCTTTAAGCCACTAAGTTTTAAGGTTATTTGTTATACAACCGTAGTGATCACTTTTCTCTCCCTGCTGTGGACATTGTCCCCCACCAACACCCCCCATTTATTTTTATTTATCCATGCCTGCATAATTAAATGGATAGACATTTATATATAATACATGCCCACATACCATGTATGGCTATTTTTAACATAATTTTACATTTTAACATCGTTTTACAAAAGAATAGAAGAATATTATATAGATTTATCCATATATTTTTTCTCACCTTGTAGAAATGAAATAAACTGGAATAATTTTATTTTTTTAATTTTGTTAGCTATAAAATAATATATTAGCTAAAATATTATATTAGCTATATAATATTATATAATATATTCAATAATTTCTCTCAATGGGTATTCAGGTTATTACCATATTTTTCCATAAATATCATATAATAAACTTCTCCCATGCATATATCCTTTTGTAGGAGTGATTTATTTCTTAGGGATAAGTTTCCAGGAAAGTATTTGCTGGGTCAAAGGGTTTAAAATTTTAATAGATATTGCTAGATTGCTTCTTCTAAATTGGCTGTAATATTTCACATTTCAATTAGCAGCTTTCAGCTTCTTTCAGTTGTTCAGAATATTTTATGTACTTCACAATTTATATATATATATATATACACACACATATATATTTCATATGTAATTTCATATATATTTATTACACATTTCATATAGGTCCTATTCTACTCTGTTAATTTCTGAATATTTTCAGCTGTGTATATGTGCTGTTATGACTATGAGGTGTTTTTTTTTTTTCTCTCTTTCCATTCCTATGTGCTTCAAAGCTAAAAAGAAAACCACTGTGGTTTTTTTTTTAACATATGTCCTGTATCCAGACTTTTTACAAATTCTTATATTAACTTTAATAGATTTTTCTAGACTCTCCTTTGATGGATACGATCACAGAAAACAGCAGAAAGAAGTGAAATTCTCTCTTTTCCAATATTACTACTACTTATTTCTTTCTTTACCCTATTGTTTTCAGAACACCTCCAGCCAATATTGAAAACTCATGTTAAAAGCAGGCTTCACTAGGCAGTCTGTTATCTATAAAATGAGGTAAAAAGCTTTGTTATTTATAACAATATGTGTTGTTTTACTTGCATAGTGAAGAATTAAATTTACTAGTTTCTTCTAATTTTATTTGGTGTTATTATTAGAATGACTACTTTAATTTTATCAAATTCCTTTTTAATATCTCTAATTTACTCCTTCATTTTTTTTCAGTTATTAGCAATCATTTAAAAATTTCCACTTCCAGTTTGTTTCCTGAGATTAAGAGTCTATTACGGTTTCTCTCCCTCTCTGGTTTCATCTTGTTGCTGGAGGGGAGAGGGGTAGGAGAGATGGGGTGGCTGGGTGACGGACATTGTGGGAGGCTATGTGCTATAGGGAGTGCTGTGAATTGTGTAAGAATGGTGAATCACAGACCTGTACCCCTGAAACAAATAATACATTATATGTTAATTAAAAAAAGAAGAAAAAATAAAAATAAATAAAAATTTCCACTTATTTTTTCACTCAGTGGTGGTAATATATATAGCTTGCCAAAGGATCATTCATTTCTTTAGGTTCTCAAATGTGTTGCTATATAATTGTGTATCATAACATTTTACTATTGTTAATATCCTCTGTAGTTAAGTCTTAGCTCTAATCTTATGTATTTTACTTCCATTCTTTTGCCCTTGAACAGGTTAATGAAGGCTTTACCATTTTTTATTGGACTTCTCAAAAAAAGTTTGATTTATTTATCTTCTTTTCTCAAGTGTAAATAGAGGTTATGACTGTGTCCATTTCACAAGGATACTATGGTGAAGATTATGAGCGAATAGTCACAAAGTTCTTAGATTTACTCAAATTTCAAATGAAACATATTGCTGGTTCTTATTTTAAGTATTTTTTTCATCAAGTTATATATGTTATATATAACACATATAATATATATTATATTCTGATATGTACTTCTTCGTATATTTCCTACCATATTATTTGTCATACATAGGTCTATAACTGCATATCTTCCTCACAAAATGTGTCTTTTTCAAAATATTTATTTATTTGTTTGAGAGAGGGAGAGAGAGCATGAGGGAGGGGGCAGAGGGAGAGGGAGAGGCAGAAAATCCCAAGCTGTCTCTGCACTGAGTCCAGAACCCAGTGTGGGGTTTAATCTCATGACCCTAAGACAACGACTTGAGTAAAAACCAGGAGTCCATCACTTAACTGACTGAGCGACCCAGGCACCCCATGTCTTTTGTTAACACATGCCAGTCCACTTTATATTTTCCTTAGTGCTTTCACCATAAAATCCACGTTCTGACATTGCCATTCTTTTTCTCTGTCTTAATTGCATTGGCTTTAAGATTTTCATTCTGATTCTTATGAATAGCATAGAGCTGGATTTTTGTAAATCCAGTTTAAAAACATAAGTATTTTTATGGGAGATGGTAGTCCATTGCCAATTTAAATAGTAATTGATAAAGTATTTTGCATGTTTCATTTTGTTTTATGCTTTTATCAATTTGCTATTTTTAGCAGAATAATGTTCATTTTATTTTCATATTGATGAACATTGATCTTTCTAAGATCCAAGAAATCAGAAGAATTAGTTTTTATTTTTACTTTGTTTTAACTTGCTTGTTTTGTAAAGTTAACCATTTTCTACTCCATAAAGCATTAAGTAACTGTTGTTGCTCACTATTTAGGGTTACAGAAATGATTATATATGTACACATACATATATACATATACACATATATGTATTACCAAATACATATATATAACTGAAGTGGTTATATATATATTAAATATAATTATAATTATAATTATATATACAATTATATTTGCGTGTGTGTTTTTAAAATATAAATTACTGCTTATTTAAAAATTATATTTGCTGTGGTATATTCTATAGATTTTATAATGATTATACGTAACTTTATAATTAGAAGTTTTCTGCCCCTCACCCTTTTATTCTTTTTAAAGAAAGAGTTATTACACTCCTTACAACGAAATTGGATTTAATACTGTGTCAGCTAAAACCATACTGCCCTCTATAGGATTTTGGCTGATTCACACTGTATGTATGTGTATCTGGCCCAGAGATGTGCGCAATGGTATTTATTTACATTAAAGAAACTTAAGTATAAGATGTAAATGTGAGAGAAATATACGTTAAAATGGCCAAGATAGTCACATGGACCACTAAATAATTATCATGGTCCTCCAAATACTGAACTCAATATAATTTAATATGAAACACATGACTGGTAGAAGTGAAACGAAAAGTTCATAGGGAAAAAAAGCACTGTGATTTAAATAAATTCAATTCTTTAAAGCATTGACTTAAATATAAATAGTCAATAATTTTGAAAAATATATGGAAAAGAAAAGCATCAGTTGTAGACAGATTTGGTTTACTCTGCAATGGCTACGTATGTTCTTTGCCCTATGTGTAGCACTTGGTAGACATGCAGAAATTCATTTAATATCAGAGATGCAAAGAACATTTGAGATCCTTTGGTTCATTTCTCTCATTTTGTAGACAAAGAACTTATTAGCAGAGAGATCACAGGACTTTGCCAGGCTCACATTTGAGACCCTAGCACAGTTCTTTCTTGGATACATCTCTTCATATTTCTAGGCTAGTACAGTCTTTCATTTCCACAGAAATACCACTTTTCTGTTTCTGGGCTATATAATGTCTTACCATTCATTTCTATGTCTTTTTATATATCAGAGTTTTTCTGTATCTCCTTTTCTTCTGTTTCACTGAAGTTTTCCTTTCTTCTTCTGCATTCCCTTTAGCATTGTCTTAAGCCCACTTAGCTGTTAGATTATTCAAATTTAAGAAACCACTGAGGATAATGGCATAAAAATGATACTCAAATCTCTTTCTGTTTAGAATTTAAGATACACTCTACCTGTAAAGTGGGTCACACAGAATACGCACACACCTAGATATTGAATAAAGTCAACCAAGACATATTATAAAGAATTTGGACCTTGAATTCAGACTGTGGCTTAAATCGTAGCTCTGTCTCCTACTAGAATTGAGATTGTGAGTAAATTACTAAATCCTTCTTCATAAATATATTTCTTCATAAATATATTTCTTAATTTTTTTATAAATATATCACCACATAGTTTGCATGGTTGTAATTTGGAATAAGTGAAATAATATGCATAAAGATTCTAGTATACAGCTCCTATAATTTAGTGGGCACTCAAATGTAATCAAATATTTAATGAGAACCCCAAAATCCATCTATCATACATTAATCCTATCAAAGGTTAATGGAGTATTTGCTTCATTATGAACAAAAATATCTCCACCTACTTAGTGTGTTAACTCTGCACTTCAATTGATTTTTTCTGATGTCCTGAAATTCTGAACGTTGAAGTTATTTAATTGATATTTCCTTTAAGGTAATTCTTTTGTATCCTGTTTTTAAAATCTTTGGCTACCTGTATCTTTTCTTCTGAACCTTTTGTTGTCTTACCTTGTGCATTTATATCTGAAGTCTATTTGATATAATGTTTTATTGTGTTAGGTTGAGGTTAAGATTCACCTTTCTCCACAGAGATACACACTTGATTCAGGTTATTTGTTAAAATGATTGTACTTCTTCTCCATCACGCTTCAGTATTACCATTTTCATAAGTCATAAATCAAGTGATCATATATTTGAGTTTAACTTATACTTCCTATTCTGTTCAACTCATATTGTTTTTTGCTCCAGTAATGCACTGTCTTAATCACTATAATTTTATATTAAGTTTTGAAATCTTATCTTCTGTTCATTTCAAAAGATATCCAGGCTAGGGGAACCCGGGTTGCTCAGTCCGCTAAGGTTCTGACTCTTGACTTCAACTCAGGTCAGGATCTCAGGGTCAGGAGATCCAGCCCAGCATCGTCCATCTCTGCCCTGGGCATGGAGTCTGCTTAAGATTCTCTCTCCCTCTCCTCCTGCCCCACACCTTTAGCACTCTCGCTCTCAATCTCTTTCTCTTAAAAAAAAAAAAAAAATCTGGACAATTCTTGGCTATTTGCATTTCAATGTCAGTTTGTCAATTCCTGCCAAAGACTGCTGGGTTTTGGTTGGGATTATAGTGAATCTATTTATCATTTTTGGAAGAATTATTATCCTAATGACATTATTTCTTATAAACATGAACATAGTCTATCCAAATGCAAAATTTTAATAAAATAAGTACCTTTCAAGACAGAAAGGATATAAGATTCAAAATTCAGAAAAAGAACAGGGGTTAGAACTTCAATTAAAAAAGGGACTAATTAGCGATAAAAAGATGTGGAAGATTGATGTGATGCAACACTTTTTTTTAAAGATTTTATTTATTTATTTGACAGAGAGAAAGAGAGATAGCGAGAGAGGGAATACAAGCAGGGGGAATGGGAGAGGGAGAAGGAGGCTTCCAGCTGAGCATGGAGCCCAATGCGGGGCTCGATCCCAGGATTCTGGGATCATGACCTGAGCCCAAGGTAGATGCTTAATGATTGAGCCACCTTGGCTCCCTAGTGTGACAGAACATTTGAAAGAAGATTAAGAAAGTATCTACTGGGTAATTTCTATACATTATAGATATTGTCATATCTATAATGTATAGAAATTTATCTATATATTATTATATAGATAAATTATATATATTCTGTATATAATTTCTGTTATATATATATATATATATATATATATATCTCCAGTATCTACTGGATATATTTCTCTACAAAGAAGGAGATAATAAATCCATTGAGAGACAGAGATACAGGCTTGTGGAAAATTATGAAGGTTAAAAATTGTCACAGAAGGGAAACAGAGAGAAAACAATCAGCTCTAGGGTTCAGATAAAGAGAAAGACCATGAGTGTATAGTAACTAAATTATGTGATCAGTAACATAAGAGTAGAGACAGATCAAAAGGATGTTTGGATTGATCTGTATTTGAGGATTTGTTGAAAAGTTTTATAGGAACATAAGTATAGTGACAGATTTGAAGGTTTTTGTAAAGGATTGGTAGAAGTATTGGATCACAAAGGAAAAATGTCTCAAGAGAGCTGAAAGAATTGGGGAAGATAGTCAAGAGACTAGGTGCCTTATGGAAGGAAGAGATCAAGCATAGTAAGAATAAATGAGCCAAGTATTGAAAAGATGTGGATTATCGTCAGATAATCGTCAGAAAGAAGCCAGAAAGATGTCCCTAAACCACTCAAATGTTTTTGATCTCTTCCTCTTGAATACAACGCAGAACTTACTTTAGCCATCCCTTCAGAGTACTTGGTTGTAGAATAATTTGCCGGACTTGGGTCCCTCTTATGACTGAGTGAAAACTTCTGGGTAGGATGGTGAATGTGGATAAAAAAAGGGAAGCTGTGGCAAAGATGTATTATTTGATGTATATTTGATGTAATTAGAGCTTGTATAATGTGCTTTAGAGATGAAGTGGTTATTCCACTGTGTTTTATAATGTAGAAAAATGGAGGAGTACCTGGTGGCTCAGTCGGTTAAGCTTCTGACTTCCGCTTGGGTCAAGATCTCAGGGTCCTCGGTTTAGTGGGGAGTCCTCACTCCCTGTTGGGCTCCCTGTTCTGCAGGGAGAGAGTCTGCTTGTCCCTCTCCCTTTGTTCCTGCCCCTGCTCATGCATTCTATCTCTTTCAAATAAATAAAATTTAAAAAAATAAAAAAAAAATAAGAAAATGGAATCTTGGAGGAAATAGTATTTGCCATAGGGGTAGAATTACAATTTGAACTTAGATCTCTTGTCTGTCTCATCTTCCACCAGGGTGGGTGTACTCATCATACTTTCCTTGTACTTTGCAAGTAGGTATCCTATATCTTGAAGCATGGTAGAATCATTCGTTAGTTGGAAAACGTTTATAGCATTTTTAGTTTTAATGGCATTCCCACTAGATTTATAAAATTTACAATATGTATAACTCTGTGAGATTCACTTTAATGTTTCACACTTAAAAATTACAGGAATCAGGGGTGCCTGGGTGGCTCGGACAGTTAAGCTTCTTCCTCCGGCTCAGGTCATGATCCCAGGGTCCTGGGATTGAGTCCTACATCAGGTTCCTTGCTCAACGGGGAGTCTGCTTCTCCCTCTCCCTTAGCCCCTCCCCCAACTCATGCTCTTTCTGGCTAATAAATAAAACCTTTAAAAATATAGGAATCATACAATATTGTATATATTATCTTAAATATAGCAACTTGCTGAGAGAGATGATGGAGAAGCTCTGCTGGGAATGCTCTGATGCTTTGACTTTTTCTCTTATACTGGTGGACCAATAGGACTGCCCACTGATGAGAGTGTTTTATAAAAATTAGATGAGACAATGAATGTGAAAGTACTCAGAACAGTGCCTGGCACAGGTTTGGCTCTCAGCATATTTTACTTATTTGGTATTTAACTTCATCTATGATAACAATGATGGTAATTGAAGATGAGGTAGAGAATGAAATTCCCATGAAGTTCTTTTTATTTTTAAAAGGGACTTTACAAAGTGTGATGCAAATGATGAGAGTGGTTATAGATAGATTCAGTAAAGGCAACCACAGCGCATTTATTTCCAAGTCACTACCATTCTTATCTGGCACAGACCGGCTCAATTAATGAGCAAACAAGCCAATCTTAATTCCGTCCCATGAAATATATTACAGAGACTGAGAAATTCTGAGCCATTGACATGATCTTCCCCAAGAAAGTCTAGCACTCTCTTAATTCACTGCTCACACTGTTTGTTCCATGTGGAAGCCTCTTCTCTAAAACATTTTTATCTGTCTGTCAAGTTGCCATTCAAGCTGTATATTCTTTGTTCATTCACCTTCTACACCTGTATGATGGGTGAGAAGGAACTCCTGTGTAAGGTATCCTTAGTATCTGGCAATATTGGGAACACATCACAAGAGAGCTCCAGCATCACATTCCATCATTTCTAAGGCACAGAAGAGACTGAAATTAAAAGGTACTAGACACAATATGTTCCCACCTTCTCTTTCAAACTTTTGTGTTTTCCCCCATGAGATTAAGAGCTCCCAGCACACACCTCTACCTCTACAGCACACTATCACATTCAATGCCCAGTAACAAGGAAGAATTAAATATTTTATGCAGACTACTCCCAGCAATAGTGTGCAGACAAAAGTCATACACTCAGGGATAAAGTAACTAGGATGTTTCAAACTGACATTTTTAAAGGTAATTCTTAGAGTACTTTCTAGAGGAGCCTTGCCCTTTATACATTTTGAGGGAAAGATGGGGAGACCAAAAGTTGCACATTCTATTCAAAGATAATACATGAGGACTGTTTTTAGCTTAGCTCACACCACCACTGCCAGTCCATCATCATGAACTTGAGTAGATTGGAAAATCAAGGTTTCTTGCTTTATTATGACATTTGCATGTTCTACATTATCAGTAAACTCTACCAAGACAGGTGACAAGAAAAAGAGAATAATTGCTAGGTAGCACCTATTTTTTTTTTAGGTGACAACTTTTAATAAGTGGGAAATGAGTAGCTAAACTTCATTAGTGATCTTACTTTCAGAATCACAAATACAATATTTTAATATTTTAAAAAATTTCCAATAACCTATCAAATAAATTCTTACATATGTTAAATCTTAACCTATCATCCTTCTCCCCCATCTCTGGATTCCTGTTCTTTAAAGAACTATGGTCCCTTTGCCCTGTTTGTTAACCTTCTCTTTTTCTCTTTTATCCCAATGACTCTTTCGTCATTTCTATAACCTTTCCATTTAAAAGAATTCCCATATCTTCAAAATTCCTTACTTTTATTTCACTCTGGGCCTACTTGACCCAAATCCAAGTCCACAGGCCAAAATAGAGTTTTCTGTGAGCTTGGAGTCAGGAGACCTGAGTTCTACTACTTGATAAATACTGTTGACTTTCCGTGTGACCTTAGACAAGGCACTTTCTTCCTGGACATTTAATTTTCCAATTTTTAAACTGAATGGATATTGGAGTTGGTAATTTCCATCGTCCCTTTGAGACAAATTAAGAGGGGACAATCTAAAATTCTCACATCCTTGTGTCTCTCGAAGCCTTCCCCAGTGAGCTGTTGCATCCTTCAGCCACCAGAGGGGGCTTCCTGAAGACTTTTCTAAGTAAGGAATGTGTGTCTTTTAATGATAGTCCACATTCTGATTGAGAAATGTGATTCTACTTTTTACTTTAAAGTAAATGTGAAAAAAACATGTTGCAGCAAATATGAAATTTTGTATTAATATGACTTTATAGCATGAGGCTAATTTCATTTGCTTTAAAAACCAACCAGGTTGAGAATCATCTACCTTTTAAATTTATGAACATAGGAGAAAGCACTTTTAGGAGCCAATGGAAGAGAAATACAAATCATACGAGTAGGATTCTGAAAGCCGTTATTCACAACTAAGATTCTTTTTGTTGATGGCATTATAAACGGGGAATTATGATATCCCTTGTACTTTTTGAAGACTATGTTATGAAAAATAAAGAAGCGCAATTTGATAAAGACATATTTCAAATTAAAATGTTATGCCCTCTATTTATATCCCCCAAAAGGCAGATTTAGCAAGTGTGTGAACAAATAAGGAGCCACCCATCTTCCCGGGCCCTGGGTGCCACAGTTAGTTGAATAACTGACTCTCGGTTTGGCTCGCGTCTGATTTCACGGTTGGGGGAGCAGCCCGCTTCTGGTTCCACGCACTCTGCATGGAGTCTGCTTGGGTTTCTTTCTCTCTCTCCCTCTGCCCCTCACCTCTGCACACTCTCTCTCAATAAGTAATTAAGTCTTTAAAAAAAGAGAGATTTATCCATCTTTCTATGGATAATATAGGTTAAGATGAAAAGTTAATTAGTGTTTGTATTATTATTTTTATTATGAAATAGTCCAACATATCTGTAGATCAAAAAGAGCTAACATTAATTTGATACTTTGCTACCTTTTTTTTTTTTAATTTTAAAGATATTTATTTATTTCTTTGACAGAGCTCACAAGTAGGCAGAGAGGGGCAGAGAGAAGGGGGGGTGGATGCAGGATGAGGGGCTTGATTCCAGGACCCCAAGCTCATGACCTGAGCAGAAGGCAGAGGCTTTAAGCCACTGAGACACCCAGACAACCTGATTCTTTGTTGCTTTTAAAAGTTACTTCTGGGGCACCTGGGTGGCTCAGTGGGTTAAGCCTCTGCCTTCGGCTCAGGTGGTGATCTCAGGGTCCTGGGATAAAGCCCCATATTGGGTTCTTTGCTCAGCAGGGAGCCTGCTTCTCCCTTTCTGTCTGCCCACCTCTCTGCCTACTTGTGGTCTCTCTCTCTGTGTCAAATAAATAAATAAAATCTTTCTAAAAAAAGCTACTTTATTATTCTCTTGGAGTCCTTTAGATTTTATCTTTGTTCTTTTTTTATATTTGATATTCTTATATATCAGCATGCCTTTTTTATTATTATTATGTTATGTTAGTCACCATACAGTACATCATTAGTTTTTGATGTAGTGTGCTGTGATTCATTGATTATAACACCAGTGCTCCATGTAATCCATGCCTTCCTTAATACCAATCACCTGGCTCACCCATCCCCTCAACCCCCTCCCTCCTAAACCCTCAGTTTGTTTCCCAGAGTCCATAGTCTCTCATGGTTTGTCTCCCACTTTTCTCCCAGTATGTTTTTAAGGTGTTGAGATTTTCTTCTCTTTAAGGCTTGAAACTCTACCAAGATTTTCAGTCTAAGATCGTATCGCCTCAATATGAGGAATTCTCAGTTACTCTTTTAGATTATTGCTTTCTTTGCACTATTTTCCTTTGTTCCTTGCATTTTTGGTATGAAAGTACTGACATGTCTCTGCCTAATATCCATATTAATATTGGGCTGTATCATTCTCTTATCTAATTCTTTGAGTTTTTCACTTCAGCTATTATATTTTTGACAACCAATATCTCTAATTCTTGCTTCTTGTTTCCCAACATCCTCCCTTAGAATTCTGAGAATATTTATATCTATGTTTTTTTTTTCTGTTCCATTAGCTCTATATTCTCTATAATCAGATATTCCATTTTTGAACTCCTAGGATGTTTACACTCCTCAGAAGTTACATGGATTTTTACTGTGAACTCATTATCAATCCCATGAAGCTAACAGCTACCATTTCTGACTATAATATTTCAAGACTGAGACAGTTATAGTTCTGTTCTATTTATAAGTGTGACTCTGCATTTGTCCTCTTTCTCTGTCTTTTTTGATCTGTAAAGGTTTTGATGTCGGAACATCAGCCAGGGCCTCATATTTTGATAATGTTTGTGTAAAGATGACAAGCCAGTGACTTATTGGATAATATTTCATTTCGTATTCAGGTATGGAAATTGGTTAACATTTAATGTTTTTTCTCCCCTCTCTCTCACTCTAGCTCCCATTTTCAAAATGCTATTCCTCTAGTTTGGAGCACTGTTTTTTTCTGAAATCCATAAAGTCTGTATACTGCTGGGTGTTAGTAAAATAAATAATATGAGTTATTGATGAATACAAATGACAAAGATCTTTTTTAAGAATGCAAAAATGCTACATACATTTTTATTAATCAAATTTAACTAATTACATAATGTCAGTGGGAAAAATACAGATTAGGTATAAGAAGGCTAAAAGTAAACTGAAAAAAATTAGATATAAATCCCAGGTATGCTTCTTATGAATAGTTTGACCTTGGTTAAGCTCTAAGACCTCAGGACTTCAGTTTTTAAATTTGCAATACATGAATAATAATTCATTTCTTCTCCTGATTTTACTTGCTAAGGGAGTGTACAAACATAAAAAGATAACACACCAATGAGGAAAAGAATGTGTGTGTATCTATGTGTGTGTGCATGTGCACACACACACTAATTTTGGTGTTTACCTGATAAGCCCCAACACAGGGTACCTCCAGTAAGATGTGATGGAAGAATGCACTTAGGAGTGGATGTCTAAGTAAGATTTCTTTAAATCTAGAAGGGCTATTTTGTAGAACAACTTCCACTTATTCAACTAGTCACATGATTGTTTATAGCTCTTCTCCTTCACTTTGGAGCACGGACAGAAGAGAGAGAGTAAATACATGGCTTGCACTGCAAAGCTAGACCCTGACAGCTGTGTGACTAGGTGTGTTTTTCACATGGGAATAGGGAACATAAAGATTTTGACACCTGGTTTGAAGAAGTTAAAGAGAAAGCAAGGCATTTGCCTTCTTCTTACAGAAAAGAAACTTTGCCTACCAGCAAAACACGATTTAACTCATGTCCAGAAGAGTCAATGACCAACCCCTTTTCTTAAGGGCAGAAACCAGAAAGGGACTGAAGAAAGAAGTTAGAATTGTCGACAGAAATGTCCTTCTCTAGGGTTAAGGCAGATATTGAGAAGAGAAGAGAAGAGAAGAGAAGAGAAGAGAAATCTCCTTTTTCTTTCAACAACAGTAACAATTATATGAAGTAACATGAGAAGTACTTGGCAAGGTAGAAATCACAAAACAAAATGGAGATATTTATTATATTAAAGAAAGCATTTGTATAAAATCATTTTGTGCTCCAGAAATGACAATTTTTTCAAAGTTGCTTTGTGTAAAGTGATTATCATTCTTGTGGAAGCATGGTAGGCACTTCATTACGTGGTATTTTGTATTAGAATTTCTACTAGACTTAAGAATCTAAAAGCTCCATTTAATCCTGTCAACAAAATATGTACAATTCATATGACTTTCTTAAATTAAAATCCTTATTAGTAATAGTCAAAATACTACTATTAGTCATAATTAGTATTAGTCATAATACTAAGGGTACTGCAGTTTGAAAATCATAGGTTTATAACCCAATTTACTATAATATATATTAAGCATCAATATAGTTTTCAATTTATTCATCTTAACTTTATTATTAATGACATCTCTTTGCTCATGATTTTCTTTTTGTCAAAATATGTCATTCTCTTGTGTACCAGGATACCACAAGTTCTCCTCCTCTTCAATTTAACTATGACTTCAGAGTCTCCATTGCCAACTCCCCTTCTAGGAGACCACTGGAATTGCTCAAGCTTTTAGTCTCATCCCTTTTCTTATTCTACAAATTTTTCTGGAGCAAACTGATCCACTGCCATAGTTTCAGTGATTTTCTACATCTTGACGACTTTAAAATTTATATACTTAGCCTGAGTGATTCTTGGAATCTCAAGATCTGTATATTTGTTACATTCTTGCTATCTCCTACTTGCTACCTGTGAAGCAGCACAGGCAAAACTTGTCCAAACCTGAACACGATTGTTGCTATCCTTCTCGACCTTCTCTAGGTCAGTAAATGATAACACCACCATTCCTCCAATCCAGGCAGAATCTATCAAGGAAGTCATATTTGACTCCTCCCTCAGCTTCACCTTCTACAGTCATTCATGAAGTCTCAATCTTAAATAAATTTCTAAGACTCCATTTATTTCCATTTCCACTCCACCACCATGGTGCAAGCTTCTGTCATTTTTTATCTTGGACAATTCAGTCTTTAGCCTTGCTGAACTCACTCTTTAGCTTTGCTGAACTCAGAGATTAGTGAATAATCTCTAGTAATTTACTGGACCTTTAAGAAAATTAAGAATCAGAATATAAACCAAAGCCAATACACCTGAAAAAAGTAAAGCCCATGTCTACATGTTTAATAAATTATCTAAAGAAAAAAAATCACACGGATATCATAAAAAGTTTAGAAATACATAAAATAATTTTGCATAAAAATGTGTGTGAAATAAAGGTTAAGGATTGTGATTCAAAAGCTTAAATGAATATACTGGAAAAAAAGAAAAATCTCACATTAACTAATCTTTTAATCTAAAACAAAAACTGGAATAAAGTAGAATTTTAAAACATAGAAGAAAACAAATTATAAAGAAAGAAAAGGAGCAATTATAACAAAGAACTGAAAAAAAAATACCTAGTTAATCAACTACTACTCATTAGTAGTAGTTTTCGGAAAGAAACTAATCTGATAGACATATATAATTCCCTGGTTATGAAAAGAGAGATTTAATTTTTAGAAATAAGGGAGCTATAACTTTGATATAACTGAGTTTTTTTTGTTTTGTTTTGTTTTTGTTTTTGTTTTTTTTTTTAATCATAACATGCTGGGGCTCTTTGGTGGCTCAGTTAGTTAAGTGTCCAACTCTTGATTTCTGCTCAGGTCCTCATCTCAGGGTCATGAGATTGAGCCCTGTGTCAAGTTCTGTGCTCAGCTGGGAGTCTGCTTAAGATTCTGTCTTTCCAGGGTGCCTGAGTGACTTCAGCTCAGGTCATGATCTCAGGGTCCCAGGATGGAGCCCTGCTTCATTGGTTGGTCAGGGCTCTGCACTCAGCAGGGAGTCTGTTTGTCCCTCTGCCCATCCCTCTGCTCGTGTGTTCTCTTTGTCTCTCTAACTCAAAAAAAAAAAAAAAAAAAAAAAGATTCTCTGTGTCTCCTTTCCCTCTCCCTCTGCCCCTTCCTCCCTACATGCTCTCTCTCTCCCTCTCTCAAGTAAATAAATAAATCTTTTAAACTCTTAAAATGCTATTAATTTATTAATGCAAATATCTTTGAAAACTTGGGATGATCACTCTTAGAAATATGAATTAATAAAATGACTCAAGAGAGAAAAATTACTCAAAATACAGTGATAACTTTTAAAGAGACTAAACACACAGTTGAAAATCCCCTTCTAACATACATACTGGGCTCAGATGGTTTCATAGGTCAACTTTTAATCCAATTTTCAAAGAACTGATAATCTCAGTTTATTGCAAATAGTCACAGAGAAGAGAAAAAGAGAAAACATACCCCAATTCATCTTATCAAGCTAGTATAACCACCATATCCAAACTAGGATAAAAACAGCATAAAAAAGGAGAATTATTGACCCATTCCCCTAAAAGCACAGTTATAAACTACTAAATAATACATTATAAAATCTCACCTCTCTGTGTACCCCTGACTCCGTACCATTCAACTATACTGGCTCTCATATT
Source organism: Martes martes (assembly GCF_963455335.1). NCBI lineage: Eukaryota > Metazoa > Chordata > Mammalia > Carnivora > Mustelidae > Martes > Martes martes. The sequence goes on from NC_137888.1 coordinate 111,179,078, forward strand.
TGAAAAATGGAATTTGAAAACTTCCAGTGATGTTTAATTGGATTTAACTGGACTTTTAACCATTTTCTTTAAGGCTCCATGAGATGTTTTTATCTTTTTTTTTAATCTTTAGGATTTGACTAATTCTAGTAGTTTCTGTTACTCTTTTCAGCTCTCTTCCTATGTCCTCATTCCTAACTTCTTTCCCTTCTGCTCCCTTATCTTGTGAGTTAACACCTAGGGCCTGACCTATTGCTCCTCTTGGTTTATATCTGCTCCCTTGAAGAGCACACCATTCACACATGTCCAGTAATCCTCATCATATCAGTAACTCTCAGACTGAAATGTTCCCCCTCTGCTGATCAGAATCCAGACCTACCAGATTCTTATTCCCATTGTGCATAACACTCCTCAAGTTTAATTTGACCAAAACTATACTCACTCTTTCCTCTGTCAAAAAACTGACTTCCAATATCCTTGTCTTCACATCACTTTCGCTGCTGTCATGGTTTTTGCTACGAAGCTTGCTAATCTGGCATTATCATCTTGAATTTCTCCTTTCATAAACTGTAGTCACCTGATTCATTCCTTAATAATACATCTCATATTTGTCTCTTTTCATCTAGTCCTATTTCAGCTGTCCTTGCCCAAGGGCCTGTCACAAATATAGTGCACAGCATTTTCAACCACCTCTTGCTTTGCTCCAATCCACACTGCTCAGCACTGTCAGTTTTTTGTTAAAACATCCCATTCATCATTACATCACCGTTCTCTGTTCTTCCGGGGTTCACTATTTCTTATTGTAACCGGGCTGTGAGATGTTAAGATTCCTCAAAATCAGTTCTTAAGATATGATTACCATTATTTCCCATTTCCAATCTGAATATCTCCATGTCCCATAGTACAATAATCATTATAAATTAAACCATAAAAAACCAGTCACACTGAAAGCTAAAATAAAGAACTCCTACTTTAGAATTGTAAATATCTTTGGCTATGGAACCAATATTATATTTTTAGTCATATCATGCTTTATTTTGCTTAAAATACATCAAAATTAAAAATTTGGAGTGATTAAACTGAAAAGGGGGGTTATTAATCAATGGGCATTTTTTAGCAGATTATTTTCTTGTTCTTTTTTCTTTTAGGTGTTAACTTGCCTGATGACAAATAAGTTGTAAAAAAATTATTTTTAAGGGGGTGGTGACTAGTCTTTGAAAATAAATGTTTGGCTGTAATTGTTATTTGTTCCCTAAAGGATAGGGAAGACGCTTGATGTGTCTTGTCTGACATTATCGTGAAGGGGTTTATTAAGAAAATTGCCCGTAACTTGTACCAAGCTGTGGTTTCTACATTTTCCCTTTGGCTTATGCTTTCTAATTCCCTGGTCCCAAACCACATCAGTTGTTTCTTAATGTACTTTAAGCCGCGTATCATCATGACAATGTCTGTTACTCAAGACCCCTGAGTCCATTGCCAACCTCAGTGGTTATTTAATATAATGGCAGAGATTATGTGATTGACAATGAAATTAGATCTCAAGCTGATACCAAAAACAGTGACCTATTCTAGGTAGTTATCTAGATCATAGGTTTGTTCTGTCCCTGTTCTTTACATTGTCCAAAATTCTTAGATTGCTTTATGAAAGGATTTCCTAATAACTCAGGAACAGCATCAAAATCACAATAATCTAAGAGTAGCATTGCTTAAAATAATAAACTGGTTTCTCTTTTATAATTCATTATTACAGAAATTGTTTAATCTTGTTTTTTAAATTTAACTTTTTTATCTTCTTGTATGTTTATATCCACAATTTTGGTCTCATGAGTATTGTTTGTAAAAACATAAATGTTTGTTTGTTTGGCCAATTACATTTTGTCCCTCAGTTTTATAGCAATTTTTATTTTAAGTGTATACATTAGGAGTACATATTCTTACTTAACTAATATTTTATTCCAATTTAGATAATTATATTACTTTATATAAATTAAAGTTCATGATACTTTGATTATTAAAAAAAGTATCCTTAAGATTTTGCAAGTTTAGAGATTTTTTCATTTATTCCCCAAATTCTTGAAAGATTCAAAACAAGAAATGAGATTGCCAAATTTTGGCTATTAAACATCAGGTTCATATACGCCTTCAGTATTAACTTTTAATGCTTTAAGAAAACATATTGATAAATTTATTGGAGTATCTGTATAAATATTTTGCTGAAAGTAGAGTAATTCATCAGTGATTCTTATTTAAATAAATTTAATGAAAGTATACATTTTTATCAAGTATTAGATATTTTTCCTTAATGGGAAAATATTTCATAATTCTTATTTCCCTAGAACTTTTTGTGTTGTTTGCCAACTCTTTTTCATAAAGATAATCACACACTCAAACATTTATAGCCTCAAAGAGTAGATTGCAAATATAATTTTACATGTAGCACTTCTTACCTTGAGATGAGATTTCTTAGCCAGCATCGTACACTGCTGTTTCTAACATTAATTTCTCATTGCCCGGTAACCTCACTACTACCTAAAAATGTGTTCCACTGGCTCATAAACAATTATATCATCGATCCCCTCTGTGTGTAACAAGAGACCTTAACCACAGAACTGGGAAATAAAAGGAAGAATTATGCCAGAAGTAACAAGGGTGCCAGAAACCTGCTTTGCAGTGATTGGCTAAATGGGGCCAACCAGTTGAGTTTCATTCATCAGACTTGTTGAGTTAACCTTTACAAGCATTTTTTTTTTTTTCCATTTTCTCTATTTTTCTTTTCTGAGGTCTCCTTTGATTTCATGCTGGCTTTTTAAATTGAGGATAAAGTTAATTCACTTAACAATGCCACAGCTGGAATTAAGTATGCCTCTTCTCCTACCGCTGAGGGGAGGGGCCGTTGCTGGTTGGTGGTGTCTTATTGGATGCCCAACACCCTTGAGGGCTGTTGCTGAATCAGTGGTGCCTCTAGCGACAGACAAGAAGTTAACTAATTATGAACATATGGTTTGGCAGACACCTTGTTAGCTTGCTGCTGCGTAGGTGTTTGGAAGGAGGTAAAGGGGAAAGTTTGAGGTAGAAGGTGTGGTTAAAAGTCCCACTGACAAGCCTGGGGGAGATTTGATTGATCCTAATCTATTCTTTTTGTCAGGAATCAGCATGCTCCTGGCAGCAACAGCTTGGTAATAACAGAGATTTGTGGCCCTTAAGCTCTTGTGGTGATAGTCGGCACACAACCAGTCAACTGGCTCCTTACATGGCCCCCATTTAATTGGCCACAGTGGTGGTAAGAGAAATGAGATGTTAGGTCAAGGTACAACACATGGCCTACCTGAAATGGTTCACAACGATCTAAGGCACAGATGTCATCTTTTATCGGAGTGAGTCTCTTATGGCCTGATTGCCATAGGAGAAGCCTTGAGAAAAAGGCTGAGGGAGAGCCTTCAGTCAAAGCCTGCAAGTATACTATTTATACTTGAATCACCTACAGAAAAAGGCAGATGGAGAAAGGATAGGGAGCTGACATATTAGACTAAATTGTGACTAAGTCTGATGAAGAATAAAGTGGATTTTCAATTGTATGAAAGGGAAGATTTCTTGGGAAATTAATAGTGGATAGCTTGAAATAGTCTTTAAAGTGTATGTCTGCCAGATAAATTGGAAAATCACACACATCTGGTATTCAACTGCATAGCTATAACCAAAAAGATATTTTTTCCATTATCCACAAATTTGTATACCATGCTTGTACTTGGTATCCGTCACTCGTACCCAAATATTTAGGGTGCTGTAGTCTCTGTACCATAAAGGGTTCCACTCAAAGTCAGCCATAATCAATAAGGATATCATCGGATTTTGTTCATTGTCTCTTAGACCTGTTGTCTGAGGTTTATCAACTTAATCTAACATGCTTAATTTCTGGATACAAAAAAACCAAAAACCTCCATGATATCTATAGAGGATTAGTTTAGCTAGCAGAAAACACTGCTCTTAGATCTGCTAAATATTTTCAAATCTTTGTCCTTTACTTACTGGTTTTCTTATGTTTGTTGTTCTGGATAGTATAGATAAGATGGATGTTTTATAGATCAAATAGTATAGACGCTTATGTAAAAGTGATTATGTAGCCTCCCTTACTAGATTGTCACTAACAACTTTACAGCATTTGTTAGTGAATTAATAGATGGGAGAGGATTTACAGATATGATCAAGTAGACTCATTTCTATGCTCTGCCATTACACAAAGTACACATGAACAGTGTCTGTGAGTGAATATATGTGTGTATGTGTGCATGTGAATATGATTATTGTTTTCCTGAGAATGGTTTATACAGACTTTCTTTTTTAAATTAGCTGTAATTCATTTTAAACACCCAAAACTCTATGTCTCGCTGAAAATATAGCCAGGGGAAACTTCAAATAAGAAGGACAAGAAGTGCAACAATGTAGAGCATGGGATCTGTAGTTAGCTCGTTTGGGGCAGGGATGTAATACTTAGCAACAATATGGCCTTGAGAAAATTGTTTCCTCATCTGAAAATATCACCTGTCCTACCTGATTTACTATAGGTAGTTGGTGTAAGGATGAACTGAGTTAACGTACATAAAGTTTTTAGCATCAGGCCTGGCACAATTTTTGTGCAAATATATGTTCACTAAAAATGAGACAGATAGTGAGATGCATTATTCTCACATAATTTTGTCTTCAAGTGGTCTGACACCTCAGGTTTTATTTCACAGAAACAGGGAATTCAAAATGGTGAGGATCAATGAAGTCTAAAAACAGAACTTGTTTAGGTCATTAGGTAAGGAAATTGCACAGAGCAAAAGAGTTCAATAGGGTCTCCTTGGTGAAGGGAAGGTTGCTATCTGCCTGCCTCACACTGAGAGGTGAACTCACAGATCAGTGCTCTATCTCTGCAGAGCTTCTAATTTTTGAAAAACACCAGAAATAGGGCCAAAAGAGGATGGCTTTTCATCAGACTACTTGTGTGATTGGTCTGATTAACTGACTGGTGCCACTTGATCATGGTGCCTTGCATACAGCAGGTGTTAAATATTTGCTATGAAAAGAATCCCTTTTTTTTAGGGCCTTCATTTCAGCTGATAGAAGTTTATTGAGCATATCAATAATAAGATCAGACCCCCCCAAAATTCTAATTCCTTAATATTGAAATACCGCTAAATCCACTTATTTTGTTATGAACTATGCTTATTTTGTTATGAGCAGCAGGCTGAGTCCCTGCAATGTATTATTTTAAGACCTGGGTACATAAATCAGTTTGCTTTTTCTTATTTATATAAATGTCTATTACTCACCTACATCCTGGTAGTTTGCTTTATTGTTTGATCTTTTAAATTAAGCCATTTCAACATTAAGATAGTTTATTTTAAAGGAGAAAATATATATTTGAAATTTGTATAAAGATAAAGCTTTCTATCAGTATTAAGAATACCTGCATGTTTCACATGGGATCATTTGTAACATTTGGATTATATATTTTGCTTTTAACAGACAAATTAAAAAAATACCCTTTCCTGAATATTATTTCATGCATTTTTAACTATTTAAAACATATATCCTCGAGGAACCTGGGTGGCTTAACCAGTCAAATGTCCAATTCTTGATTTGGACATGATTTCTGGTCTTGATGTCAGGGTTGTGAGATCGAGAGCCCCACGTCAGCCTCCATGCTGGGTGTGGAGCCAGCTTAAGAGTCTCTCTCTCCCTGTCCCTCTGCCCCCTCCCGCATTCTCTCTCCCTCTCTCTAAAATACAGACACACACACACACACACACACAACTTATATCCTCTATTTGTCCCCTTAGAAATAATAGCTTATAGCTTTAAGATATTTCCAGGATTCACTTTAAACTAGAAGTGGGACTTTTAGGACCAGAGACTATTTGTACAAGAGAGCATTTAGACCATTTAATTCAACAACGTATTTTATTTTATTTATTTATTTATTTATTTATTTTAACCAAATTGGTTACAGTGATGTGATGCTCAAGTTCACACAATTGAGACCAAAACCCTGAACGTCTGTTACATTTCTTATATGAAAACTTCTATATGTATATTTAAATTTTTAGAATAATTGGATAGAAATATACAGTATACTTATGAGAAAAAATCAAGTTTTTAGTATTGTAATTTTATTTATAAGTAAGAAAACCTTATCTTGCTTAGGGAATGTTCTGTTGTTTTAATGATTAGCATAGGAGCCATTCTTAATTCAAACTTCCTACATTTATCAATTGTCTCAGGATGTCAAGACTTCATGGTTAGTAGAACTTTTTATTCAGTTGAAGACTAAACAAAACTAGGACCTTCCAATTATACTTCAGAAAATATCTAAATGCTTCAAGTCTTTCTCAGTAAAATTTTACCTGAATTTGCAAAAATCATTATCTATGTTAACATAGACAAGGAACATGGTTATTTACTTGCAACAGAAACATTTTCTGAATTAAGAATTATCTAGGCTAATAATGGATTTAAATTCCTTTTTGAGGGAGCCTGGGATTTGTTCAGTGAAATCCTAAAGAGGTAGTGAGGAACAAAGAGGAGACCGAGAACACAGGCAGGCTTCTGAGTTTCTCTGCTTAAATTCAGAAGGGCAGTGTGGTAGATCAAAAATATGTTCACAACCTCTCTGACACTCATCTCTTCAAGAGATGGAGCCCAGTGCCTCTGTCCTTAAGTGAGGACTAGACGTACTAACTCCTTTGGAACATAGATTATGCCAAACATAATCATGTTACTTTAATACTTCCTCATGAAACATCATGGCTTCTGCCTGGCCATCTCTCTAGGATCACTCATTGTGGAGGAAGCCAACAACCATGTCTTGGGGACACTCAGCCAGCCATGGGAAGAGGCTCATGTGAAGAAGTACTAAGGCCCTGTGAACAGCCATATGGAAGCACATCCTGCTGTTTCAGTCAAGTTTAAGAAAGACTGCAACCCTGTCCCCTGGTTCTAACAAAGTAGGGCCACAGGTTCCATAGTTCCATTAAATATTAATAAACACTTAATGATAAAAATGGCTCGGGGCTCAAATACATGTGAAGAAATCAGAATAAACAGAGTTCAGAAGACTTCTTTCTTGCAGAATTTCAAAAATTCTTTAATGTGTATGATATATACATTATGATTCTGGATGATTCTAGACCTGAAAGGACTTGACTGCCTTCATTTGATCCTAAATCTTGGTAGGATGTTTTTCTAAAATATGTAGACCTGACTAGTATGAAAGAGCTCTTTATCACTAATTTGGTACAAGACATTCTTACCAATGGCTAAATGTTAGAGCCAGGTCAGTCTTCGAATATAGTAATGGATTATACACTTGCAAGTAATAGATATAAACAGGGTTGTCATACAGGTGTTCAGTGCAAGATAGATGTCTTAATCATGTCTTTTTTTTTTTAAGATTTTATTTATTTATTTGACAGACAGATCACAAGTAGGCAGAGAGGCAGGCAGAGAGGCAGGCAGAGAGAGAAGGGAGGAAGCAGGCTCCCTGCTGAGCAGAGAGCCCGATGTGGGGCTCGATCCCAGGATGCTGGGATCATGACCTGAGCCGAAGGCAGCGGCTTTAACCCACTGAGCCACCCAGGCGCCCCAATCATGTCTTTTAATAATACATTCTTTCCTATGCTATATACTCTCCTAAACACTTCTGAATAATAAAACCTATTTAACAGTCAACAGACTAAGTTTCAGAAGAATGTTTAGTTGCTCGAGTTAGGAAACTGTCAAAATGGCCCAGTGGGAGATTCAGTTTTTTTTCCATTGTGCTCCTAGGCTGCCTCCATTATGATCCCGGCATATCTAACTCTATCTAGATGTCTCAACTTCTCTATTCACTCCAGTTAGTCATAGCCTCGGACATACCTCTTTCCTCTGTCTCCTCTCCTATCCACCCCCACCCCCGCCTTTTCAGTGACTATCAACGATTCCCGATCCTCAAAGAATCATTATCTAACTAATATTATTGATCATTTATTACATGTTAAGCACTGTATTTACTGTAACAGCTAATTTACTTGTGAAGAAACTGAAAGACAAGAAATTTCTTCAATGTCAAACAAATTTTGAAGTTATTTGGGTTAGAATTAAGATCTGATTCTAGTACCCATGCTCTTCACCACTTTGTATATTTCCATGACCTATTTTATTCAAAGAACTTGCTCCTACATCTGAATTAATGTAGCTCATTTGTTTTCTGTACCATTTGTAGGGTCCTAGAATACAGAACCATATTTCACTTATTAATGTTATGTGTCACTTTGTGTTTTATGGAAAATTATATATACTGTGCAGTTTCATTTTAAGCATCATATATACATATATATACACTGTTTTCTTTTAATTATTTTATATATATACATGTGTGTATGTGTAATGTCACTTTTCAACTACATTATAGACTAATTAAAAAGTAGGAATCGCATCTTAAGAAGATACCAATGCCTGACAAATTCAAGTAAGCTGGTTTGTGTGATGTGATGTGGTGGAAACATTGTAAGCAAAAAAGAACCAGAGAAAGCAGTTTTAACATTTACTAAAGTTTCCATTAAACAGCTTTGATAGTTATGCTCAGAAAAAGTGAAGCCCTGATTACTTTGTAAAGTGTATGTGAGTCTTTATGATCTAGCTCTCACTTCCTTTTCAAGCCTTGGCTTGTATTTCCATCATTCACAGGCTTGGAGATGCTCTATCCAAACTCCATGTTCTCTAAGCAAAACCACACTTTCCTCTTTATTATTGCATGTGCAGTGTTTTGCTTTGTTTTGGTTTTGGTTTTGCTTTTGGTTTCCTGTCTGGTAACCTTCTACTCATTCTTCAAAACCCAGATTCATAGTTCTCCTTTTGGCAAGAAAGCAGTCATTCCATTTTCTCTGAACTCTGTTAGTATATTTAAAGCTCTTAGTGCCTCCAAATGTATCCTTAAGCAGCTTCAATCATGTAGGATAGAAAATATTTTATAATTATTAAGAACATGAACTTTGAATGTGGAAAAAAATGGATTCAAATTCTGACTCTGTCTCTAAATAACTATAAGACCTTGGTCAAGTTGCTTAACTTTTCATCTCAGTCTCTTTCGACATAAAATAACAATGTTAATAATCTTACAGATTCTTGCAAGGATGATATGATAAAATATATAGAGTGCCATGCACTTATAATTTTATAATATGATGCAATTATGATTAATATATCTTTATATTTCACTAATTAACACTGTCTAAAGTCTCAATGAATTTTTTGCAGAAGGAATATATGAAAAATAAATACTCGTATATCCATGTTTCCATTATACATCAATAACTACACAATATGGCCATAATGGATTCTTGCAGAATCAAATTAAAAAGCACAAATCGGGGGGTTCCTGGGTGGCTCAGACAGTTAAGTGTCCAACTTTTGATTTCTGCTCAGGTCATGATCTCAGAGTCATGAAATAGAGGCCCCTTTTCGATTCTGTGTTTAATGGGGAGTCTGCTTGAGATTCTTTCCCTCTGCCCCTGCTTGCTCTCTCTCTCAAAGAACTAAATAAATATATTTGAAAAAGCACAAATTAGCAACAAGTGTCTAAATTTTGAAACCTGAAGAATACAATTAATAAATTATAGAAAGTCAGCAGTGGAAAGAAATTAGAAATTCAAGTGACTCAGATTATTATACCAAATTAGTGCCTAAACCCACATTTCCTGATGGTCTTGTCCAGAGTGCTTTTCAAGTTAGCAAGATATTCAAGTAGGACTGAAGATAAAGTGTGGCAGCAATACGGTAGCCATACTTCAGAGCCAGCTAGGACTTCAGACTTGGCCACTTACAACCCACGTGGCTACAGATTTTTTAAGTTAAGACCTAGAACTTCCAGTTTTCTCATCCTCCTTCTCCCCATTTACTTCCAACACACTTTCTCAATAAAAAAGAGACATCTAAGATCATAAAAACTCTCTCATTCCCATTTGTCTTTTGCCTAAGATTTTCTTGAGTGAAACAAAGTCTAGAGAGGTATCTTCTTGACTTGACCAAAAGACAATTTGATGAATCTCTCAGGGGTGGAACACTTCCTTTAGGGAGGTATATATCTGTTCTCAGTTTGAGGAAGTATATGCTGGCTTTTAGATTTTTCAGTATTTATCTAACATGGAGTAGTGGCTGAGAGATAGTAGAAAGTACCCAAATTCTAGAATAGATTTCTCAGGTCAAAGTCTGCCTCTACCACTCACTAACTATGAATCCCAGGACATATTTCTTAAATTTTCATGTCCCCACTTTATTTCTCATATAACATCTCTCACCAACAACTGGTACTTAAATCTCAAACCTATCACATCTTTTCACCTCTGTCACAACCATACCACTGACTACCACCACTAAGCTTGCCCAACCTACCATAATCTTCATCTGCTAGTAGATTACAGACTGCGTCTTCCCATATCCATTGAGACCTTCTTCCAATCCAAACTCCACAATGTTACAAAAATAATATTTTCGGAATGCAAATTTCATCTCATTATCCATCTTTGTTTAAAACCATCTAATATTTTCACATTGTCCTGATGCTCAACATGGCCTGTGCTTTATTTACATCTAGTACTTTTGGACTCTCACTTCTGCATTTTCTCTCTCTTTCTCTCTCTCTCTCTTTCTATCCCTCAGAGATTGAGACATGGCCATTGTGACATGTATAGCTGGAGGTCATTTCCAATTGTCATTCACAGCCCAGAACTTGTTGAAGTCTGTTATGTTCTCTATACCAAACTTAGCTGGAAGGGAAGGCTCTTGGCTGGCACTATACCTGCCTACTAGTTTTACATAGGTGCTGATATGGTTGATCTAGATAACTAACTAGTCCTGTGGGAAAGACATGGAATACAGACTAAATAGGAAGAGAAATTATTTTAGTAAGCAATGAGTTCCTTAGGTGTAAGATGAAGTAACAGTGGTACCAATAGGTATAGAGCACAATAGTAGGAAACCCCTATTTACAGTACTGGAAGCCTAAACAAGTATGTATTATGTGTCATGCACTACACTATATCTTGGCCATTCTTTAGCGAAGAAGTATTAAAAGGAAGCTAGTTGTGATATACCACTATAGGACAATTTAAAAATTCTTGTAGAAACTCTTTAAAGAGTTACCCCTTCCTGAGGAATTCAAGAAAGATTTCAGAGATGATATTTTATGTGGGGCTTGAGGTAAGACAGTAGTTTGCCAAATGGAGATGGGCAGATGGAATTTAAATGGAGGGAGGAAAACACAGATGGAGTTTAGATTTAACCATACTTGTAGTTGGGAAAAAAAAGTCTTCAAACCTGAAATTTTATCTTAAAAGTACACAATTGTCTACCATTATATAACATTGAGAACAGTTTTGCAATAAAATATTACCATTTATATTATTTATAATAAAAAAGCTAGGTCCATTGGTCCCTTTCCCACCAAACAGGATGTTGCCATTAGGGTGACTTGCATCCTGCTGAAAGCAGTATGTCTGATGTTTAAGGCACAAAGACATTGTTTAAAGAAGCCTTATGATTTTGAACAAACTGGCCCAGCAGGGGGATTTTAACCTGCCCTCCCTAACAGGCACAACAGCCTGTGTTTGTAAACAGAGCCTTATTGCACTAGTGAGAGCGGACACAGAACAGTGTCAGCTCATTAATTGGGTGTCAGCTCCCTGCAGGGAAGAAAGCTTAATGAGTCATCTCATCATAAAGAACTGGAGCTCAAGGGAGGGGCGAATGGCTTAGAGAAAGGGAGAAAGATTTGTCTGCAATAACTATGTGTATAGAAAAGCCTGAAGCCCACCTGTTGGGATAAAGAGAGAGCAGCATTTGGGAACGGATGGTTTCTCTGCATTCTGCTATTCAAAGGGAAACCTGAGTTTGTGAACTTACAAATGCAGCAATTACCAGTGTGCATATCCGTGTGTCCTGTGAGTGTAATAAATTAAAATTATTTGAAACATATTTTTGTATAAAGTTTATGAAATTCTTCTCTCATTCTATTCATAGTAGAAATATCCTCTAACTTTTCCACACAAAATCTTCTATAACAAAGCATATGCTACACTCAAGACGTGTTTGAAACTCAAATAGGTTCCTGATGCCTTCAGCAAACATGATGAAAAGATGTCAAATTTCTCTTGTGCTTCGTAGTCATCATTTAAAAACTACTTTAAAAAATTCTTAAACCTGAAAAAGAGTTTCTTTTTTGAATTTTTGCTTGTTAATCTAACCTAATAATCATATAAGAAGTTATACCCAATTTTCACATAATGCTGCAGGCTTACATCTCATGTTAGTTTATTATGAGAACACTATGTTCTTCTGCCTTGGGCTGTTGGTCTTATTAACTTGTGAGGTCTTTCAGTATTAAAATAAATGGTAATCCATTGTTAGGTATTTCCCCCAATTTGTTTACATTTTTACTTTGCTAATGGCATTTTCTCCATGAAATTGATTAATAAATTGAATTTTAAACTTCTTTCTCATTTCACTATTTTTCTCAGTCCTAGAATAATCTCAAAATCCACACTCTTTGCTGATTGATTTCCCAATCATAGTGGCTTTTCCAGAACTTTCCTCCTCATATCAAATCACTAGTTCTTTTTTTTTCATCCCCATCTACTCCCTGACCCCATGCATGTTTCTCTAAAATTAATCTATTGCTGTGATTTTAGGTAGGTATCTATGTTCCCTCCCATTAAATCTGGATGGGCTTGCGACTGTCTTGACAAATTAGGTGGAAGTGGTGCTAAGTAAGCATAGATTTTAAACAGCTATGAAGCTTCCATCTTGTTTGTTGAAACATTCCCTCTTGGAGACCTGAGTTTGCAGTGTTAAAAACCCTACTACACTGAGGCCACCATCCCTGGACAGGTGATATAGAGAGGCCGGATACATGGAGAGGCTCTAAGATTATATGGAAGGAGGAAGCCATTTGAGTTATCACTGTGCAAGCATGTTACATGTAAGTAAAGAAGTCTCCAGATGATTCCAGCACCCAACATTCCAAATCTTCCCAGCTGAGGCTCTAAACCTTGTGGAACACAAAGATAAACCATGTTTTCTGAGTCCAACCTTAATTCCTTATACACAGAATCTATAAGTATGATAAAATAATTTTGTTTGGGGATGGTTTGTTTTACAGTAATAAGTAACTGGATCATCTGCCTAGTACAAACCTGTCTTTCAATAAGTAGGGAACCTTTCTACACACTCTCCAGCACTTGTTATCTCTCCCCATTAATCACCCTTTCCTTGTCTTCAGATATTTGGTGGGGATTGTATTGAACCAGCAGATTGCTTTGGGTAGTATGGAGATTTTAATAATATTAATTCTTCCTATCCATGAACATATATATCTTTCTATTTTTTGTATCATTTTCAATTTCTTTCATCAATGTCTTATAGTTTTCAGAATACAGATCTTTCACCTCCTTGGTTAAATTTATTTCTAGGTTTTTTTTTTTTATTCTTTTTGATGCAATTATAAATGGTATTGTTTTCTAATATATTTTTGTTTTGTTAGGATTATGTTAATGATTCATGCATCTATGTGCACAAATGTTATTTATCTGTACTTTTCTTTATTAATGAGGTTGTTGTTTAGTTTTGATATCAGAGTAATACTGGCTTATATGGTGAGTTGGAAATTGTGCTTTCTCTGTTTTCTGAAACAATTTGTCAAAGCTTGTTATTACTTTTTACTTAATATTTGATTGAATTCATTTTGAAGCCATGTAAGCTTGAGATTTTCTTTGTGGGAAGATTTTTAATTACTTAATTTTTTTTATCTGTTATAGATGTATTCAGACTTTCCATTTCTTCTTGAGTCAGTTTTGCTAATTTTTGCTCTTGTAGGAGTTTGTTTATCTTGTCAAAATTGTCCAATTTGTTAAAAATGTTCATTATTTTTCTTAAAATTTTTAAAATTTATTTCGGTCAGTAATGATGTCTTTCATTGATTCCTGATTTGTACAATTTAAATCATCATTCTTTTTCTATGATTTATATGATTTCCATGTGAGAATATAAAACTTCTTATATAGTATAAGAACTTTCCAACAGTATACTTCCTTTTTTTCTGTTGAGGATTTGTGCTATTTTTCAACTGTTTTTGCCAATTATTTTTTAAAGAGATTTTAACTAAAAACATTATATTTTGCTGAGTAGTTACCATTTTGGGTGATTGTCATTCTGGTTGCAGATGCAGATTCCCATCTGATACGAAGCACTTTCCTTACATTTTTGTTGTGCTTATTTTCTGGTGATATATTCCTTTAGCTTTCTATGTCTAAAATAAGCTTTTCCTTCACCTTCATTTTTTATAAATATTTTTGATAGGTAAAGAATTTTGTGGTTACAGTATTTTTCTTTCAGTTCTTTATTATATTGGTGTTCTCGTTCTTGTTCTTGTTAGATTTTATCTATTTATTTGAGAGACAGAGAGCATGAGCTGGGGGGAAAGGCAGAGGGAGAGGGAGCAGCAGACTCCCCACTTGAGCAGGGAGTCCAATATGGGACTAGATCTGAGGACCCTGAGATCATGACCTGAGCGGAAGGCAGATGCTTAACCGAATGAGGCACCCAGGCACTCTTAGCTTTTAAAGATGTTGCTCCACTGTCTTTGGCTTCAGTTGTTTCTAGCATTATATTTGCTGTTATTCTCATTTTTCTTCCTCCATATGCAATGTGCTTTCTCCTAATTTAAAGTCATTTTTAAAATGACTTTATCACTAGTTTTTAAGTAAGTTAGTTATGAAGTACATTGGTGTAGTTTTTTTTTTTTTCTTTTGTGTCATTTTGTGTTTTTTGTTGTTGTTGTTGTTTCATATTTCTTATGATTCAGGTTTATGGAGCATCTTGCATCTGTGGGTTTATAACCCTGTGTCTTCAATTCACTAATATATTCTCCTGTAGTATCTACTTGCCATTTATCAAATTCCACATATCTTTTTTCTCAGACACTGTAGTTTCTATTCTTACAAATTTGATTTATGAGTTTTTATATCTTCCATATTTCTGTTTAGTATGCTCATTTTTTTCTCTAGATTATTATGTATATGGAATGCAGCTGTAATAACTGTTTTTATGCCCTTGTCTACTAATTTCATCATTTGTGTCATTTCTAGATCTGTTTCATCTTATTTTCCCCTTATAAATTATAATTTATAATTATTTATAATAAATTTGTAATTTATTATTATAAATACAATTATAAATTGTAATTCATATTTCTTTTCATGCCTGGGAATGTTTGGTTGAGTTCCAAAGATTATTAATTTTACCTTTTTGAGGAGTGCCTTTAAAATATTTTGTTTCTGTAAATGTCTTTGATTTTTTTTTTTTTTGAGGATGCAGTTAAATTACTTGGAAACTATTTGATCCTTTTCATTCTTACTCTTAAGATTTGACAAACAAGACCACAGCATGTTTAACATAGAGCTTATTTTTCACAACTACTGAGAAAAAAAACACTGAATACCCTCTTCAATGACCTATGGATTATGAGGTTTTCTACTCTGATTGATAGGAATAGGAACAGAAACATTCTGTGCCCTGCGTGAATTTTAGAGATCGTTTCTCTTAACTCTTTCAGGTGGTTCTTTCAATGTCCTTGGATAGCTTCTTCAATTAAATACCTTTTAATCAGTACTCAGTACACACCTGAGTCCTCAAGAGGGACCCTTTTCTATATCCAGAGTTTTTACTCTGTGTAGTTCTCTTTTCTCCCTGCCTCTGCACTGTGAACTCTAGCTACCTTGATCTTTCTGGATTCTAAGTTCTATTTTCTAATGCATGGAGACTACCTGGCTCCACCTGGGTTCCCCTTTCCTGCATTGTTGCCTGGAAACATTCAGACATTAAGCTAGAATGACTGAAGGGCTTAACCTTTTTTGTTTCTCCTATTAAGGATGGCTATCCTTCATTGCCTGATGTTCAAATACTTTTAGAAACATTTTTAAAAATATATTTTACCTAGTGCCTGAGTTGTTTCAGTCATGATGCCTGTCTGGCCCCTTTTGATCCATCTTGGCCAGAAGTGGAAATCTTTCAAAATGTCTTATTCATTTTTATGAACTTTAAGTTAGTTTTCTCATTATGCCATTATTATGTTTTTAATCTTGGTGCAACACAGATCTTTATTTTTAATTTGTATACTATGTACAAAACACCAGGATAGACCTTGGAAATGCGACAGTAAATTAAATAAAGATGCTACCTCGAGGGATTGACAGCCTGAGGGATGGGTATTAAGCACGTATGAACGTGAGTAAATGAGTGTGAAATAGCAAGCAAGAAGATATCTTGATTTGAATCCTAGCAGGATGACTTATTTCCTGTGTAATTTAGAGCAGGTTGCTTAATTTCTTCCAATCTAAATTTTCCTCAGATGAAAATGGAAATTATAATAATATATTAAAGTACATAATATCTTATAGTATTTTGTGAGGATTCAATGAGATAAATTTTATAATGTAACAAACATGGTGTCTCATGCAAAATAAATGATTAATGAATATTTACAAAGTACTATGAAATGAAATTAAAGAGAAGTATGGGAACGTATAGTGAGAAGCCCACATTTTGATAGAGTATAGACAAACAGCAAGTATCAAAGTTTGAGAACCCCAAAGTGAAGGAGATATTCTGGTAAATAAAACTGGAGACCTTTACTTCTCATTCTCACTAAGAATATTTTCTTCCAGAACTCTTTTTGGCTCAGATATTTTTTTTAATGGTTTTTGACCTAGCAAGGGTATTTCTTTGTAGATTTTAACTACTTTATTTCCATTTCTGAAACAACTATGACATGAAATTATTCACATAGTTAAAAATAAGGACCAGCTGAAGGAAAAGAAAATGTCTAGCCTTAGAACTTTGCATGATTTGTAAAATGATACAGCCTGATTCTCCTGGAGGAGACATTAAACTGTACCCTCAGATTCCAATAGAAAATAAATTTCAGAACTTTAGTTATAGGTATCCATCACGGCACCCAACTGGCATGCATATGCACTATTGTCCAATTATTTCATGAATACAAGTCAGTTTTTCAGAGAGCAAACCTTGTTCCTGAAATCAGGGGCTATATCTGAAATTTCTATATGTCTCCCAGAACACTAACTATAGCACTAAATATATTAAATAGACAATTTCCTTCAATATTTCCCTTCAATTGGCACTGCCTTTCCTTACTCACTTTCATTTTCAAATACCCATATGTGGCTTAAATAGTAATGTCTTGAAAAATCTTCTTTTGGGGGCACCTGGGTGGCTCAGTGGGTTGGGGCCTCTGCCTTTGGCTCAGGTCATGGTCCCGGGGTCCTGGGATCGAGCCCCGCATCGGGCTCTCTGCTCGGCGGGAAGCCTGCTTCTTCCTCCCTCTCTCTCTTACTGCCTCTCTGCCTACTTGTGATCTTTGTCTGTCAGATAAATAAATAAAATATTAAAAAAAAAAGTCTTCTTTTGCCCTAGTTAGATAAGACCCATACCTCCTCAGATTACTGTGGTACATTCTCTTGTTCCTTCCCACCTGCTCTTCACACTTTACTACCCGGTATTCTTGAGCGAGCTTTATCTACTAGATTGCATGCTTAGTCTTGTTAATGCAGGATAATAGTAGTGTTGTTTCATGCTTTCTTATCTGCACAGCTTATTCAGACACATTGTTTTTATTTTGATTCTTATAATCTATGGTATAGCAATTTTATTATTTCTCTCTGAAAATCCTATTTAAAATTATTTGTAATTCAAAAAGGCTGCCTTCACACCCAGATACACCTTTATCTAGTAAAATATACACATAGATAATTACCTAGTTTCTCTGAACCTTAGTTTCTTTACTTGTTCAACAAATGATAAATGTGTTTTGTTTAATGGTTGGTCTGTAGTTATACCTAGTAAATTATAGTCATTATTAACAATGGCAACAATAACAGTTAAGTATATTAAACTTGGATTGTCAATACATCTTAAATCCAGCATCTTGTCTTTGCTTCTTTTCCCTCACTCCATAATTCTAAGAGAAATAACCAGAAAAAGTGGAACATATAAAATAATATCCTAATCCTATTTTAATTTCCTATTTGTCTCTGAATGTCTAGTTCAAAGTTTATCTATGGTGTCTTCTACATGTATGTGTCATTTTACACATTAGGAGATTACATAAATATCATTTAAATAATCAGATTAATTCAATTTACTGCCTTCCTTTGATAAAGACAGTATTTTTAACATACTATCAGAAATCCTTGCACTTTGAATTTCTGTTCTAGCTTCTTGCCACAAAAATATCACCGTCTTAAACCAGCCTATATTTTAGATTATAGAATTTGGGAGAAGCCAGCAGCCACCTGTATAGGGGTCAAATCTGTGACACTGAACTTTTAGTATCATGTTGTGTCTGAGGCCATTCTCTCAGTGTTAATTGTACTTTCTGGAAACAGTGTGCCCTATTGACTTCAACTCCTTGACAAGCTAATGATGAAGTATAAGTCTCAGCTTGAGTCCAAGGATTTGTGTCTGAGTCCCTGCTGGTATTTTGCTCATCTGAAAAGCTTCAACATGTAAGATGGTTGTGAAGAAGCACAATATAAATTAAAAGAACTCTCCTTGAGAGGATTTTATATTTTCAGAATTTTTTTAAAAAATTTTCTTTCTTTATTTTTTGACAGAGAGGGACACAGAGAGAGAGGGAACAAAAGCAGGAAGAGTGGGAGAGGAACAACTTCCTGTGGAGCAGAGAGCCTGATG
The DNA here is from genome assembly GCF_963455335.1 of Martes martes. Taxonomy (NCBI): domain Eukaryota; kingdom Metazoa; phylum Chordata; class Mammalia; order Carnivora; family Mustelidae; genus Martes; species Martes martes. Next base: position 111,197,840 of record NC_137888.1, read on the forward strand.
TGGGGCGGGATCCCAAGATCCTGGGATCAGGACCTGAGCCAAAGGCAGACACTTAACGTCAGAGCCACTCAGAGGCCCCTATTTTCAACATGTTTAAGGATTCTCTCAACTTTATTTACATAATTCATAAAACTTTTTTTCTTCAAAAAATCGAAAAGGAACATTTACCCACACAGTATTGCAGGGGTGTAAATGACCATGCTTTAAGAGAGAATATTGTGTATAAAATGACAACACTTTATAAATATAGGTCAGGCCCTTTCATGCCTCTCTTTCAAAAGTTTTGAGTTGGGATTCAACTTTAAGAGTTATAAGAGGCAGCATACTTTGTAAATTCCTGCTAAGTAAGTTATAATTACAGTCCAGATTCCAATTAGGAAATTTCAGCATTGCTAAGCTGAGGAATGAAGCTTAAAGATACAATTAATATGAGCTTATATTAAAGGCTTTAGTGGAATTAATAAACTCTGTAACAATAGTTTATTACTCAATCTTGAACACAGACAACAGTCTCTTGCTGTCAATAACCAGCAAAGCAGCCTACCTTCTATTTGCTGCTTTTGAATAGTGGTATTTTATCAAATAAAACCCTCTAACCAATGTAATTATAAAGAACTTGGATGATTTTAATGGAAAACAAAGAAAAAAAGCACTTGGAGTCCCACAGAGTAAAGTTTCCATTTAACCCTCAAACAGGAATAATCCAGCACTGATTCTGAAGGATACAATAGGAAAGAAAGGATAATGGAAAAGGCAAAAGAGAGTAAGGAAAAAAAAAAAGATGCTTTTCTTAGAAAGACTAAGAAGATATAGAGATACAGATATGTTAAGAAGACAAGAAATAAGGCCTCGATTTTGGTTAGAAAGGTAGTCACAATGTATTGGCTACATCGTATACTTGGGCCTTTTCTTAACAATATTGGGATAAATTGGTTGCTACACTGAGGGGACAATTAGTGGTTCCACTCAGTGACTTATTTTTTAACAGAATTTATGCAGGCAGTCCATTGGCATAAAGTCAATCAAAGATCTTTTTTAAAAGCCCCAGCATCACAATACTTCTGGCATTAATAAAATTATATTTTATTTACCTCCCAAACTGCCTTTCTCTGTGAATATCACATAACAAATGTAGCAGCCCTATTGTTTAATTAGACAGTGTATTTTCGAATTAAATATGGTTATTTTCCACTCTTCCTGTCAAATAATTATGTTGAACTTCTTGTTGAACTTTTCTTTCCAAAGCACTGAAGATGGACGAGGGAAAGGAGGAGGTGGAGGAAGAGAAGGAGGAGAATGAGGGGGAGAAAAATAATGTACTCCTTAAGAATTGCATTTTGAGGACACCTGGGTGGCTCAGTCGGTTAAGGGGCTACTTTTGGCTCAGGTCATGATCTTGGGGTCTGGGATTGAGCCCTACCTCGGGCTCCCTCCTCAGGAAGGAGTCTGTTTCTTCCTTTCCCTCTGCCCCTCTCCCTGCTTGTAGTCTCTCTCTTCTCTCTGAGAAATAAATAAAATCTTTATTAAAAATTGAATTTTGGAGAGTAATTGATTAAGTATGTGAAAAAATGTTATTTACTTATGAATCCTTTGGAAATAAGTCATTAGAAGAAGTAAGCTATAATCAAGTGCTTCTCCCTCCTTCTTCTGTCCAGGCACAGCCCCCAGTTCTCCATTCATACACAAAAAAAATTGAAAGTTCAAAAGACCTGGGCCAAGTCTATGTTTCTTGTCCAAGTTTGGGTTACTCCGAAAGTGGAAACTTAGATAAAGGATAGAGTGAAAGTGGAAATTGAAGAAAACATTGATAGGAGCTGGGAAGTAAGATAGAGAAGAGACTTCAACCAACAAAGGATAAATCTTCAAGTCCTTTGTAGGCACATGACTGAAGGTCAGTCTCAGTGTGGATAGCAAGAACTGACATGTGAGGAACACACAATTCAGAGTTATCCCATCCAAGGGACTATTTCAGACTGATAATACAGATATCAAGGTTGGTGGTTTAAACATTAGAAATTTACTTCTCACAGCTCTGGAGACTGAAGAGGCCAATACCAAGGTTCAGACAGGATCTTGTTTCTGGTGAGAGCTTTATTCCTAGCTTGAAGTTGGCTCCAGTGTTCCCATATGGTCTTTCCTCTGAGCACAAGCTGAGAGAAATCTCTGGAGCTCTTCCTCTTTTCATTATAACACCACTGTATTGGATTAGACCCCACACCAATGACTTCATTTAACCTCTATCACCTCTCCACAGGTTCTGTCTCCAAATATGTCACATTGGAGTTTTGGCCTTCAACATATGAATTTCGGAAGGACACAGACAAGCAGTCTCTTATCAGGAGCTGAGGAATTTATATATCAATTCCCATCACTTCCAGCACTTCTAGTGTACCATATGGGTGAACGAAAGAGCTTTAGCAATCGGAGAAAGATGTGCAAGTACTAGAAGGGGGGCAGGTATACTGCAGTGGTAAAGAAAAGGGAATATGAATGGGGTGTCAAGAGCAGCTGCTTTACTTCCTTAATATTTTCTGAATAGACTCCTGTAATTTCCCCAACTAAATAAACTTAGCTATGTAGTTGAGAACTCAGAAATTCTAGACTCACTTCAAATCACCAATGGAAATGTGTAACAAGGATCTGTTTTACTGAATCAGTTTGTTTTATCATTTTGTTTCTCTTAGTATTTGTGTTTTCTTCCAATTGTGTAAAAATGAGACAATAGAAATGGACTCTAGAATCAGTTTCAAGTTGTGTTTTTTTATGAAAAAATAGGAAATTGTTTTCATTTACCCATATTTTCAAAGTGCATCTTAATTTTTATTACACTTTTATTGCTTTCTGTACTGAATTTCTTAGCACTTTAAAATAAGAATTATTGTTTTGAGTTCTGTACTTCAGCATCTTATTCTTAGGTAATATGGTCCTTTGTAGTTACTATTGTTTGGGAATTTTGTTTATAAATTCACTAGAAGAAATGGTAACTTAGCAATGTAAACTTACTTATTCTCCTTCCTGAGACCACACTATACAGTTACAAATGTATGCACACATATATATGTGCACTTTCAACATAAATAGGAAAGTCATTAGCAAATTACACATTTCAAATATTTCAATGAATTTCCAAATGATAAAATGCTGATGAAAGAGTAGTTATGGATATCATGCGAAATTGGAAACAAAAGGTTAAATTGCATGGACAAGTTTGTCACACACAGAGGACGATGGCAACAAGATGGGAATCACTTTTTTTTTTTTTTTGAAGGGGATCACTTTTTAATGAAGAATCCCAGAGAGATTCAGGACTCTCTGGGGAAGCTGATTGGGAAACATACTTGCAGGAGAAGTTTGGATGAAGTTAGGGATATATTTCTTGGAAATAATGCAGTGAAGCAAACAAAATAGAATTAAAACTAATGTGGATGTGATCATTGGCTCTGCATGACGAATATTCAAACAATCAAAGTCATCTAAGTATTATGTCGACATTGAATCTTCAGAATCGACCTACAGATGTAGAAAAGAAATGACACTTCAGATGATACAAAATACAAGTATTATCAGACCAGAGAGGATAAGAGTTAGAAGTGCAAGGTTGAGAAAAGTACCAGTAGTGGAGGGATGCTGGTAACCTCGTTTGAGGGTGGGGTGTAGAATGATTTCTGTGATGACAATAAGGAAGAAATACATTCTTTAATACAATCCCACAATTTATTATCTATAATTCCAAAATCCTAAGAGCTCTGAAAATCAGGAATTTGTTTTCTCTTAAATCAATTGGCTGCAAAAGTTTACCTGATCTTACTCATTTGGTGATAAAATATAGCAAGATATTAAAATAACATGAAACTATTCATAAATATTGTTTATCACATTTGTTGTGGATATCCATACTTTTTGCTGTAGAAATACAGTAAAAGGGGCGCCTGGGTGGCTCAGTGGGTTAAGCCTCTGCCTTCAGCCCAAGTCATGATCTCAGGGTCCTGGGATCGAGCCCCGCATTGGGCTCTCTGCTCAGCAGGGAGCCTGCTTCCCCCCCACCTTTCTCTCTGCCTGCCTCTCTGCCTACTTGTGATCTCTCTCTCTCTCAAATAAATAAATAAAATTTAAAAATTAAAAAAAAAGAAATAAAGTAAAAGATTTCAATTGTGGGGTCTTCTCTAGACCATGACAGGGGTAAAATAGAATATACAATATCTATAAAGTAACACTTTTCTTAAATCCGAAAACTTCTGATTTCCAAAATACATATGACCACATAGGGTTTGAATAAGAGGTGATGGCCAGGCACAGAAAAATAAAGAATTGTATGGGGATCACAAATGCCAAATTTAAGGGGGGAACCTTAGGTGGAAAGACCTCAATATAATGGCAATACTTTGGAGTGCCTGGGTGGCTCAGTGGGTTAAGTCTCTGCCTTTAGCTCAGGTCATGATCTCAGCGTCCTGAGATCGAGCCCCACATCGGACTCTCTGCTCAGCAGGAAGCCTGCTTCCCCTTCTCTCTCTGCCTGCCTCTCTGCCTGCTTGTGATCTCTCTCTCTCTGTCAAATAAATAAAGTCTTTAAAAAAAATAATGGCAATATTTTATTTATGAAACTGAGTAGTGGCCACATTCATATTTTTTATATTAATTTACAGTCTTTTTTCCCTTGTAGGTTATAAGTGATAATGATAAAATAGGTGATAGTGATAAAAATGTAGCAAAAGGAAAACATTAAAAAAGTGATATAGCCATATTAGCTGTGCATGGAAAGAAGAAATGAGAAAGTAATTTATATGTACTAAGTTCTTTTGGTCACACCAGGAAGACAATAGACAATAAATATATTTTCATAAGCCAAAGAATAGTTGTACATGCATATTACTTAGAGATATGGAGGTAGTTCATATAATAACAAAATTAAATAAATCATTGCCTTTAGAAATTAGGATTGGGAATGGGTGAGTGGTGTTGCCTTTATTCATGTCTATATATTACTTTGATGGTAACTTTGTTTTATCTTATTTTATTTTTAATTTAATTTTATTTTTTTCAGTGTTCCAAGATTCATTGTTTATGCACCACACATGCAATACATGCCCTCCATAATACCCACCACCATGCTCACCCATCCCCCCACCCTCTCCCCTCCAAAACCCTCAGTTTGTTTCTCATAGTCTACAGTCTCTCATGCTTCGTCTTCCCCTCCAATTTACCCCAATTCACTTTTCCTTTCCTTCTCCTAAGGTCCTTTATGTTATTCCTTATGCTCCACAAGTAAGTGAAAGCTTATGATAATTGACTTTCTCTGCTTGACTTATTTCACTTAGCATAATCTCCTCCAGTCCAATCCATATTGATACAAAAGTTGGATATTCATCCTTTCATGATGGAGGCATAGTACTCCATTGTATATGTGGACCATATCTTCTTTATCCACTCGTTCATTGAAGGGCATCCTGGTTCTTTCCAGAGTTTGGCAACTGTGACCATTGCTGCTATGAACATTGGGGTACAGATGGCCCTTCTTTTCATTACATCTGTATCTTCGGGGTAAATACCCAGTAGTGCAATTGCAGGGTCATAGGGTAGCTCCATTTTTAATTTCCTAAGAAATCACCACACTGTTTTGCAAAGTGGCTGCACCAACTTGCATTCTCACCAACAGTGTAAGAGGGTTCTCCTTTCTCCACATCCTCTCCAACACTTGTTTCTGTCCTGCTAATTTTGTCCATTCTAACTGGTGTAAGGCAGTATCTCAATGTGGTTTTGATTTGAATATCTTTGATGGCTAATGATGATGAACATTTTTTCATGCGTCTGTTAGCCATTTGTATGTCTTCTTTGGAGAAGTGTTTATTCATGTCTTCTGCCCATTTTTTGACATGATTATCTGTTTTGGGGGTATTGAGTTTGAGGAATTCTTTATAGATCTTGGATATCAGCCCTTTGTCTGTAGTGTCATTTGCCAATATCTTCTCCCATTCGGTGGGATGCCTCTTTGTTTTGTTGAGTGTTTCCTTTGCTGTGCAGAAGCTTTTGATCTTGAAGAAGTCCTAAAAGTTCATTTTCACTTTTGTTTCCTTTGCCTTTGGAGAAGTGTCTTGAAAGAATTTGTTGTGGCCAATCCAGAGAGGTTACTGCCTATGTTCTCCTCTAGGACTTTGATAGATTCCTATCTCACATTGAGGTCTTTCATCCACTTTGAGTTTACCTTTGATGATAAATTTAAAAATCAATGAACACTGATGCATTTCAAAGAGATCACATGGGTGAAAAACTTCAGTTTTTGCTGTTTTTGTAAAACACAATTCTGCTTTTTTATAATAAAATGGAATTTATTAGAGAGTAATAATTTCAGGAAGATTATTATTGTAGAAATAAAATGTAGTGCATATGAAATTGCTATACAACCTGTGCATCCATATATATATACATATATATGTGTGTGTATATGTGTGTGTGTGTGTGTGTGTATTTACAAACAAAAGACAAACTGTTCCCCTTTAATAAAATATAAACTCCTTCAACATACACTTCAATATTTTCTAGGAAACTTAGATGCATACCACTAAATATTACTACAAACACACATATATAAATATTACCATAAAGCCTATTGGTGATGGGTACATCTTTCTGATTATTATTCTTGTCCTTTTCTTTCATCATCAGAAATCATCCAGCTTCTTCCAAATCATCACTTCCAGGATTTGTTGCTCTCTCACTCAAAAATCCTTCTGGAATTATCAGTAATTTGACATTTATGTTTCAGGGACCCTCTATGTTGTAATTTCAGAAAGGATTTATAAACAAAATTGGTTATCATGCCATTCTGCATTGTATCCCTGGACACATCCTGGTATTTTTCTCCTTTATGCCATGTCACTTAAAAATATGTACTGACCTGGAATATCTATTTTCCTCCATTCTTGTTATCCCAAAACTCTAAGGCCCAGGTCAGATGACATTTTGCTCACAATGCCTTTCTTGTCCACACTAAAAAAATTGTTTGGAGGTTTGTTTAAATTTAAAATGAGAGAAGAAAATCTGATTTGGTCTCTGAGGTCCATGCCTGGGAGTACTCCCAATTACATAAGTGTTAGAGGATAGTTATGAGGTATCATTTATTGGCTGATTCATTCATTCATTCATTCATTCAACACATATCTCAGAGCAACTATTATGTGCCAGGAGTAACACTATTTCACTTTCCAGGGTTCTACTAAGAAAAGTAGAACGGTGGAAACAGCCAAACATTTTGACTAGAGTCAGATCATAGAGCCATAAAAATAGTAAATATTTTAGCTTTTTAAAAGATATTTTATTTATTTATTGAGAGAGAGAGTGAACATGGGTGGGGATGGGGGGGAGACAGAGAAGGAGACTCCCCACTGAGCAGGGAGCCTGATGTGGGGCTCTATCCCTGGACCCATGAGATTATGACATGAGCTAAAGGCAGCTACTTAACTGACTGAGCCACTCAGGTGCCCATAAATATTTTAGTTTTAACTAAAATTAAATTTCAGTTTTAACTAAAACATATTTTAATTGTGATGTAATAGAAGATGAGGTGCAGTTCATTGAAACCAAGGTTTCAAGATCTCAGAAAAAAGGAAAACAGTCCTGCATTTGGGTCGTGGGGCATAGACTTGCCCCTTCTTAATCAATTATTTCCTTGTCTGGAGAATATTTTATTTTATATGAAAACTATCCTTTTAAATTTTTCAGTGTATAATATAGTATTGTTGACTAGAGATGTAATATTGTATAGCAAATCTCTAGAATTTAATCATCTTGCATAACTGAACTTTCACACCCACTGAATGTATTCTGAGTTTGAGCAAAAGTTTATGGCATCAAAGAGGTTAATTACTAAAAACAAATAGCAGTTTTAGTGTTCTGGAAATATTTCTTCCCAGTAATCACATTCAGTATTAGTTGTGAACATAATAGAAAAACACATTTTTCTTTACCCATGAATTATACAATGGCTAGTACTATCTATGATTATCTCTGTGTCTCTTATAGTATTTGCTTGGGAACATTACACTATACATGTCAGGTGCTCTTTCTTAATAGAAGGAGTTAAAAGAAATAAAATATTCCTCTTCTGTATCTTGATTTCCAAACCTGACTCTTCTATAACTTGACATTCCAACCTTGACTCTAATTCCTATAATCACTCATTAAAATAGGAATACTGATAAAGAGAATTTAAAATTATTATAAATGATTTTAAAATAATCTAATTAAGAGATACAGTCTTTTTTTTTGGAGGGCGTAGCACTCTAATTCAACTTTTCCTTTTCCTCTGTGAATAACTTATGTATTTGACCTCTTCAATATTTAAAGAATGACAACAATGTTCTTGTTTTTTAATGGAAGTATATCTGAACAAATTCGTGGCTATATTTTCATGAGTAAGAAACAAAAGACTATATGTAAGCATATTCCTTGCTTTAGTTTATTTTTGTAAATGTCTTCATTTTAACACTGTGAATACAAGAATATACCTAATCTTAACATTAGTCTTCACATTACCATACATAGATAGATAACAGGTAAATAGATGATAGGTAGATAGATTGATACATAGAGAGATAATAGATACATGGAAAGAAGGAAGGAAGGCAGGCAGGCAGGAAGGAAGGAAGGGAAAGGAATAGAAGGAAGGAAGGAACTAATGGCCATCATTCAATGACTCTATCATTTCTATGGTTCCTTACTTAAATTTTAGTGCTTAATTGTCCCCATGTTTCAGCCTTCCTTTAGTGTTTTCAAACAGTTCTTAAAGTATTTCGATTTTTTTCTTCCCTATTTTGCTATTTCATCGACAGGATATTATCTAATCCTAATTTTCTCCTGGTTATGTATCAGAGCAGTCACCTCTTGAATATATCCATTTCTTTTCCTAATATCGCTAATCTAGAGCAATTTCTCATTTTTTCCAAAATTTTAAAATCTCAATGCCTTCGTATCTCATTTTTGAGGAGCACTTGAAATAATTATTTTAATGCAAGAAACTATATAAAGTAAAATCTCATGATAATTAGGTATCTATAACTTTGTGTTAAATTTACTCCTATATGTACAGTTCTATATAATTACCGAAGTGCACAAAGTGCAGATAGATTATCATGTAGCATCTGATGGCTGCCCTTATGCTGCAAAGTGTGTTTTCAGAAATAATTTCCTGCCACATTCCTGACTGTATTTGCAGCCTGAGTTGATCCCCTTCCCTGCTGTTTTCTGATCTGCCCCTGGGTTAGGAACAGCCCCAACAGACAGACTGGCTCATGCTACCTGCTGCTCAGACACAGATTAACTCACTACCAGCCATATGGGCTAGCGACTTCGTAAATTCCTCTCCTTTTGCTTTTGGCTCTTAGGAAAGCTAATGGACAGTTTTCTGGTGGAGAGAAAAACAACCTGGTGGCAGTGCAGGCTGGGCAGTAATCACCTGCGTCCCACACAACTGGCACCTCCATCTGCCTTTCAGCAGCTATTTGTGTGAAGGGAACAGATTACTGCTTTCGGTGCTACTCCCGCCCTGTTGGCCTTGGCCATTTGCCTTAATTAGAAAGTCAAATGATTAAACACCTAATTCATATTTATATTATTTATGATAATTACTGGCTGCATATATTGTTTAAAAGGGTCTCAAAGTGTTTCTAGAGCTAAAAGAAATATAAATTATTTTGATCTATTGGCAAGTGTATTCAAACATCAATGCTGATTTTTATAAATGTAAATATAAGTTCGAACAAACAATGTAATGAAGTTGTAAGATGACAGTCTGTAAGTTTTCTGGTCTGGGTTCATCGTGACTTAGCTTCCTTTCTGCACCTTCATCCCCTCTGAAATATCTGAGTTGGTGAAAGTAAACTGTAGTAAAGCATAATCATGAAACATAGTCATTTCAGCTTAAATACCACTGTTAAATATTGGCTTTTTGGAACTCCAAAACAAAGGTTAACAAAGAATCTATTCTAAATCTAAAAAATATTAAGTATTTTTCACTAGCAAGAGATTAATAACATGATCATAATGTTAATAAATTCAAGTGGTTTGCATTGCATCAGTCTTCAACTGATCTTGATCTCTGTTCCCCCAAATTAGCCTTTTGTTGGTTTTACAGATAGAATAATAGAAATCAATGAACTGGCTTTAGAGTAATAACTGATTAAATCTCTTTTATTTCATGAAAAAATTTTCCTCAGGTAGAGGTATAATTTTCTCAATCTTTTGATGACATAGTATGTTATAAACTTAGATAATTAATTTTTAGTGTTTTGTGAAGGTGATAATCTGGAAGTGATATAAATAAGTTATTTCTAATAGTTAACCTTTCATTAAATTTCTCATTTCCTCTACACTCAAGAATTCCATGAACGAATTTTTTTAAAAAGATGAATATTCTGTTATGTTACTAAAATAATCTGTCAGCTTGAATGCTTTTTACATGAACATATATAAAACTGTGTTTTTAATTATTTTTTCTGTTTTTATTTTGTCTTTTATTTGAATAATGCTGGCTATTAAGACTTTGTGGAAGTACCATTAATGTTAATTTGATACTAATTTCCATAGGCAAAACCAATATTATAATATCAAAACTTACTATAATTTATTTGTTATATAATGCTTATGATTTTACCTATGTTATATGTTGTATGATGTTTGTTAAATTATATGCATGGTGTGTCTAAATGTGTGTGTGTATAACAGTGCATTTTTGGCCAGGTACACAGTCCTTCAAAAAGACTGGTATATACTCAAAATCAATCATGCATTGTGTCTAATGAAAATGTATTTTGCTATTCTCTCTACTCTTTATTTTTAAATATTTAATAAAGATGGGAAGCACATCTTAATTGACTTTGTATACCACTGTCTATTGGAACATTGGATTATTAATTATAATTATAAATCTTTAATTGTTGTATGATTGAATGGGAACAGCCAAGAACAAAGGACACTTTAGGGTCATCTTATTATAATATGAGGAATTATTACACTTGCCTAGTACATTAGAATTTAGAACAAGTGAATTAATTAGTGAGAGAATAAATGAACTGAAAATACTTATTAAAGACAGACCACAGTGAATTTTATGAACAGTAATCCAAGCTAAAATTTACTGGGTCTGTATTTATTTTAAACTATATATGATATTTTCACTAAATTGCAAAGAGATGTCATTGGTTAAAATTTGAAATTGACCACTGACTATATATTATTTTAAGAAATATATTCAAAAATAATCTACAACTTTTCTGTGTGTGTGTGTGTGTATGTGTGTGTGTTCTTGTGTGTGTGTGTATCTTTGAAAAGGCAAGCACAGGTTCCAAAGGCATCACTTAAGCCAAGTCACCAAATCTGAACTTAATATCTAACCTAAATGCATTTTCAACCTCCTGCAAAAAAACTAGTCAGTCAGGAATTTTCTGATCAAACTCAATTAGGTCATCTGTCACAGGGACCCTCTCCATCACCCAAAGGAAGACAAGGTAATCTGCATAAAAAGAGCCCTGCTCTTTCCTATAAGGGAAGGTGAACTTGCCTGGAGCAACCCTTTGTTTCTTTTGGGCATAACTTCTTGCCCCATCTTCCTTCCCATAAAAACCTTCCATTTTGTACAAGTCTTTGGAGCTCCCGTCTACTTGTTGGATGGAATGTTTCTCAATTCATGAGCCACTTAATAAAAACCAAATATATATGCATATATTTTAAATAATAAAATTGTAAATATATGTATAATCTCCTACTGGTTCTGTTTTTCTAGAGAATTCTGACTCATGGGAACTTATAATTACCCCAAGGCTGGAATGACCAGCCTCGTGTTAATTCTGAGAAAAGGAGAGTGAGCTTTTTAATAATTCAGTTTGTTTGTGTTTTTTTTTTTTTTTAAGATTTTATTTATTTATTTGTCAGAGAGAGAGAGAGCACAAGCAGGGTGAGAAGCAGGCAGAGGGAGAAGAAGGCAGAGAGACAGGCTCCCTACGGAGCAAGGAGCCCAAAGTGGGAACTGATCCCAGGACCCTGGGATCATGACCTGAGCTAAAGGCAAATGTTTAACTGAGTCACCCAGACATCCCCACTTTTTGTTTTCTGTCTAAAAACTGTTAGTGATGGAGTGCCTGGATAGTACATTTGGTTAAGAGTCGGACCCTTGGTTTTTACTCAGGTTGTGGTCTCAGGATCCTGAAATCCAGCCCCTGTGTCTGGCTCTGTGCTCAGCATGGAATCTGCTTAACACTCTCTGCCTCTCCTGTTCTTGCTCTCTCTCTTTCATAAGTTTATTTTTTTTTAAGATTTATTTATTTATTTATGTATTTATTTATTTATTTATTTGATACAGAGAGATCACAAGTAGGCACAGAGGCAGGCAGAGAGAGGGAAGCAGGCTTCTTGCGGAGCAGAGAGCTTGGTGGGGCTTGATCCTTGGACCCTGAGACCATCTCCTGAGCTGAAGGCAGAGGCTTTAACCCTCTGAGCCACCCAGGTGCCCCTCTCTCTCTTTCAGATAAAATAAATAAATCTTTTTAAAAATTAAAAAAACAAAAATAAAAATTGTTAGTGATCTACTGCTTAAACTTAGCCAGTTTATTGGTTCTCAAGGTATTTTTACTTTGCTTTATTGATTAATACTTTAGGTCAAAAAACACTGCATTTTCTGGTTTAAATAAGAAGCTCAGATCACTTTCTGCTTGGAACCGTTCGTCACTTTCCAGGAGATTTTTCTGATAGCAGTCACTGCGTTCTCACTTTTGCAAGTAGCTTGCTAAGGAGCTGGTTACCCTAACAGCTTGCCCTGGAGCACACTATTATAAGCTTCATAAACTGTCTCACCTGCATCTTTTGTGCCCCTTTGTGCATGGACTTTCACAAAATTAATACCAGAGAATTTGTAGTAGCTCAAAGCTGGACCTCATTTTTGTATGTCAAAAAAAAAAAAAAAAAAAAAAGCCAGATAACAAAAATAGAGGACTTAAGTGTTTGTTCTTAATAAGTACTCAGAAGAAAAAAAAAAAAAGTGCTCAGAAATATTCAATAGAGGAGTGTGAATAAAGTCATAAAAAAGGTAAATATTTTTATCTGGCCAAAAAAGACTCCTCTTTCAACCCATCTTTGTTGTGATAAAAGAGCTCTTAAGTAAATAAATCCTTAACTTGAGCTTCAAACATTTATGTGGGAAGCTATGGATGGAAGGAAGGAAGACAGATCACAGAAAATCACATAATACAAGACTTTCATGATTAAAGAAAATACTATAATGAAAGGCTGTCAGTTCAGCTTGGGGTACTGGATGGGTTGATAGTGTCCATGAGTAGATTGGGCTTGCTACTGGGATCTCTAGTAGGTGAGGTTGCTGACTGCTCTGAAGTCAGGAGGGGTGTTTCTGACGGGGCTTCGCATTCAAGTAGGCTGTTGGCTGGGTCCTGTGGCCAGGTGGAGTCATTAGCTGGATACTACATTCACCTTTAGTCACATCTTGATCACAGGCTGTGTTTCCTCACAGGGTAGTACACTAGTTGGACTCTGCTATTGGGTGGGAGCTGTGGGCTGAGCTCCACAATTGCTCCTGGTCAGATGGGGTCTCAGGCAGCACTGCAGCTAGACTCTGTGTCTAGAAATTGGGTGGGGCTGCAGGTTGGGCTTCATGATTAAGTAGATCTCTGTGTTTCACTACTGGGCAAGGTCATTGGCTAGACTTTCTGGTATAGAGGGACCTTCAGCTCTATCTTGCAGTAGGGTGGAGCTAGAGACTGTGCTCTGCATTCCCAAAAGGCCACTACCCAGCCTCTCTCAATGGGTGGGGCTGCAGGTGATGCTTCATGATGGGTGGAGTCTCTGGCTGGGCTCCTCAACTGAACCCAGCCAGTGACTCCACCCATCATGGAGAGACAATAGGCTTTGTTCAGCAACTAAACAAGACCATAGCCTGGGTTCTGATACCGGGCAGGATCATAGGCTGGGCTCTGAGGCTACCCAGGGTCATGATTCGAGCTATTTGCTTATGCAAGGCCAGAGGCTATACTTAACAGTTGGGTAGGGCTACTGGCTTGGCTTTTTGCCCAACTGGGGCTTTAGGATGGGTTCTGTGGCTGCCTGCGTTCTCTGGCCAGGCTTTCTGGTTGGGAAGGACTAAGGACTATACTGGACAATTAAATGGAGGGGCAAATTTGCTTCCCTACCCAGGTAACCCATAGTACAGGCTCCATGGCTAATTCAGCTTGTTAGCTGAAGACCCAAATAAGACAGTACTATCAATCTTGCTGTCTGGCCAGATGGGATCACCAGTTTGACTCTGAAGATGGGCGGATTCACTCTTGGGAACCGCTGCTGTAAGCAGGAATGAATTAGGCCAAGATCTGAGCTCTGGATGCTATAAGCCCATCTCCCTTCTCCATCTCTATCTGATCCCCACTGGTCAAACCCCACAGATTCGATAATCCACATGGAGTAAGACCTGATTGGGCTTCCTGGAAAGCATCCCACAATTCTGGGGGAACTGGATGTCCACTCTGGGCTCTCTTATTCCTTTGGATAAACCAGAGTTTTCAGAGGGGCTTCTTGATCAGTGCTATGCTGGCCTGGGGGTGAGGGGAGTGATACGGTCAAAGCATAGCCACTTCTCTAACCCTTCTAATATTGTACTTCTCTGTCCTTGTGGTCCAAGAAATGCTTCAGCTTCTTCTCCAGTTTCTGGGATCTTAACAGTGGTGTCTTATCTATGAGCAGTTGTAGTTAGTCTTAGAGGGACTGAAGTCAGAGACCTATGTTGTCATCTTGATGATGTCACTCATCTTCCTAGAATTTGTATGTGATTAATCATTTATATGAAGCATTACAGTTTCACAGAGCTATTTTCTGAAGAAGAACTGTGAAAAATGAATAATAGGTAGCCTGGATGTTGCTTCCTTGCTATTAATCTCCACATTGTACTGGATACTGCTGAAGTAGAGTAAGGCATTGTTTGGATTGATATGCCCTCCTATTACTGAATATGGTACTGATTTTAGGAACAAGAGAAGTGTCTACAATTCTACCCTGAGTGAGACTGACATCCCAAGAGTAAATAGTGGTGAATCGTGAATCAATATTTAGCTATCTTCTTTTCTTAATTCAGGCAAACACTCTGCTATAATTATATAAAAATATTTCTGTACCCAGAACTAGCTGCTAAAAATAAGTTAGAGGAAAAAAAAAAGTTCTATTTTACTGTAAAACTTAAAGTAAAATTCTTTTTAGTCATTTCTGGATGGGTTGCTAACCAACAAAGAAGTTCCTTAATTTTACTTTATTAGGAAGTTTTTAAGTTTTTATTTAAATTTCTCCATGCAGTTATCAAGGAATAATGCAGAATTCATTCTTTTCAAGTCCACATTAAACATTCATCATCATAGACAAAACAAAACAAACAAAAACCAAACAAACAAAAATCAATACATTTAAAAGGGTATGTTCTCCAATCAAAATTCAATTAGTTTAGAATCAACAAAAGGAAAATATTAAATAAAAAAATCTTCCAACTTTAAAAATTAGAAAATACAACATTTGGAAGTGAATGAACGTGGAAATAACCTGGCAAAAAAAAAAAGAAAGAAAAAAAGATAGAAAAACAGTGATCTCAGCTTCCACCTTAAGCAGTTGGATGAAGACCTAATTAAACTGGAAGTAAATCAAAGAAGAAAAAATAATAAAGATAATAGTAGAAATTATTCAAAGAGAACATGGTAAAAATCAATCAAATAAAATCTGGTTTGTTTTTAAAGAGATATGAAATTGACACGTGTTTAGGGAGACTGATAAGGAAACCAGAGAAGCTCAGGTTACCAATACTAAGAATGACTGATGTATATCACTATAGATTCTCAGACATGAGGATAACAAGAGAACATTACGAACATCTTTATGTCAGTAGATTTGACAACTACAATGGGCTGAATATTTGTGTCCCCCCAGATTCATTTGTTGAAATTCTCATTCCCCAATATGACCATATTAGGAAGCGGGTCATTTAGGTGGTGGCCACGTCAACCAGTTTGAGCCCTTATGAGTGGAATTATCGACTTTATGAGAGGGAACCCAGAGAGCTCTTACCTTCTTTTTCCATGACGTGAGGTAAGAAGATCATAGCCTAAACCCTGAAGAGGTCTCTCGTTGGAACCCAACCATGCTGGCACTCTGATCTCAGACTTCCAGCCTTCTAGAACTGTGAGAAATAAGTGTATATATGTTTATCAACTATCCAGGCTGGGGTGATTTGTCTTAGGAACCTGACTTGACAAAGATAACAACTTAAATGAAATAGACAAATTCCTCAAATATGTGTGTGTGTGTGTGTGTGTGTGTGTGTGTGTGTATAACACAAAAAGGTTCAGAAAACCTATATAGTACAACTCAATTAAAGAAACTTGGTTCATAATAAAAAATATAAATATATTTCAGGCCTAAATGGCATCATTGGTGAATACTATTAATCTTTTAGGGTAGAAATGATTAAATCCTTTACAAATTCTTTCAGAAAATGGGGGAGGAATGGAAATATCCCAAGTCATCTTATGATACCAAAATGAGACAAAAACATTACCGGAAATTAAAACTATAAACTGATATCCTAAAATAAATAAACAAGATAACAGAAGTTTAGCCCAAAAATGCAGATCTGGTTTAACATTCAGAAATAAATCAATGCTATTTAAGTAGTGACAGAAAAAAAGGAAGGAAAAACATAGACTCATCTCAATATATGCAAGTGTATACTCCTATGTTTCCAGTGGAACTGCTAAATTATACAACAAATTTGGAAAATAGTTTGGTAATCACTTATTAAGTGACAAATACACAAACCGGGGGGTGCCTGGGTGGCTCAGTTGGTTAAGTATCCTACTCCTGATTTTGGCTTAAGTGTGATCTCAGTCATGAGATGAGCCCTACATCAAGCTCTGAACTGGGTGTGGGGCCTGCTTGGGATCCTCTTTCCCTTTCTCTCTGCCCTTCCCTCACTCCCTGCTGGTATGTGTGTGAGCCAGAGCACACTATTTCTCAAAAAAGCCAAAAAAGAAAAAGAAAGAAAAGATACACATATTGTATAACCTAGCAATTCCTTTCCTCTGTTTTCACCCAAAAAAAGACTTAATAAGTTCCCTCAAAGACCCACACATAAATGTACATGGCAACTTTATTTAATAGCCAAAATTGGTAATGACCAAGTATTAGAAGCCAAGTCAACAGCTAAGCAAATTGTAGTATATACATAAGGGAATAGTCCTCACCAGTGAAAACAAATGAACAACGAACTATTACTACATGGAACCACATGCAGGAATCAGAAAACATTATGTTTAGAAAAATAGCTAGGCACAGAGTATATACTGGATAATTCTATTCATGTGTAATCCTAGAAAATATAAAACTAAACTATTTGATCAAAAGTAGATCAATGGTTATTTTGGGTTTGGAGTGAGGGTCGACTGCAAAGCAGCATGAAAAAACTGTTTAGGATGTTGCAAATATGATATATCTTGCTTGTGATGGAATTTATACCAAAGATGCATATATTTGCCCAAACTCTACCCTTAAAATGGTTCTTTTTAAATTTTATCTTAATAAAATTTATTTTAAAGAACAACAACCACTAGAAAGCTTTTTGAGGATTTTTAGTGTCCAAAGCTTCTTGGTCAAGGTTGTACATGGCTCCTCCCTTTCCACAGTATAATAAAGCTCTTCTCATTCAGGTGCCAAACAGCCCAGCTAGTTCTCCACCCAGGGAGCTGAGCTCTTAATGAAACAAAGGCTAAAAGGTGAGCCCAAACTGCCCCACAACTGCTTACTCTGGGAAAAAAAGGCACCAATATCCCTCCAGAGGTAATCCTCTTAAAGATGTAAATTCACAGGAAACATTTTTTAAAGTCCCTTCACTGCTCAGGCATTCTTGTAGTGTCTACTTTTTTTCTTATTCTGAGGTTTTGTTTTGTTTTTAATCCTTCTCAGTATGATGATAGATTTATAGGCTGGTAGGGCGGGAAAGTAGCTAGATTAATGAATTAGTTCATTCAATACTTAACAAACTTTATCAAGCCTGGAACACTGTGTGGTCAAAGAGTAGTAAACGGACAAATGAGGCTCCTGAGAGATGAACAAAATGCCAATTGGAAGTAAACCCAGTGCCCTATCTTAATACCACTCTTATTTAACTCTCTTTAAACCAACTTTCAAAGCATAGTGACCTGGGAAAGGAAGGATTCTTTGCAAAGCATTGGTGCTCAAATGAGAATATTTGCATGAAGAGATGGTGATTTGGGCTATGTCAGAATTGGTGTAGTGGGAAGACAACAGGGTTTTATGCTATAATAAACCAGGGTTTTATGGAGGAGGAAAAATAATTTTTCCTTTACCCTTCTAGGTTCTTGACTGAAATGCCTCTGTAATAAAAGATAGATGAACAGGAGAAAAACAGAAGTTTAATAACACGTATACAGAGGAAATACCCAGGAAAACTGAATAACTGCCAGGAATGGCCCAAGGCACACCTTAAATAACATCTCCAGCTAAGGACAAAGAAGATGTTGGAGGCGGGTATTCAGTTGTGGGAGGTTAAGAGGAAAAGCACAGTAACAAGGGTAAGGTTGTTATGAAGACCGAAGACCTTGCCTTCTTCATTGATAAGTTTCCAGAGATTTAGAATCATTTTTCTCTTCCTGGTACAGAGATAGACACACCCTCCTTTTTATTTTTATTTACTTTAAAAAAAATTATTTATTTATTTGACACAGAGAGAGCTCATAAGCAGGGGGAGCAGCAGGCAGAGGGAGAGGGAAAGCAGGCTCCCCACTGAACAGGGATCCCTATGCAGGGCTCTGTTTCAGGACCCTGGGATCATGACCTGAGTCAAAAGCAGCTGCTTAACTGACTGAGCCACCCAGATGCACTGAGATACCTCCTTTCAAACACAAATGTCTACATCATGATATACTGGCACTTTTGTCTATTTATCTCACAGTTTTTCATTTGCAAAATAAAACTTTATTGTAGGAGCTGTACCCAAAGAATATCTTCTCCAACTTGACAGAATTTAAGCTTTGAACTAATGCTATAAAAGGATAGGACTTTGGTGGGGGAAGGGGGTGATCATGAGGAGGCATACATTTATCTTTCATGTAAGATGTTAACAATTTATAACCAGAGGGTAAATTGTAGTCCGCAAATTTGCATCCACAAAATTGTGTCTACAAATTATTTGATATTGCTCCTTTCAAAGGACAAAGTTCAACCCATTCCTCTTGAGTGTAAGCTGGATTTAATGATTCATTTCTTACTAATAGCATGTGGCAGAAGTGCTGGTGTGTAAGTTAGGTCATTAAAGACATTGTGAAGTCAACTTCTCTCTTGGATGGCTCATACTGGGGGAAGTCAGCTATCATACTATGAGCACTCAGACTGCCCTATGGGACGGGCTTCATGGTGAACTGAGGCCTCTGCCCAATAGCCAGCAAGAAAGTGAGACTACTTTTGATAGTCACATGAATGAGCACTAAATGGATCCTGTAGCCTAATCAGATCTTCAGATAATTACAATAGTGGCTGACATCCATTTTGCAACCTCACGAGAGACCTCTTGGCAAAAAGCACTTCCAAATTCCTGACTCACAGAAACTGTGATATAGTAAATGTTTGTTGTTGTTTTTAAGATTTTATTTATTTATTTGACAGACAGAGAGAGAGATCACAAGTAGGCAGAGCAGCAGGCAGAGAGAGAGAGAGAGGGAAGCAGGCTCCCTGCTGAGTAGAGAGCCCGATGGGGGGCTCAGTCCCAGGACCCTGAGATCATGACCTGATAAAAAGGCAGAGGTTTAACCCACTGAGCCACCCAGGTGCCCCAAATGTTTGTTGTTTTAATCCATTAAGTTTTGGGGCAATGTGTTACGCAGTGATGGATAACTAACAATACCATTCATAACCTAGAAGAGTGATATTTTAGTTTAATAGTGTACAAAGTTTGAGGAATTTATAATTAGCAAGAGGAAGGAGGGAGTACTAATATTCTTTCAGTGCCAAACTCTTACACAAATTAAGTAAAATGTGTCAGTAAACAAAAGCCACATTTTCCTAACTTGAATTATTACCGAATTCATATCCATCTGGCACTCAAAATTGTTTGAACTTCTTCAACCCAATCATGGAAAATCAAGGGTTTAAACTCAGGTATCATATACCTAATTAACACATTCAAAAAAGAAAAAAAAAACACACACACAAATTCATAAAAAATGCCACAGGTCTTGAAGATATTTTGGGGCAGAAGAGAATTTACCTTCTACATATTTAATTAAACCAAAGAGGAGATTATGAATTTTCAATTATTATCTTAGTATTCATTTCCAAATGAGACATTTCACCTTTTTCAGCATGATTTTAAGATGCCACAAATTAAAGCAAAATGTTGAAATCTTTGACTCTCTTTAGAATTTATGTACCACCAACATCCAAAGAACTTATCCAATTAAAAAGAAGAAAAAATAATGATAAATTGTGAAACAGAAGGATTATATGAAAAAAAGTAAGAACTTTTTAATGAAACTATTAAGTACCAGAAATGACTTTTGTATGATTAATCTTTAATTACTGGGAACTGAAGGGAAAAAAAAGAAAACCATTTACATATTTTTCTTGTTA
The DNA here is from genome assembly GCF_963455335.1 of Martes martes. Classification (NCBI taxonomy): domain Eukaryota; kingdom Metazoa; phylum Chordata; class Mammalia; order Carnivora; family Mustelidae; genus Martes; species Martes martes. Next base: position 111,218,510 of record NC_137888.1, read on the forward strand.
AATAGAGAAGGAAAGGTAAGACCTTCATCATAATAAATGCATTTTTCTTATAAACAAATACAAACTAGAATATATCTAAAGATCTCTCGTATATGGGATGGAGTGAGTAATGGCTTTTTTGTCCTATGCAGCAGCTTGATTGAAAGAATAATTCTGATCCAAACCATCTGTATAGGCTGAAGGCGCAGAGATATTTTTCCCCCCCTAGGGATTGAGATCAAGGGGCCTAAACAGTTCAGTTCCAGTTCTAATTGTTTTACAGTATAGAAATGAAACTTGGAGTCTACAGGCATATTAGCATAGCCATTTGTTCATCTGCCTGAAACAGCAGGTGTCTTATGCAAACCCTTGCAGATGCTGTATTAGCTGTCAGTTCACAGCAGAATTATCCATCACGTGATTGTTGTGCTGATAGTCCATGTGATTGCTTCAATTAAAGTTTGAGTCTGTGCATTTGAGGGAAGTAAAATTATCACTTTCTCTTTTTAAGAAAGATTTCTTATTTATCTGAGAGAGAGAGAGAGAGCACAAGTGGGAGGGACAAATGGAGAGAGAGAATCTCAAGCAGACTCCACCCTGAGTGGAGAGCCTGACATGAGGCTTGATCTCACAACCGTGAGATCACGACCTGAGCTGAAACCAAGAGTCAATTGCTTAACTGACTGCACCACCCAGGAACCCCATCACTCTCTTTTAAATTTTAAGAGAAAGATTTGTATTCTCACACAGTAGTAAAATGGTTCTCCTTGTTTTCATTACTCAATGATGCCATAATATCTTTTAAAATATTTTAGACCATAAGGATTATATTTAAATATAGCATATATGACCTGTGTGTGTGTGCACGCACACGCGCACACACGTTTGCATGTACTTGAGTTCATGGATGTGTGTCTGTATTCCAAATCCACCTAACATGTTATTCCATTTTATGAAACTAAAGTCCGGAGTATAATTTTCCCCTCATGATTATTTAATCCAGAGTATAGATTTGGGAAAAAGAAAACTGTGAAGAATGGCTAATTTATTAGCAAATCAGAATATGCGGAGAGAAACAAGCACTCTTTCCCCAGCCCCCATGGCTCATAGCCCTAGAGAACAAGATATAGGTCCTCCAGTAACAGTTTACAAGAGCCTCTTCCCACTCAGATTCTCTTCTAAACTATGTACATACAGATATACAATGTATAGATATAGTATCCAGGAGTTACTGGTTATTAATGCTTTTTATATGTAGACATAGTCTTAATACTTTAATGTGTATTTATTCATTTCATGCCTATAACATTCCCATGAGGAAGGTATTATTATCTGCATTTTTACCTATGAGGAAACAGGAGCACATGAAGTTTAAGTAACTTATCCAAGGTCATTACAGCTAGTGAGTGACAGAGCCAGGCTTTTTTCATCTTTAATCTACTACATCATATTGCATACTTTTTGTAGAACATGCTATACTTTGTACCATAATAATATTTTATATTTTTTCTTCATAATTTAAAACAGCAGGTGACTCTGGAGAAATAGTCATAATAAGGCTACCAAGATTATCTCCAGTTTGAGTACAGTTTTTAAAAACACACATATATGCACCCATAAAAATTTCATGTCTTGGAGCACCTGGGTGGCTCAGTGGGTTGAGTGTCTGCCTTTGGCTCAGGTCATGATCTCAGGGTCCTAGGATCCAGCCCCACATTGGGCTCTCTGCTCAGCAAGGAGCCTGCTTCTCCCTCTCTCTCTGCCTGCCTCTCTGCCTACTTGTGATCTCTTTCTCTCTGTCAAATAAATAAATGAAATCTTAAAAAAAAAATCATGTCTATATAACTGTTATACAGCTTTATCATCCTTTGCCCATGATTATTTTCTATGATAAATAACCTCTGACCCTGGAAAATGTGTTTAGTTTATTTAAAAACATATGCTTTACATCTCTGTTTTAAAGGTGTTAGGGGCACCTAACATCTGGTTAGGTGGTGCAGTCCATTAAGTGTCCAGCTCTTGGTTTTGGCTCATGTCATGATCTCAGGAACATGAGATCAAGACCTATGTTGGGCTCTGTAAGTATGCTCAAGTTTTTCGCTCCCTCTGCCCCTGCTCCCAGCTCAATCTCTCTTTCCCCCTAAAATCAATCAATCTTTAAAAAGGTCAGATATTAAAGGTAGCTAAATTTGCACATAAAGGCAGTTGGGAAAGCTGAACACCCCGAATCAAAGATTTAGCTCCAGGTTTTATCTACGACCCTATGACTGAATAGACACATAGCTGGGGTTTGGGGATGGAGAAGGGCTTTTCCACACTGACTGTGCCATTCCTTATCTTGTACTAGTCCTTCAAGTTTCTTAAGCATTTGTGACAAATTTAATATATTACATTGGGAAAGAGGGATTTGTTTTCTATCCAAGAGTAAAACAAACATCTTTCTTGACAGTATCATGGTACTGATATGGTGCATGGTGCAATGAATAAAGCCTGAGTCTTCATACCATCTAACTTGAATTTAGACAATCACCATCCTGCTTCTAAGCCATGTACACTGGACCAAGTCTTATCAATAATTTTATCTTGGTTTCCACATCTCCATCAGGATCAAACTTCTGATAATACTTGTGTAATATCTGAAATTTAAATTCATCCCCATACAGGGAATAGCAATCTATTACTGATTTATCTTTTACAGAGTTGAAGGATAAGTTTAATTTTCTTGAATAAATTTTTATTTTCCATCATATTATTAGGCCACTATCTTAGATGAAACAAGTATTCTCAATTCAAATAAGAAAAATCTTTATATGTTGTCCAAATACATTGGTACTTAAGTTATTTCCCTGAGGCAAGAGAAGTTCTTTACTGAAATATAAACAGTCAGCAGATTTTAGTAATATATTGTGAATCCAAGGAAAAAAATTGGATTAGAAGGCCTTAAGGCAGTTTTAATTAAACAGAGTAGGGACAACTTCAGAAACCCAAAGTCTGTGTTATGCTCCCCTTAGACTTCATCTGGAAGAGTCTTGATTCTAAGAAGGATGGATAAGTCTAAAGATATAACACCAGCAGCACCCAATCTAGGGAGGCCCCTCCAGGAGTGCAGAACTTTATATACTGGTCGTCATATTGACCCATTATTCTATCAGAATGTTGGAATAAGGAAAGATCAGTCTGTAGCACCTGGTCAGACTCTGGCTTATGCTGAGCTCAGGATATAGGCATAAGATTCCCAAACTCCTAGAAAATTGTCCAGGAAGGTTACATGCATGACACAGAGTCAAGCTGGTAACCATCCTGGATCTCCACCAGGTGGGGGAAATGTGCTTTTCCACTGACCCTTTCTAGAGCTTGTTCTTTACAAAAATTTTAAAGAGGTTGGAGTAAAACTGATTCTTTCCCCCTTTTCTTGTACACCTTCAGTGACCATAAGACTTATCCACTAAGGTAGCCGCTCTAAAATAGGGCTGACCTGTTGTTTAAAGGGCACTTCTTTATTCTGAGACTTTCTGTATATAGGGGTGGGTTCTAAACTCTGGAAGCCTTAAGAGTATGGTAAAAGGCCTATGAATAGGAGTAAGGACGTTTGGGCATTCGATTCACAGAAAAAGGAAGGAAGGTTTCGAAGGAGTAAAGAAAACATTTAAAAGTGGAAGTTGTGTACTTAGAAACACTAAATTTTTTTTAATCTAACCCATTTTATCAAGAATAATCTCCACAAGGTAGCCTCATAAAGAATGTTTTTTGCCTCCGCATTTCACACCTCTCCAGCAGCTCACTCCTAAATTATTATATATTATAAATGTATCTCATGTTCATACTGTGGTTACATCATAGAAGCATAAAAATACAGCATAGAAGCATAAAATAATAAAAAAATTCAAAAATAGTCCTTGAAATTTTAATGAGTATCCTGGTAAATCACTGAAATTTCCCTACATAAGGGAAGACAAGGAAAACAAATCAGGTTATATCAGAAAGAAAAAAATGTGTGATATAGCAGAAAGAGGACAAGATCTGGAATTAAGAGATCTAGGTCCTCAATGCAGTTCTTCTACTTACCACTTGCATGATCTCGTCAGGTTTCCTTACTGCTCTGGGTCTCAGTTGCCTTACTTGTGAAATGAGGTACCAGTTCACAGAGGGTTGGTAAAAGCATCATCAGATGGAGTAGTTAAGCAAAAGCTTACCGTAATCTACAAAACTGTACAAATGTTAGGGTTTTTGTATTTTCTCCTTTTTCTTTTTTTGTATTTCTGTATTTCTTTATGACTTTTTTCTTACTTCTTTATCTGGCTATGTCTAATAGAAAAATGTGTCTATGGATTGGATCTTCCTTATTAATAGGTATTGTTACATGCAAATAAAGCAAACAAAATTATCTAATTGACTCATGGGATAGTAGGGAAACATTTAGTTTTAAAACACAGAAAACTGAACTCAAATCTGAAATCTTTTCAGTTATTTATTTATTTATTTACTGAAGTGTAAGTGACACATAATGTACATTAGTTTCAAGTATACAACATAGCAATTTGACTTGTCTACATCTTATGCTATGTTCCCGACCTGTGTAGTTATCACCTGTTACCATACAATGCCATTACAATACAAATGATTATACTCTTACGCTATATCTTTTATCCCCATTACTTATTCATCCCATAATTAGGAGCCTTTACCACCCACTCCTCTTCATCCGTTTTGCCCATCCCCCAGCCCCTCCCTCTGAGAGCCTCAGTTTATTATCTGTATTTGTGGGTCTGTTTCTGCCTTTTGTTTGCTTTTTATTCATTTGTTTTGTTTGGATTACACATAAAAGTAATAGTATATGATATTTTTCTTTCTCTGTCTGACTTATTTCACTCAGAATTAACACCCTCTATGTCTACATACATGTGTGTGCATAAAATCTCGCACTTTCTTTATCCATTCATCTACCAATGGGCACTTGGGTTACATCTATATCTTAGCCACCCCCTAAACATAGGGATGCATGTATCTTTTTGAATTAGTGTTTTCATTTTCTTTGGGTCAATACCCAATAGTGGTATTACTGGATCATCTCTTTATAAAAAGTGATAAAATTTACCTCAGCAAATTGTTATAAGTTTAATATTAAACAATATGTAAACTATAAGTTTAAATAACATGTAACTAATATTTAACATATGGTACATTTGTTGTTTCAGTTTCTTTCTTTTTCAATTGACTTAATAAAGATTAATTGTTTTTCCTTTGAGAATCAAATAGACTTCTAGTCAAGTATTTATTTTTTTGGTTTATAACCATCTCCTCACTCTTCAAATTTTAAATACATAGCAAGGATATATAAAATGTAAAATGAAACTTTAAAAAGATATGGTCACATTAAAAACAATAAATGTTCTATGACACAAATCAGTACAGTTGAAGTTTTCCCTGGCCCTAGGTCAAATATCAGAATCAACCAGAATTTTTTTTTTTAAGATTTTATTTATTTGTTTGACAGAGAGATCATGAGTAGGCAGAGAGGCAGGCACAGGGAGAGGAGGAAGCAGGCTCCCTGACGAGCAGAGAGCCCGACGTGGGGCTCGATCCCAGGACCCTGAAATCATGACCCGAGCCAAAGGCAGAGGCTTTAACACACTGAGCCACCCAGGAGCCCCTCAACCAGAATTTTTGTCCTCAGAGGAATAAAAGTTCTGTACTTGAGGTGTGGCACTGACACCCAGGACACAGTTTAAAGCTAGGAGTCCTGCAAAACTCTCCCACACAAGAAACTGAAAAAAACATCTGTTGGAGCTCTTTGGGGGCTCACGTGGAGATGTGTGGAATGGGCTGCAGGAGGCAGCGACACGGGCTCAGGTAGAGAACCTGGGGCAAGTCTGAGAGATTGTCCATTACCATCTCAGGAGAGGATCTGGGATCCACGTGGAAGATGATGTTCTAGATTAGAGGCTACATAATAACAACAACAACAACAACACTATTAGATAGGAAAAATGGTGGGACAGAGAGATTGAGAGACCTCCTATTCAAAATGAGCCTTAGAATCAACATGCCAATACATACCCAGAATACTAAAGCTATCTCTAAAAATCAATAATTAGAGATAGGTTTACTATAAATGATATGAAAATATTACCACAATATGAAAATAACTATAAAATTATATGGTTGGGTGCTTTGAATAAATAATGAAATAATAATATCAAAAATTGAATAAGATATTATGAAACAAATAGAATCACAAATGAAAAAAAAAGGAAGATGAAAAAATTAAAAAAAAATACTGATTCCCTTAAAAAAATGATTGATAGAGTAAACTTTGAAATGGATACAGTAGTTGAGCAGATTGAAGAAGCAGGATATAATACCAAAGAATTTACCCACAATGCAAAGATAAGAGAGATTATAGAAAATAGACCTTTTTAAGAAACATGTAAGCAAGATTAAGTCTCTAATGCAGAAATAATATCCCATACTATCTATGCAGTACTAAATTGTAATTGAACAACTCACATTACAAACTTAAAATAGAAGGGAATTTCTTTAATATGACAAAAGAATCTATCAAAGAAAAAAAAGCACAACAATCATGTAGTAGTAAAACTTTAGAACATTTACTTCAAAGACAAGGTCACCCACTGTGCTTCCTACCTTCCTTCAGTTTTACTGTAGGAGATCACAATTCATAAAGCAATAATAATTGCAGAGATAGAAATAAAAGTAAACTTATTTGAAATGGTTATAAGAAGCTATATAAAAACAAGAAAGTATACAGTGGTGGGGATAAGGTAATAAACAGCAGAGTAGTTTAGCAAGATTGCTCAAAACTGTATCAACTCACCCAAATCAATAATCCATTGGAAAATGTAATAAAAAAGTGATATAATAAAGTAAGAAACATTTCAAAGAGTAATAAAATTATAAACTTCTTAGGAATAAATCTTACCAAAAGATATTCAAGATATTTATTGATATAATCTAATTGAAACAAAATAACACCTCAATAAAGTATATCATGTTCATGGATGAGAAAACTTCATTCTATAGTATTATGTTGATTCTTTTAAGATAATTTATAAATTCAGTAAGTTATAAAAAAGAATAATAATGGAATTTATATGGAGGAGAAAAGGTCAGCATGTGTCAGGAAAATTTCAAGTAACAAAAATGCAAGGAAGTTTTATAATATTTTGTAAAATAATTAAAATACTGTGAGCTATTGGTACAAATATAGAAAATAAACATTGGAAGAAAATACAACAACCAGAAACATATTCATATATATACCTACATATATATATATATATATATATATATATATGACATATGATAGATGTGTCATTTTTAGGTTAAGGGGAAGAGAATATGTAATTTTGTGAACAATTTGCTATTCATACTAAAAAAATTATATTTATACCACATACCACACACATACACACACACACATACACACTTCTAAAATATATTAAGTAGTTGCATATTAAAAACAAAAATTTAAGCATTTAAAAGGAAATTAAAAGGTACTCATCATTAATTGTTCCATGGAAGTTTTCTTATAGCAGATTTAAAAGCCATTAATAATAGGGAAATTATTGATATATTTGAATGCATTAAAATATGTACCTTTTATATGACAAAGTAATCCATAAGAAAACTTGGAAAGAAATTCAGACAAGGAAAAGTTATTTGCACTAATATCTAAAGTAGATGAAAAAACTTCAGAAAATCAATTAGAGAAAGAAAAATAATCTAATATAAAGTCGAGAAAGAGTAAAAACTAAAAAAATCTCTGATGAGGATGCTTCAAAAGCTGTATTGGTGCATATCAAATTACCCCCAAACCTAGTTTTTTAAAGCAATAAAAACATTACTGCTTGGTCTAGAGTTTGAGAGTGGGTTAGATGGGTGGTTCTGGCTCAGTGTTTCTCATGAGGTTTAAGGCAAGATATCAGCCAAGGTTTTAGAAGGTTGACTGGATCTAGAAGGACCATTTCCAAGATGGCTCATCCTCGGAAGAAGGCCTTAGTTCCTTGCTAGTTGTTGGCAGGGGTGTCAGTTGTTTGCTGCCTGTAGTCAAGAGGCCTCAGTTTCCTACTACCCAGACTTTTTCATAGGTTGCTTGGGTATATTCATGATGTGGCTCTGCACTCCCCCATGCCCAGCATATAGGCAGGAAGCCACAGTGACTTTTATGCTTGGTCTCTGAAGCAGCATAATTTTCTTTTTTCTTTTTCTATTAATTATACGTGGGTCACAGAGTCTATATCACACTCAAGAGGAAGAAAATTAAGCTCCATCTTTTACAGGTGGGTCAAAAAATTGTCCACATATATTTTTAAAGACTTTATTTATTTATTTGACAGAGAGATCACAAGCAGGCAGAGAGGCAGGCAGAGAGAGGGGGAGGCAGGCTCCCCGCTGAGCAGAGAGCCCGATGTGGGGCTTGATCCCAGGACCCTGAGATCATGACCTGAGCTGAAGGCAGAGGCTTAACCCACTGACTGTAGTTAAAACAATCAAAACTGTGCATACACACATATGTATATTATACTTGCGTGCAATGTATTCTTCCATGTGTATAGTTCAATTCCTATATATTATATATAATATGATATATGAAAACACCGATGAGAATGATAGATTTCAACTTCAGGACACTGGTTCCTTCTAGAAAGAGGGACATTAATGGAATCAGTCAGTGAAGTTTACCAACAGATTTCAGAACTATCTGAAGTGTTTTTTTTTCTTTAAAAATTAAATCCTAAAAATATCAAATATAATAAATGTTGAAATTGGTAGATTTCAATTGCTTTATTCAAGCTGTCTATAGTTTTTAATATTTATAATGCAAATATTTTCAAAAGAAAATTGAAATGGTAAACCAGAATATCTTGCCAGTCATACTGTAGATTCAATAAAGGTAGAATTAGAATCCTGGATCTGTTACCATGAAGCTGTACAAACAAGGGAACATCATGCCTTCTCTTCAAGTTATAGGCTTTTTATTTTTAATACAGGATTGTGAAATGACATCATATTTTCAGAGTACCCAATGCATACAAAATATGAAGTGTTTGTTATTTTTAATTTAACTCAAGGGTCAGTTTTTTCTCCCCTTTAAGGGTCATATTCTTTTGTCATGTATTAACAAAGATTCAGTTGGAATTTATAGTCATCAAGCTGACAGTTGCTTCTCAGCATTGTGGGGTTTACTAATCACATCACTTCTCTTAATTATCTTAGACTCACTAATATAATCACTGCCATAAATGGCTTCTCCCTCTGCACAGGCAACTTTCCTCCACAAAACCATCACATGCTGTTGCGTAGGTATACTAAATTTTGCTGAATGGTTAGGATAGCTAAATCACATAAGTGAGGTTAACAGTTATAATTGCACTGTATTTGACTTTCCCATAATCAGAATGAAAATTTTCAAGGGGAATTTTTTTACTAGGGGAATCTCATAGCTGTCTTGATCTGACTTCAGATACTTACCATTTGGAAAGAATCAAAACTCACAACTGTTTCTGACTTTCACTTTATAAATCTTCCTCATTAAAAAAAAAATATTTTATTAATTTTTAAGAGAGAGAGCGGAAGGAATAGGGACAAGCAGACTCTGCTGAGTGCAGGGCCCAACTTGGGGCTCCATCTCAGGACCCTGAGATCATGACCTGAAACCAAATCGAGAGTCTGACACAACCTACTGAGCCACCCAGGCTCCCCAGTCTTCCTCATTTTTTAAGGAAGCCTACTATGCACCCAATAGAATTGGTTTCCCTCTAGGACCTATTCTTCTTTCTTTAGTTATATTATTCATTAAGGAACACACTCCATGAATGTCATCAGAACAGTCTGTGGTAGCTTTTGGCATTCCTAGACCCAGAAAATAGTTTAAGGTTGTGAGGTTGCTTAGCTACCCCAAGACTTGGAGAGCATTCCAGAGCAAGCATGAACACATCAAGTCTGCTCCTTTTGGCTATGTGAACTGTACACAGCTTTGGTTTCTTCATGTTCACCAGGTAACCCATTTGATCCCTTATAAACACATATAGACTTACGTATGTGTTCTTCATTTCTCAAAGACATATAAAAATAGTATCTAAACATTTTCTCTAAAGTCCCCCAAGTATGTAAAACCATTTGCATCACAATAAAGTTGGCATTTCATATAATTATTTTAAAAATTGTGCAATTCTCTCACCCTTCCCATTATCAAGTTGCACACTTATGCCAGAATTAAGAAATAAGCTTTTTCCTGGGCCAAATGCTACCTGATGATTTCTATTTTAGTTGTGAAAACACCAAGCTAAAGATTTTAAAATGCCACTTAATAAGAGCTTAAGTTGTTGGATAAGACTTCATCACTCTCATAGCTTCTGCTGGTGATGAGGAAGGAAGGAATGTTTGAGGACAAAACTTACTTTTTAGTTAATTGTTATTGCTGTTATTGTCGTCATAATGGTTGTCACTCATAAAATCAGTACACTTTCCATTTGGCTTTATGGACAGACTTGCTGTAAGTTTTTAAACAATGGTTTACATTCAGGTTAACACTTTTTGTTTGTGTTTTTTTTTTTTTCCTTTCATATGCTTTACATATATGAGGACCTAAAAATCTGTATATGCTGATTACTAAGTGGGATTCAAGAGATTTACATTTGTATTACTTGGCTTGGTAAGTCAATGAAGGAACACATATTGTATAATCCTCATGGACCTAGACATTAAATATGGCAAAGAGCATGGGGGACCAAATGAGAAAGAGAAAGAGAAAGAGTGAGCAAGAGAATTAAAGGTGAAGATTTGATGGAAAACAATGAGGCATTCATTTTCAATTGAGCCAAGATCTGCTGTCAGTCTTAAAGCAAATTGCTATGAGCAAAGAGAATCCATTCACCAAAAGGCAAACCAATGAAAATCAAACGGATTACATTGGATGAAATCCATTTTCACTTGGACACTTCAAGTGAGATTATTCAGGCTTTTGCATTGCAGGTACACTACTAAAAATATTGTGGCATGAGAAGAAGCAAGAGCCAAAAAATTAGTCTCTGCTTCTAGGAACTTTGGCACCCAATCATCCCTTTAAAAAAAAAAAGTAAGGTTTTAGCCTACATAAAATCTATTTTATTGCAATTTGCAAAACAGCCATCCCTTTAAATTAAATCATTGTTTATCAAGGGAAAGTTAATTGAAAAACATGTTTTTCTAACTAAATGGAAGACTGCATCATGCAGGCAATAAACATTCTTGCTTGAAAGGAATTCTTGCTCCTTCTTCTAAGACTGCCATGGAAATAAAACAGAAAAAGGAAAAAAAAAAAAAAAAGGAGAGAAAAAGCCCCACACAGTTCTGAAGTTGTGTCTAGCTTAGGAGCCAAATGGGATTGTGTAGTCCACAAGTTTTCTATTCGCTTCTAAATTTAGCACCCACAAATTTCCCTTTTGGCAAATTGTGCTCCCCAAACCCAAGTGCAAGCCATTTTTGAGGAATGCTTGCGTCAGTTGCTCCTTGTTAACATCCTTAGCTAATCTGCCTTACTAGACATCTGGCAAAAGTCAGTTTTATAGTTCCTGGATGCCCATACAAGTAGGATAAAAGTGAAAGCAGCAGTGGTGTATAACACCAGCACATGAAATGAGGAATGGAAATGCTTTCAAATGCAGTCTCTGTGGGTCAGGACTCTGGGGAAGGTAGCCTCTGTGACATAAGCCCGTCCCTAAATAGGACACTGTTTTTGGATTCTTTGCTTCTTCTTTTGATAATAGGGAATATTCCTGCAGATACATTTTTACATACCCTTCTATGTGCTCTCATGGCATTTTTTTTTTTTTTGAACCCTTGTAGCAGTAGATTATCAAGCCTTGCCTTTTAAGGTTGTTTGCTTTTTATGCCTGTCTAATTCACTTTTTAGTGAACTCTTGGCTTTATTAATTCCTAAAATCTTTACAGGGCCTAAATGAAGCTTGACCTATAGTATATATGTTTTGGAAATACTTGATCATGATATTATTGTGATATGATAATGTTATTAATAATAATGATAATGACTGTTTCCTTCTTTCTACTATTTATCAATCTCCTAAAACCCCCAAGGATTTGGTATTTCAAATAGAGAAAGTGGTTCACAGGTGTCTATTCACGAATCTTTATCAGGTACGATCTCTGCACTTGGAGGAAAATATGGCTGGGAAAATTACACAGATTCACATTTTTTTTAGTGTCTCCTTCATGCTAGACCCATTATCTCATTTAATCTTCCCCCAGATCTTAGAAATATTTACTGTTATCTCCATTATTTCAAATGAAGAAATTAAAGTTCAAAGAGACAGAATCATTTGCCCCAAGCATACAATCATTTTAGACTAGGTATAAGATTCAAGTCTAGGCACATGGCTCCAAAGTGTGTTATTGTCCACTGAACATAGGGTATGACCATTGACGGACAAACAGAATAAGTCCATTTTAAAGGGAAAATTGTATGGAAATAAATTTATCCTGAATGAGACTCTTCCTTGAATTCTTTCCATATTAGAACCCTTTTGTAATATTTGGATGTAGAGACTGCATTAGAGTGGAAACCAGATTTTACACATGTAATTACTTAGCGTTTAAGGAAATGAAATTTGTCTTACCTTTTTTCATGGAGTTATTCTTTTTAACACTTAATCAACAAAATAACATTATCTGGTGGCATCTGATTACTTAGTATGTGTTTGGTAGAGGGTTTTTAAAAAAATATTTCAGAAATAATCAAGTTAGAGGTAACCAAAAAACCATTTAGTATAAGAATGCTCCTCAGAAATTCCCTCACTTACATAGGATTGAGGAGGGGCTCTTTACTCATCAATTCTAAATCTTTTACCCAAAGAGATTGTACAGACTAGCAATGATATCTTACATAATCCAACTAGGTGGCTAGAAATAAGTCCATAATTAAAATATTTGTACGGACTATGAGCAAAATACACTTATTCATCCACTCACATACATACATACAGTCCTCCATAAAGGACTGGTATGGAAATGAAACATTATTCAGAGAAGGTCATAGAGAAAATGCTAGAGACATAAATCTGTCAAGATAGAGGCCAAAGCTTGTGTTCATTCAGCCCACATTTCTTCAAAATGCAATCTGTATAATTTACACTTGTGTAAGTCATAATATCTTATAATAATATCTCTGTGAATTAGAGTAATTTCACCTTTTATAAATTTGATGCCTAAAGTTCATCAAAGTTTAGTGCTTTTTTTCTTTTGGAAGAAAGTGAAAGATGTATAAATGGAAGAATAGATTGATGATTGATAGATAGATAGATAGATAGATCTAAACGTTCATGAATTCTCAACAGGGCAATATCACTCTCCCCCAATGGATAGAAACTAATTTTTAAGGGATAAAAAAATTTTACTTTTTAATAAACTTAGATAAATATGCATATAGTATGAGTAGATATACAATATATCTATGGTATTAAAATTTCATGGAGGACAACTTGAAAAAATCTAAAAAGACTCCTTACAGAGGAAATAAATTATTTTAAATGGTTAAAAAACACTGAGAGAGAAGGAGAGAGAGAGAGAGAGAGAGATGGGTTCCATGTGTGATATGCACATTCGCATGGTTTACCATGGATATTATTTTGTCATTTCCCATTCTTTGAGATGCAAGAAGCTTCCTTTAACTTTGTTTTTTTTTTTTTTTTGCATGCACTTTTCTCCTTTATTTTTTTTATTTTAATAAACGTATAATGTATTTTTATCCCCAGGGGTACAGGTCTGTGAATTGCCAGGTTTACACATTTCACAGCACTCATCATAGCACATACCCTACCCAATGTTCATTTCCCCACCACCCTCTCCCATCCCCCCTCCCCCCAGCAACCCTCAGTCTGTTTTTTGAGATTGAGTCTTTTATGGTTTGTCTCCCTCCCAATCCCTTCTTTTCATTTTTTCTTTTCCTACCTCCCCCCAACCCCCCACATTGCATCTCCACTTCCTCATATCAAAGAGATCATATGATAGTTGTCTTTCTACGATTGACTTATTTCGCTAAGCATGATACCCTCTAGTTCCATCCACGTTGTCGCAAATGGCAAGATTTCATGTCTTTTGATGGCTGCATAGTATTCCATTGTGTATATATACCACTTCTTCTTTATCCATTCATCTGTTGATGGACATCTAGGCTCTTCCCACAGTTTGGCTATTGTGGACATTGCTGCTATAAACATTCGGGTGCACGTGCCCCTTCGGAGCACCACATTTGTATCTTTAGGATATATACCCAGTAGTGCAATTGCTGGGTCGTAGGGTAGCTCTATTTTCAGTTTTTTGAGGAACCTCCACACTATTTTCCAGAGTGGTTGCACCAGCTTGCATTCCCACCAGCAGTGTAGGAGGGTGCCCCTCTCTCCGCATCCTCGCCAGCATCTGTCATTTCTTGACTTGTTAATTTTAGCCATTCTGACTGGTGTGAGGTGGTATCTCATTGGGGTTTTGATTCGTATGTCTCTGATGCCGAGTGATGTGGAACATTTTTTCATGTGTCTGTTGGCCATCTGGATGTCTTCTTCGGAGAAATGTCTGTTCATGTCCTCTGCCCATTTCTTGACTGGATAATTTGTTCTTTGGGTATTGAGTTTGATAAGCTCTTTATAAATTTTGGATACTAGCCCTTTATCTGATATGTCGTTTGCAAATATCTTCTCCCATTCTGTCAGTTGTCTTTTGGTTTTGTTAACTGTTTCCTTTGCTGTGCAAAAGCTTTTGATCTTGATGAAATCCCAATAGTTCATTTTTGCCCTTGCTTCTGTTGCCTTTGGCGATGTTCCTAGGAAGAAGTTGCTGCAGTTGAGGTCAAAGAAGTTGCTGCCTGTGTTCTCCTCAAGGATTTTGATAGATTCCTTTCTCACATTGAGGTCCTTCATCCATTTTGAGTCTATTTTTGTGTGTGGTGTAAGGAAATAGTCCAATTTCATTTTTCTGCATGTGGCTGTCCAATCTTCCCGGCACCATTTGTTGAAGAGGCTGTCTTTTTTCCATTGGATATTCTTTCCTGCTTTGTCAAAGATTAGTTGACCATAGAGTTGAGGGTCTATTTCTGGGCTCTCTATTCTGTTCCATTGGTCTATATGCCTGTTTTTGTGCCAGTACCCTACTGTCTTGATGATGACATCTTTGTAATAGAGCTTGAAGTCTGGAATTGTGATGCCACCGACTTTGGCTTTCTTTTTCAATATTCCTTTGGCTATTCGAGGTCTTTTCTGGTTCCATATAAATTTTAGGATTATTTGTTCTATTTCTTTAAAAAAATTGGATGGGATTTTAATAGGGATTGTGTTAAATGTGTAGATTGCTTTAGGTAGAATAGACATTTTCACAATATTTGTTCTTCCAATCCATGAGCATGGAATATTTTTCCATTTCTTTGTGTCCTTCTCAATTTCTTTCAGGAGTACTTTATAGTTTTCTGAGTACAGATTCTTTGCCTCTTTGGTTAGATTTATTCCTAGGTATCTTATGGTTTGGGGTGCGATTGTAAATGGGACTGACTCCTCAATTTCTTTTTCTTCTGTCTTGTTGTTAGTGTAAAGAAATGCGACTGATTTCTGTGCATTGACTTTATATCCTGACACTTTACTGAATTCCTGTATAAGTTCTAGCAGTTTTGGAATGGAACCTTTTGGGTTTTCCACATATAGTATCATATCATCTACAAAGAGTGATAGTTTGACTTCTTCTTTGCCAATTTGGATGCCTTTAATTTCTTTTTGTTGTCTGATTGCTGAGGCTAGGACTTCTAGTACTATGTTGAACAGCAGTGGTGATAACGGACATCCCTGCCATGTTCCTGACCTTAGCGGAAAAGCTTTCAGTTTTTCTCCATAGAGAATGATATTTGCGGTGGGTTTTTCATAGATGGCTTTGATAATATTGAGGTATGTGCCTTCTATCCCTACACTTTGAAGAGTTTTAATCAGGAAGGGATGCTGCACTTTGTCAAATGCTTTTTCAGCATCTATTGAGAGTATCATATGGTTCTTACTCTTTCTTTTATTAATGTATTGTATCACATTGATGGATTTGCAGATGTTGGACCAAACTTGCAGCCCTGGAATAAATCTCACTTGGTCGTGGTGAATAATCCTTTTAATGTACTGTTGGATCCTATTGGCCAGTATTTTAGTGAGAATTTTCGCATCTGTGTTCATAAAGGATATGGGTTTGTAATTCTCTTTTTTGGTGGGATCCTTGTCTGGTTTTGGGATCAAGGTGATGCTGGCCTCATAGAATGAGTTTGGAAGTTTTCCTTCCATTTCTATTTTTTGGAACAGTGTCAGGGGAATAGGAATTAATTCTTCCTTAAATGTTTGGTAGAATTCCCCTGGGAAGCCGTCTGGTCCTGGGCTTTTGTTTGTTTGGAGATTTTTGATGACTGTTTCAATCTCCTTACTGGTTATGGGTCTGTTCAGGTTATCTATTTCTTCCTGGTTCAGTTGTGGTAGTTTATATGTCTCTAGAAATATATCCATTTCTTCCAGATTGTCAAATTTGTTGGCGTAGAGTTGCTCGTAGTATGTTCTTATAATTGTTTGTATTTCTTTGGTGTTGGTTGTGATCTCTCCTCTTTCATTCATGATTTTATTTATTTGCGTCCTTTCTCTTTTCTTTTTGATAAGTCTGGCCAGGGTTTTGTCAATCTTATTAATTCTTTCAAAGAACCAGCTCCTAGTTTTGTTGATTTGTTCTATTGTTTTTTTAGTTTCCATTTCATTGATTTCTGCTCTGATCTTTATGATTTCTCTTCTCCTTCTGGGTTTTATTTGTTGTTCTCTCTCCAGCTCCTTTAGGTGTAGGGTTAAGTTGTGTATTTGAGACCTTTCTTGTTTCTTGAGGAAGGCTTGCACCGCTATATATTTTCCTCTCAGGACTGCCTTTGTTGGGTCCCACAGATTTTGAACCGTTGTGTTTTCATTATCATTTGTTTCCATGATTTTTTTCAGTTCTTCTTTAATTTCCTGGTTGACCCATTCATTTTTTAGAAGGATGCTGTTTAGTCTCCATGTATTTGCATTCTTTCCAAATTTCCTCTTGTGATTGAGTTCTAGCTTCAGAGCATTGTGGTCTGAAAATATGCAGGGAATGATCTCAATCTTTTGGTACCGATTGAGACCTGATTTATGACCCAGGATGTGGTCTATTCTGGAGAATGTTCCATGTGCACTAGAGAAGAATGTATATTCTGTTGCTTTGGGATGGAATGTTCTGAATATATCTGTGATGTCCATCTGGTCCAGTGTGTCATTTAAGGCCTTTATTTCCTTGTTGATCTTTTGCTTAGATGATCTGTCCATTTCAGTGAGGGGAGTGTTAAAGTCCCCTGCTATTATTGTATTACTGTCGATGTCTTTCTTTGATTTTGTTATTAATTGGTTTATATAGTTGGCTGCTCCAATGTTAGGGGCATAGATATTTAAGATTGTTAGATCTTCTTGTTGGACAGACCCTTTGAGTATGATATAGTGTCCTTCCTCATCTCTTATTATAGTCTTTGGCTTAAAATCTAATTGATGTGATATAAGGATTGCCACCCCAGCTTTCTTCTGATGTCCATTAGCATGGTACATTGTTTTCCACCCCCTCACTTTAAATCTGGAGGTGTCTTTGGGTCTAAAATGAGTTTCTTGTAGGCAGCATGTTGATGGGTTTTGTTTTTTTATCCATTCTGATTCCCTGTGTCTTTTGATTGGGGCATTTAGCCCATTAACATTCAGGGTAACTATTGAGAGATATGAATTTAGTGTCATTGTATTGCCTGTAAGGTGACTGTTACTGTATATTGTCTCTGTTTCTTTCTGATCTACTACTTTTAGGGTCTCTCTTTGCTTAGAGGACCCCTTTCAATATTTCCTGTAGAGCTGGTTTGGTGTTTGCAAATTCTTTCAGCTTTTGTTTGTCCTGGAAGCTCTTTATCTCTCCTTCTATTTACAATGATAGCCTAGCTGGGTATAGTATTCTTGGCTGCATGTTTTTCTCATTTAGTGCTCTGAATATATCATGCCAGTTCTTTCTGGCCTGCCAGGTCTCTGTGGATAGGTCCGCTGCCAATCTAATGTTTTTACCCTTGTATGTTACAGACTTCTTTTCCCGGGCTGGTTTCAGGATTTTCTCTTTGTCACTAAGACTTGTAAATTTTACTATCAGGTGACGAGGTGTGGACCTATTTTTATTGATTTTGAGGGGCATTCTTAGCATCTCCTGGATTTTGATGTTTGTTCCCTTTGCCATATTAGGGAAATTCTCTCCAATAATTGTCTCCAATATACCTTCTGCTCCCCTCTCTCTTTCTTCTTCTTCTGGAATCCCAATTATTCTAATGTTGTGTCGTCTTATGGTGCCACTTGTCTCTCGAATTCTCTCCTCGTGGTCCAGTATTTGTTTGTCTCTCTTTTGCTCAGCTTCTTTATTCTCTGTCATTTGGTCTTCTATGTCACTAATTCTTTATTCTGCCTCATTTATCCTAGCAGTGAGAGCTTCCATTTTTTATTGCACCTCATTAATAGCTTTTTTTATTTCAACTTGGTTAGATTTTAGTTCTTTTATTTCTCCAGAAAGGGCTTTTATCTCTCCAGAGAGGGTTTCTCTAATATCTTCTATGCCTTTTTCGAGCCTGGCTAGAACCTTGAGAATTATCTTTCTGAACTCTAGATCTGTCATGTTACCAATGTCCGTATTGATTAGGTCTCCAGCCTTCAGTACGGCCTCTTGTTCTTTTTTTTTGAGGTGAGTTTTTCCGCCTTGTCATTTTGTCCAGATAAGATTTGCTTTCTCCTGCTGTGGAATTCCGCTGTTCTTGGTGAGAGATGTTGGTCTTGGCTGGGTTTCTTGTTGATCTTCTGGGGGAGGGGCCTGTTGTGGTGATTCTCAAGTGTCTTTGCCGCAGGCGGAATTGCACTGCCTTTGCCAGGGGCCGGGCTAAGTAATCCGCTCGGGTTTGCTTTCTGGAGCTTTTGTTCCCTGAGCACTTTCCGTAGAATTCCGGAGGATGGGAATGAAGATGGCGGCCTCCCAATCTCTGGGCCTGGAGGAGCCAAGAGCTTGGGGTTCCGCTCCTCAGTGCGCCCTTAGAGAAAAGCGCCCAACCGCCCTGCCTCCCTGGCCTGCGGTCGCGCCTTGAGGAAAGCAGTCAATTGCTGGAACCTGGAGAAAAGCGCCCGGTCGCTTCCGTCTCCGTGGCCTCCGGCCGCGCTCCGAGCCCACCCAGCCTGCGACCAGCACAAGGTAACCCCAGACTGAGAGCTCACTTCCTCGGCTTGGTCGCTGTAGCCGGCTTCCCTGCTCTAATACCTGCGAGCTCTGTGGCACTCAGACACCCCCAGTCCTTCTGTGACCCCGCGGGACCTGGGGTTATGCTGACCCCGCCTGGGTTTCCCCCCGGTTTAGCCCCTGGATCGATGTCTCCCAGTGGAGCAGACTTTTAAAAGTCCCGATTTTGTGCTCTGTTGCTCCACCGCTTGCCGGGAGCCGGCCCCTCCCCCCGGGGTCTATCTTCCCGTCGCTTTGGATTCACTTCTCCGCAGGTCCTACCTTTCAGAAAGTGATCGATTTTCTGTTTCTAGAATTGTTGCTCTTCTTCTCTTCGATTTCCCATTGGATTTGTAGGTGTTCACAATGGTTAGATCAGCTATCTAGCTGATCTCCTGCTACCCGATGTCGTCTCAGCCTGCTACTTCTCCGC
This sequence comes from Martes martes, assembly GCF_963455335.1. Classification (NCBI taxonomy): domain Eukaryota; kingdom Metazoa; phylum Chordata; class Mammalia; order Carnivora; family Mustelidae; genus Martes; species Martes martes. Next base: position 111,238,230 of record NC_137888.1, read on the forward strand.
CATCTTGACTCCTCTCGCTTCCTTTAACTTTGATGAAGGGTTGAAGATTAAATGTACTTTGGGCTTACAGATGGGAAAATGAATTTCTAGTTACTGTGGGTTCATATTCTGGTCCCAGTGAACTACCAAGGTCTATTATGAAAGATTAATAAGAGTATTAGGTTTGAGAAGAGAATTACCTCTGAAACAAAAAGGAAGGCAAAAGAAGGTCAGAAGATGGAATGAAGAAATAAATGAAAAGCATGGCCAAAAGGGAGCTTCCGAAGGTCGGGAGCTGAACTGAGAACATTTGCTCAAAATGGGACCAGATCTGCAGTATGTTAAGAGCCAAATAAGAGAATCTAGTAAAAGAGCTTTATAAGAGATGACATTCAAGAGGCCAGTAGCCAAAGGGAATTGGGTTTCCTATTTGAAACACATTATATTTCATTTGTCTGGCATTTTCTTCCTCTCTACTTTACCTCTTATTTATTCTTCAAGAATGATCTTAAACGTTTCTCTATGAAACATCCTCAGATCCCCACAGTGGATCCTAACTTCTGTCTAATATGTGACCACCCTGTTATATTCACCCAAAGGAGCACTTACCACATCTTATTACCATTGTTTATGCCCAAAGAGAATGACATCCTTAATATGTGAACTGTTTTTTTTTTTTTTTCATTCATCTTGGATTGTTTGTTGACTACTTATATAAATTGCATAAAGTGGATGAACAAGACATGCTCTACTTGGCACCTAAGCAAGTTAAATCAGTTTATGGACAGGAGGCATTATGCTTAGCCCCAAACTCTCTACCTTATGCATGGTAGCCAGTTGAGTATTTGGGGTTTTTTTGGATGGTGCAGACAGCACAACAAATAGGGGCACCAACTCCCTGCCCACTCATGCAATACCCTTACAGTCTAGGGGTTCTCCTAAGGAATAAAAATAGGTGGTGATAGAGACAATATGAAGGCTTTCTCCTGGACTATGTGCCACTGAGTCCCCATTTTCAGTTGTATATGTAAAAGGAAGAGCATAAGTATTCAGTTGGATTTCAAAGCATCATCCTGATGGCAGTGTTCTATATAATGAAATTTGACTTCATTGATCTGTTATTCCTGATCCTCCCACATGCAATAGGGACATGATATTCACTGAAGTGTTTCTTTAAATTTTTAATATCCCAAGTAGAAGATTATTTATCATTGACTATTTGCTTGTGAAAAATAATTTCTAGTAAAATGTTCTAATTTTTACTGTATTTTTATTTATTTATTTATTTATTTATTTATTTATTTATTTTGCCTAATGAAGCTTGATGAAGCAAATTAGGCCCACAAGGAACCCAAACCTTGGTTTTTGGAAATATAATATTGTTATTGTTATTTGTCTTTCCCCTACAAGCTTAATGCTTTTCTATTTTTTTTTTTTTTTTACTAAGGGAGGAAAATCACAAATGAATTTTAGACTCCTTAAAGTACATAAATATGTAGCATAAATATGAAGTTAAGCATGAGAAAAGAAATAAGGAATTCCAGTTAGTAGTCATAGATGGGGAAGAAGAGAAGGAACTATAATCAAGGCTGTGTACAGAGGGGATCACAAATATATACATATTTTTCTCCTTCAGTGAAAATCTGAGCAAATGTAAGCTGAGTGATTGGGTCACAGACGTTGGCTATGCTACTATCAATTCTTGTCCATGTGTGTAAAATATTTAACCGTAAAAAACCCCACAGACCTTTGAATAAAAGAAATTCCCTAGGGATTTCACTGTGGCCAGTACTGATACTTGTCTGTGTGATGGCCATTCCCTCATCTTCTATCTAATAGTTCTCTAATTTTTTTCAGCCTTCTCCAAGCAATCTTTTCCTTCAGGTGGGCTGAGACTCTCCCTATCTGTAGGAAATGAATTTAATGATTTTTTTTGCCTATGATTGTTGTAAGCAAAGGAGTGTAGCACAATTCTGGTCAATGAGAGGGAAAGGGGATGTGAGAGAATTCTGGGAAGTTTTCTGGGTTTAAATAAAGATGCATGATGAGAATCCTTTCCTTTCTGCTTTAGGCATTACTACACCTACATGTGATTTCCTGGAACTACTACAGGCATCCTGATACCTGGGGAAACCAACCTGAAGTGTTAAGTGAATATATGGAGAATCAAAGCTTAGAAGTGGAGGCAGCAATAAGTTAATTACTGAGTTAATGAACTATGCAACTCTTGGCTTTATATTTAATGTAATGTGAGATGAAAAATATTCTTTTTCTTTTAAAAAAAATATTTATTTATTTCAAGGAGAGAAAGTGGGAGAGCCCAGAAAGAGAGTGAGAAGTGAAAGAGAGAAACAGACTCCCCGCTAAGCATGGAACCCAATGTGAGGTCATGACCTGAGCCAAAGGCAAACACTTAACTGACTGAGCTACATAGGTTCCCTGACAAATATTTTTTTCCTAAAGCTATTTTTTGAGGCCACTGAAAACTTTCTGATACATACTTTTTTGTTGATTTATTTTTATACTTGATTCTTAGGATAAATTCCCGAGTATAGTTTTTAATCTCTCCTGAAATGTATTTTAATATCACTTTCCAACATAATAACTTCAAAATTCAACTACCTAGCAAAATGCAAAAACTGAAAAATAATGACTGTAATATTAACCATTATGGTTAATCATGGTGACTAACCATGTTAAAAACTTTTGAGCTATGGATCTTCCATACAGAAAAAAATGTTTCAGATGGGCCTAAACCTACAATATTGTCTAAAATTTCAGAGGCAGATAAGCTTCCTGGATCCACTTCATTTTCTGTGAATTATAGATTAGGAATCCCAGATACAGCTTTAAATTATATAATACTTCCGCATCAGTTATATCATCTAATGAACATGCTGATTTCTACAAAAATTCCATGCCAACTCCTAGTTTTATTTATAATTTTTTTTTCTTTCCCAGCAACAGGTTGGGTTTTGAAGTTTATGTAATACACTTCCATCCTCAGAATCCTAAACCGCATTATCCCTCTGCACCAGCCCTTCCAAACTTCTCTGAACTCATCACACAAAAATTTCTTATGTGGATTCTCTTCTTAGATTTCCCCTTACTCTTGTTTTTTTTTAAGTCAAGGAAGGTGGCTCTGGCATTGTTGGCAAACACCAAGCATTTTTAATTATCATTAGCAAGTTGTTGCAAACGAAGCGGATAAAGGAGCCTCTGGTTGTCAGAGCCATGAATGCTGATTAAAATAGGCTGCCTGGGTCCATGGTGCAAGTTTGTTTGTTTTGAAGCATTCACACTGTAAGGAATCCAGGCCAGCCTTCCCTATTGCTATGGCAATATCTCGGTCTTGGTGTGTATATGATGGGTAGAGTGTGCTCTGACAACTAAAACATAAGCCTGGCCCAAATTTGTACTCAGATAAATAAAAGGGTAAAAATGAAAAGGCATGTGTATTTGTGAACATTTAACCCAATTTAGTCCCTTTGTAGCCATTAAACCAGACTTATGTAGACATCCCCATCCTCACCTTCGTTTATTTATTCTCATGCACGAATATTAATACAACATTCAACATATGTTTGATCAAGCTCTTTCAGTCTTTTCCTATGAATGTCTGTACTGGTAAAGACCTTTTATCCTCTTCAGTGACTCCTTTTATTGTTAATATAGGGATTTTTAATTAAGAGAGACAGACAGCCAAAAAAAAAAAAAAACAGTGAACCAGCCTCAAAGTTGCAAAAACCAAAAGAGCATTTATGTACACAATGCAGTGCTAAACCCTTTATATGATATCATTTAAGCATTTAAGTAAGTCTGAGGAAGAATTATTATACTTATTTTATATAAGAGATTGTAATTTAGGGACACTAATTAGTCCAAACACACAACTGTATACAATAACACTAAGATTTAAATCCAGTTCCACAGTATACTGCTGTGTTTCTGTATTTAAATATAGACATGTGTGCATTCCACACCATATATCTATTAAGTGAATATATACGTGTTTATATATTTGTTTCAGCTCATCTTTCACACCAAAACCTCTTTATTGTGGTATAATTGGCTAGAATATTAGTCTCAGGCGTACAACATACTGATTTGCTATGTATACACATCATGAGATGATCACAGTAAGTCTAGTTAATCTCTATCAGCATACATAGCCCCCCCAAATACACACACATTTTGAGAGCTTTTAAAATTTACTTTTAGCAACTCCCAGAAATGCAATATAGTATTATTAACTACAGTCACCATGCTGTACATCACATCTTTTTAAACATAATTCATACAAATCAATATTCAACTTTAATATGTATATCTGTGATTAAGTCACTCTAAATTTCATAGAATGCTTTGTCTCATAGAATATAAGGTATAAGGAAAAAATTGCAAACTTTTAAGAACATAAACCATAGTCTACTCAAAATTAAAAATGACTCTTTTACTTTTAATCTCGACTCTAAAAGCCAGAACACATACAAGTATTGGATTTTAAAAACTAACACTGACATTTTGACATACTAAGTTTATATGGATTGCATATACTTGCTTTTTTTTCACCAGGAGTGAAAAGAGTGTGGTTTTTTTCACCAGGAGTCAAAGGAAATCTGTCTCCATTTCTGTCACTGCCTATTACAACTTAATGAGAAATGAGTTTCTTCACAAACACGTAACTATCTCCTTTCAACATTTTGTTCTTACGTCAGAGATTCAGATTGTTGAAGGGGATTTTCACTGAGATTGTTCGGATTCAGATGACCAAAGGAGGTTCTAGTTCAAATAAAATATCAAAACCCTGACCATGGTGGATCCTAAGTACCAGGAGCCCACACCAGCCCATGTACAGCGGAGACCGCAGGAGGACCCGAAAGTCATCGCTTGAAGACGTCGGTGTTCTTTACCATGCCTTCCAATGCAGTTTAGGCTAGATGTTCTACAGAATGTATGCATGTCTTTTCACTTTTCATGAATTTGATATTTTAAAAAACTCTTCCCCAACAGAATCTCTTCTCTCTAGGAAAAAGAAAAAAAAGCTGTACTTCTTCATTTTCTTGCATGTTTCTTCTCTCTTTCAAAGCATTCAGTTTACAGAGGAGGAGTTGTCCTCTCTTTTCTCTGACGTATACTACTCGAAGCCAGAAATAATGCTATTTTCTGCTTGAATGCAAACCAATCACTTATCTGGACCTCCCTGAAAGGACTTAATTTGCCTAACTAGTCAGTATTCTGCGTCTGTTTCAGGATTCCAGACGCACACTTGGACTTTTCTTTTAACTCACGTTTCTCCCCCAGCTTACCCCAAACTCTACCTCTTCAGGCTTCCCCAACTGAGAACTGGCTGCCAACCCCTCCCCTTCACATCTCTTAAGCTATTATTCTGTGCTCTAGTTACCACCAGCACTCTGTCTCAAACCTAAGGACTCACATTTGCCTAAAATAAATAATAAGCAGAGGGAACAGACAACCAGCTTGTTTTGCCACCTTTTCTGTGAGCATGAAGTAACGCTGACCTATTCAGCAAGTGCCACAACTGGCTGACAGACATTTAGAGAATCTCAGTGGTGAGAGATGAGGAATGTCCCAGTGAGGCTTGGCAGCAGCGTCCAAATTAACACACAAGAGGCTTTTTTAAAGGCACAGTGGGAAGAATTTTTAAAGTTTCTATTCAGAGGGGGATTTAACCGCACATTGACAAACCACCTAGACATGCTTGGAGCTAGAATTTGTCTTTTCTTTCCCTTGGACCCTTTACACTATTCTACATAACTTTGAACAGGATCAATACTATTAAACCTCAGCTTGTTCTATTGGCATTTTTTATTTTCTAGCCTGATTAAAAAGAAAAAAAATTAAGAGTTTGAAGGAGGACATGTACATTTAATAATATTCTATTTTCCAAGAATGATTGGCAGATATTATCTATTTATAGTCTGGAGGTCTCTGTAGAGTTTTGCAAAGGTCTTCTTTAGATCGATTCAATACATCTGATCTATACATAAGATCATATTTTAGGACCCAGAGAGATAATAAAACGTTCAAGATGATGACCAATTCAGAGAATGTATTACATACCTTTGTTTATATAAACATGCATATGTGTATATATGTAACAAACATATATTTAATGTATATGTGTGTTAAATATGCATATTTAAACAACATATACAATGTGAAATTACATGTCACTCCCATATATATCACTTCTCTGTCTTGGACTCCCTTCTATAAAATAGGATTGGCAACTAAAGCTTTCCAAGTTACTTTTCTAACTTTATAATGAATCTGTAAGCTTTGAAGATTTTAAGTTACACAGATTTTCAAGGAAAAGAAGCTGATATGGAGTGGCAGATAGAATGTGCTAGAAACAACAGAATCTGTGAAAATAGACTTTTGTGAGTTTAAGTTTTTAGAATTTTCATCTATAATTGACAAATTATATAAGTGACAAATTTATCATTCAAAATTTCAGTGGTTAATGGAATTGGGAAAGCAAATGATTGCCTTGGTGAAGGAGAGGACCTGCTCTCTGCCCTTTGTTATAAAAACTAGGACACTATAGAATTTCTTTGAGAATGGGTTCTAAATCCTAAATTGCCCCAAAGAATAAGTTATAACCACAAATTTGTGCACTTGGTAGAGACATGTGAGAAGTCAGAATTATTTTTTCAGCTGATGATTTTGTTCTGGGCCAGAGAATCAGGACTGGTAGAGTTCACAGGGCTTTGTGTCCAAGAATCACTCTATGGACTTCAGGGATCAGCTGAATGACTCTTCCCCCCAGCTTTGAGATATAATTAACATATAGTGTTGTGTAAATTTAAGGTATTGATCTGATATATTTATATATTGCAAAATAACTACTGACATAGGGTTAACTAATACCTCCATCATGTCATATAATTACCATTTCTTTTCTTTCTTTTCTTTTTTTTTTTTGTGGGGAGAACATTTAAGGTTTACTTTACTCCCTTAGCAACTTTCATGTATATAACACAGTGTTATTAACTACAATTGTCATGCTGCATATTCGATTCTAAGAACTTGTTTGCTTTATAACTGGAAGTTTGTACCCTTTCACCCATCTCCCTATTCTCCACCTCCCAAACCCTTGCAACCACCATTCTACTTTCTCTTTTATAAGTTGTCTTTAACTCCACTGGATGTCTCCAAATTGAATCTCTGTAGTAAGTGGTTGCTGTCTTTGTTCTATGGCTCATCAAATCCTCTCAATTCAGAGCCATTAGGAGATTTATCTTAGAAGAGAAAATCAGGAAAGAAAGATTGGTGGTCATCTGTTATATCACCCAAGAATGATGTTCATGATATATATTTGAAGTGAAAAAGAGCAGGTTAAGAAGACAGAGTACTCTATTTTTACATATAGATGCAATATATAGATCCCACAAACTACCAATGTGAACTTGAAGTTGATCTTTGTCAGGATTATAGAAGGGAAATTCATAACAGGATAGCATGAGATTTCCCAGAATTAGGAAATGGTGATAATGAAGAGGAACAAGGGATACATTAGTTGTACCAGCTAAATTTCAGTTTTTCTCATAGGATTGTCAACTTTGAAGATCTGGGACAGAATGGAAGCATAGAATGTTAGGCCTAACTAGGAATCCAGGTGGATTATCATTTAGGATGTTGACCGAACAGGTGTTATATCTGGAAGCTTTAACAACATCAAATGAACAAAGATGTTCCAGTCTGTAATAAATAAATAAATAAATAAATAAATAAATAAATAAATAAAATGTCAAATTGACAGAATAAATGTATTCCCAGAAACCTGTGAGAGTGAAGATTAAAGCTAGTGGGAAGAGAGTGGAGATAATTTCCTTATAGAAAAGGCTGCTGAGATAATTCTCTCAGATAGCCTGGCACTGCTTCTGCCTATTCCTGAATGTTCATGTGCAAATGTTTTAAAAGCTCTAACCTAGCTTCTGGCAAAGGAATGATTAGTCATAATCTGTCCAAAATTTGGTAAACATTGCATGCTATACTTGAGACAAGCTAGAGAAATGAGGGCTATAAGAAAATTCATATGATGAATCAATAATTAATTGAGTGAACTTATTCATGAAGTGGCTATTGACTCTTGACATTAACCTGGAGGAAGCTTCCCTAACAGTATTCCTGGTAATCTGTGCTTGCTTCTGCCCTGTTCAATATTTCTAACAATAACTTAAATGGAATTATTAGAGGGCAGAACTAAAATGCAAAAGGGGCTGCAGTGACAAGCAAAATAAAATGTTTAAGGTAAAGAAAAAATGTGTAAGATCTGTACAAAGATTCATTTTTGAGAGAAATGAGGAGTCTAAATGACAAGAGGGGTATGCTATATCCATTGATTGAAAGACTCAATATCATAAAGATATCTTTTCTATTCAAATTCATTTATAGTCTTAATCCCTATCCAAATGCCAGAAAAATTTTTCTTGTGTTTCTCTTAGAAATTGAGAAGTGATTCCAAAATATATATGGAAATTAAGGGAAAAATAGCCAAAAACTCTTGATAAAAAACAAAATGTACTAAACAATATAAAATAAATATTTACTAAGTATAAGACTGTGTGTGTGTGTGTGTGTGTGTGCATGACAATGCAAAAACAGTGAGGAGAGATATGGTCTTTCCATACATGATACTGGTTCAATTGAATGCCCGTGTTTGTTTGTTTAAGATTTTATTTATTTATTTTACAGAGAAAGGTAGCATGGAAGAGGAGCAGAGGGAGAGGGAGAATCTCAAGCAGTTTCCTTGCTGAGTACAGAGCCTGACAAGGGTTTCAGTCCCAGTCCCCTGAGATCATGACCTGAGCTAAAATCAAGAGTTGGGTGCTTAAATTACTGAGCTACCTAGGCTACCCTGAATACCATATTTTTAAAATACATGAATATTGAACATCACCTCATACTATCTTCAAAATTCAACTCCAGAAAAATTGTAGATCTAAAAGTAAGCCATAAAACAAGAAAAAGTCTTCTAGAAGATAATACAGAAGAGAAACTCATGTCTTTGGAGTAGTCAAAGTCTTAAACAGATTTCTTAATCACTAACCATAAATTATTAACAAATTAGGCTTTGTTAGAACTGAGAATTGTGATTCATCAAAAGATATTGGGGTGAGGAAAGTCAGTTGAAAGACTCGGAAAATATTTGTGGTATACATGTCTTACTTGTATCAAAACAAACCCCTACAAATAACAAAAGGATATAAAACTCATTTAAGGAATGGGCAAAATACTAAATAGTCACTTCAGAAAACTGGATATACAGATGACCCGTAAGTATATAAAAATGTCTTCAAATCTTCAGTTATCAGGAAAATGCAAATTAGAACTACAATAAGCTGGGGTACCTGGGTAGCTCAGCTGGTTAAGCAGTCTGCCTGCAGCACAGGTCATTATCTCAGGGTCTTGGGATCAAGCCCTGCATTGGGGGTCTCTGCTCAGTGGAGAGTCTGCTTTTCCCTCTGTGCTCTCGCTTTCTATCTCTCTCTCTCAAGTAAATAAATAAAAACCTTTAAGAAAAACAACAACAACAAAAAAACAACAGTAAGCTACCACTACCCTCCCATTACAATGGCAATGATTGAGATTAAAAAAATAATAATAATAAGACACCCAGTGTTAAGATGGATATAAAGGATGTAAAGCAAATAGAACCCTCATACTTTTCTGTGGTGAACTTTAATGGATACATCCATCTTGAATATCTTGAAGTAGTATTTATTAATTCTGAGTATATAATGCCCTAGGATTTAATCATTCTACAACTATGTATAAACTCAATAGAAATGAGTGCATCCATACACCAAAAGGTATGTATGTGTGTATGAAAGGTATGTATGTATGTATGAAAATTGGATAGCTTCATTCATGGTCTGTAAATTTCGTATATTTGTATACTTTTGTATATTTGTATAGATTTGTATGTTATACTTCAGTATAAGAAAACTTAAACTTTTAAAAACTTAAAAAAATAAATCCATGAGTATACATTGGAAGGTAAGAGTTTAACCAAGAGAAGTTTGTTTCAGTTTAAGGTCGGCTTAATTTTTGAAAATTCATCAATGTCATCAATCTTATTAAGCACATTAGCAGATATTTCTCCACAAAAAGGAGACAAAAATTGGCTTAGTATATATAAAAAATTATCGGGTATAGCTCAAACCAATTTATTATTTAAAAAGAAGACACACATATGCACACAATTATAATTGTCAAGGAGGCACCACGAGTTACTCCCAGTAAATTTCTAGGCTCACTCCTTTCTTGCTACTTGTATAGCAACAAACCCAGCACCCTTGTATAATCTCGGTCAATCATCTCTGACAGGATGGTAACCCCTTTTACCTGTTGTTCTATAGGCATAAGAAACTCCAAATGTTGAATGTATGATAGGCAGGTTTTTTTTTTTTTTTTAAAGATTTTATTTATTTATTTGACAGACAGATCACAAGTAGGCAGAGAGGCAGGCAGAGAGAGAAGGGAGGAAGCAGGCTCCCTGCTGAGCAGAGAGCCCGATGCGGGGCTCGATCCCAGGACGCTGGGATCATGACCTGAGCCGAAGGCAGCGGCTTTAACCACTGAGCCACAAGATCAGTGGAACCTTGCTATATCCTCTGGTAAAAGCACCACCTCTTTCCCTTTCCCTAGCAAAGAGAACTTCTAAACCAGTGGAGTCCTTAAAGTTGAATAAGTGTACACTCACAGTTCTGTCTGAGAAGATTTTCTCTTAAGGCCAACACTATAAGTGCAATCAATCTGTGAACCAGGCATAAATATTTTCTGTTAATTACATATAGGGAGTCGCCAATGAAGTCACAAGGGTAAGTTGAGGGAATAACCTCAGGCAACAGAGGTAAAGAATATGGGAGTCTGGACCCTCTGGATATCCTCAGACCTAATTTCAAATACACTATTTCCACTCAACAGTGCGTTGTTGTAACATTCACTTGACCTTATGTCATGACGGGTCTGATAATGTTGCTCGTCAAGACTGGTCTACTTCTACAATCAGTTGCTCAATTTCTATAGGGTCTGGCAATATACCCACAGCTTGTGTCCAATGACAAATTGCCCTCTGTTACAGAGTCATGCTTGTTCCAGAAACCCAGAGTCTGTACTGTAATCTCCTATTGGGGCTCTCTAGAGCCTCCATAAATAATCCTTATGTAGTATGATGGGATATGCTGGGTCATGTGGCCCAACAGAAAGGGCCGGTTTCATTACAGCCTGGGGAACATTGCTCTTCACTCTACTCAAAAAAGTAAGGCAAGTCACTCAATACTTAGTTACAACAATAATACCAAATGTAATATATGCTTCTTCTAGAATCCAAATAAATTTGTCCCAATGGACATCAGGTCATTGGGCCCCTAAATACTTCCTGATATGACAGACATTTGAGTCTTCATGGAGAGTATCTCCTACCCATACATGACTTGCAAAGGCTTCTAGAATATTGTATGCAAAGTCTGATTGAGATAGCATTAATACAGTTGTACAGCATAACATTTTGTAGAAAGCCAACATAACCCAAATCTCTGCAGACTAGTATGGTGTGACAACAGGAGGCAAAATAATGACCGTATATCCTTTTTTTCCTCACATCAACTATTTTTATTAACAAGTAATGTATTACTTGTCCCAGGGGTACAGGTCTGTGAATCGTCAGGCTTACATATTCACAGCACTCACCATAGCACATACCCTCCCCAGTGTCCATAATTAGGCCACCCTATCCCTACCCCCCCACCTCCCAACAACCCTCAGTTTGTTTCATGAGATTAAGAGTCTCTTACAGTTTGTCTCCCTCCCGATCCCATCTTGTTTCATTTTTTTTCCCTCCTTACCACCCAGGACCCCCTGCCCTGCCTCTCAAATTCCTCATATCAGTGAGATCATATGATAATTGTCTTTCTCTGATTGACTTTTTCATTTAGCATAATACCCTCTAGTTCCACACACATCTTTGCAAATGGCAAGATTTTGTTTCTTTTGATGGCTGCATAGTATTCCATGGTATGTATATCTATCTATCTATCTATCTATCTATAGATATTAGATATTTATATTAGGTATATAGATATCTATATATAGATCTATATATCTATATATAGATATCTATCTATCTAATAGATAGATAGATATCACATCTCTATCCATTCATTTGTTGATGGACATCTAGGTTATTTCCATAGTTTAGCTATTGTGGACATGGCTACTATAAACATTCAGTACATCTGTATCTTTAGGGTAAATACTCAGTAGTGCAATTGCTGGGTCATAGGGTAGCTCTATTTTCAACTTTTTGAGGACCCTCCATACTGTTTTCCAGAGTGACTGCACCAGCTTGCATTCCCACCAACAGTCCACATAAACTATATTTGAGCTTCTTTGCTGATGAATACTGAGAAAAATGCCTTCCTCAGACCAACAGTCACAGACCAAGTCCCAAATATTTTGTAGATCCCGTTTCAGTGAAGACACCACATCTATCAGAGCAGCCACATTTGAGACTTTCAGTTAAGTATATAGTAATTTACCATGATCTACCACAAAAACCACCTGGTTTTTGTAGGAGTAAACAGGTAAATTGAATAGGGAATAATAAGAACTCCAACACCTGTTTCCTTTAAGTCTTTGTGGAACTAATCTCTTCAATTATTCCAGGATATATTGCTTCTGTTTTACTATTTTGGCTAGAGATCAAGGACTAGGGAACCAGTTTCAGGGACTTCCACTTGATTCTAACATAATGATTCTTACTAAACAGATCAAGGAACCTAAAGCAAGTGAGGGAACAAGCTATACAGAACCTGGGGACAAAAGCACTTCAAGCTACTTCAAAAACAAAGACCTTAACTTTTGGCCATATGCAGAGTGTTTAAGAAACGTAGGGTGCCTGGGTGGCTCAGTCAGTTAAGCCTTTGCTTCTGGCTTGGGTCATGATCCCAGGGTCCTAGAATGAGCCCAGCATCAGGCTCTCTGCACAGCAGGGAGCTGGCTTCTCCCTCTTCCTCCCCCTGCTTGTGTTCTTTCTTTTCCACTCTCCCTGTCAAATAAATAAATAAATAAATAAATAAATAAATAAAAACTTAAATAAATAAATAAAATCTTAAATAATTTTTATAAAAAAAGAAATTCAAGAGATCTAGTTTGGCTGAGTAAGCAAGGGGAGCATGACAGTGAAGCTTATATCACCTATCTCACAGAATTTGGTAGGTTATGCAGTTTAAAAAAATAGATATTATAAAAGCAATGAATTAACCTATTCTATTATTCACATACATTGTCTTAAACTGAGCAATCAGTGAAAGTACATTTAATTCAAGGCAAATATAGAACATTCTATAAAAACTGATGACCAAATGGACCATAAAGCAAGCTTATATAAAAATATCATAGGGCTTACATTCTACAAAGTTAAGTTAGAAATATAAAATATCAAAGACAAATTCATCAATATATACCAATAATAAACCAAATATATCAATATATACCAATAATATACCAAAAAGTATATTTGGAACTTAAAAAAATGTTTTAAGTAACCGGTGGATCAATCAATAGACATTAAATAAGAGTGTTTAAAGCTGAATGATAATTAAGACTAATGAAACCTGTAAAAACAAAGCAGTGTTGAGGAAGGAGAAATGTAAAGGAAAAATGTGGAGTTTAAATAATTAGTTTTGGGGGAAAAAGGCTAAATATTAGTAAGCTATGCATTCAAGATAAATAGACTGAAAAAATAATAGAATAAACAAAACAATAAAGATAAGAGAAAATAATGAATTAGAGAACTAGTCTACATTTAAGAAAGTGAACAAATAAAGTGATTTCTTGGGAAAAACTTACACAATTGACAAAACTCTGAAAATAGACATGAAGGAAAAAAATCAGATTGGCAAATCGTTTGTTGCATTACCTCTGATCAAGGAGTAAATCCTCAAAAAGCGAAAACATTTATCCTTTTGAACAGTGAGTACAAAAGCATATCTAATATTTCCAATAGTTCACCCCTTTAATGGATATTAACTAGATCTCATAAGCTATGAATTAATTTTTTTTCTAATGAACTAATTTATTAAGAAACCAAAAATATGGGGCACCTGGGTGGCTCAGTGGCTTAAAGCCTCTGCCTTCTGCTCAGGTCATGATCTCAGGGTCCTGGGATGGAGTCCCGCATCGGGCTCTCTGTTCAGCAGGGAGCCTACTTCCTCTCTCTCTCTCTGCCTGCCTCACTGACTACTTGTGATCTCTGTCTGTCAAATAAATAAATAAAATCTTAAAAAAAAATGCAGGAAAATTATGCAAAATACCACTGTTTACAAATTTGTATTTAAACCTTTAGCAATTGTACACATAAAGCATAAGTGTATGACTTACAATTAATAGCAAAATTTAGAAGACAAAATTCCATAAACATCTCCATTTTGTACCCTCTTTAGTTTTACATCATCTTGAGAGAGTATCTAATTACTTTTTTCAGTTGGAGAATAAAGCTAAGTCTTTTTAATGTATTTACTATTATCCAGGTTCAAAACTGAATATTGCAGAGTGTTTTAAAAATTGCCAAGACCTATTGTCTATAAAAGAAAGCATACCTCCTTCACTAGAAAAATTCCATCATCTATTGTTTAGGACAGGAAAAAACAAAAATTTATATATATTAAAATTATAAAATATATAAATTTATATATATTAAATGTTGGTATAATTTGGTATAAATCAGTGAATTTACTCTAAGTATATAAACCAGATCTGTATCATGTATGTCCAGATACAGTGGTGGCAATGATAATACTATATATTTCTCTGGCACAGTAGAGTTCTTTTATGCCCTAGGTTTTGTGTCCCAAGCCTTGTCTATTCCAATTTATTTAAACTTGATAAAGAAGGGAGGAGAAGTTAGGAATTCTATGTAAAAATTTTACAGTGATGCCCACAGAGGTCATCTTCAGAGTGGATAAGGTATACTAATGCAAGTGAGTCAAATCTCAAATCAGGCCCTCTGCTCTCTTCTAATCTAGAAGATCCTCTATTTTCTCCTTCTCTGTGTTCCACATTTGTGGATTCCAATCACCCTTCTCTCCCCCGCCTGCCCCTCACTTTCCCTCTCATTTGTGCCTGCCCCCCGAGCTTGGAGACCCTCCAAGTCCAGTGAAATCAAGATCACCACCATCACTCCAGGTTAACTCTTATTCATCATCCCTGTGCTCCCCCTTCCATCCCTATCCCCCCTTCTCCTCACTATTCAAATTTAGTTCTGAAATGAAATCAACGTTGGCATTGGTCATCAGCAACCTTTCTTTTCCTGCCTGCCCCATTTTACCACTGCTCCTCCTCCACCCCAGCCTTTCCCAGTGCTTAGAAGCTTCTGAGAGGAGATTAAACTAATCCCATCCACCAACAAGCTCACTAAGCAGTTCCTGAGTAAAGTCCAAAATTCCTGCCAAGCAATAGAGCTGGGGGAAAAATTAATGTAACAATCAGCACATTATAGCAATAGTTTTTCTATGAAAATTCTTTCCCTTTTAATAATCCTATACAAAGTCAAAAGAGAGTATGAAGCATGGAGTGTGTTGTAGGGAGGGGGAATACAGAGACAATTAATTTTTCTTTTCTTTCTTTCTTTTTATTTATTTATTTATTTATTTATTTTTTTGTTAAATATAAATTAAACAACTAAGTATGTTGGCACCACCACACTTTTTTTTTTTAAAGGTAATTTAACCTATCCCTTTTCTTCACAAAACAGGAATGAGTGTGTAAATAGCCAACATTTAAGTGGTTTTGGATTGGTTCATTTGCTAATTAATACTTAAGAAAGTAGGCTTAGAAAAACTGGGCAGGAATAGGCTATTTGAGAGTATTTTGCCTGCAGCATATTGATGCCCTTGCCTGTGGCTCCAGCTCCAAAGAGGAAAGCCAGATTCCTCACTCCATCTTTGGGAGAATACAGTGCCCCCTCTCTCCTTATTCTACTATCTTGACGTTCTCACCCAGTGCACATAAGTTTCTCTAGAATAAAAGAAATACCATCATATAGACAATATTTAAATCAGTATCTCAAATCCCTCCGGCTTTTTCAGCATCAGAACTCTATTTTTATTTTCTTGAAGGAACTGATTTGAAATAAACACAAACCTCAAAAGCTGAGGTACGCAGAGGCTGTCATTGCCAATGGCTGTGTAGGGGGTAAGAAATTTCTATTCAAATAAGGGTGAATGCAACTGGTAATGTTTAAAAAAAAAAATGTGTTGGGGGGGTTGTTCAGGGGAAAGTTTAGCCTCAAGGGTAAATCCATGGTTTTATTCTTGGTATTCATTATGCAAAGAATTCCATGTTAAAACAAAATGGAAGAGAGTTTTAAAAAATAAAAGAAATGAACAGAGCTCCAAAGACACAACTGAAAGGTCGAAGCCACATTGAGAGTAACACCAATAGAGATATTAAATGGTGTCTTCCAGAACAAGCAGAGGAAGGTCCTAACAAAGTCCTCTAGCTTTTAGGTGCTTCTAAATGCCGAAAGGAAAAAGTGTTCACAAAGGCATTTAAACCACAGTTATGCAATGTCCAGCTTCCCCAAGCAATGGATCTTTTCCAAATACCCTCATGGTTTCCTGAGAAACTTTAGAAAGAGAGAAAACACCCAAACACCTAATTTGGTGTTCACTTCATTTTATATATATTTTGATGAAAATTTTTATATAAAAATATAGGCCATTGTGAATCCTTGATTTCTCTTGGCTACTGATAGGAACAATAACAAAATTTGCCATTTCAACAAAAGTTTACTAGTCACTTACTCTTACGAAATCATTATGTTTGACACAATACCCTGAATCCAGGAAGTACAACTATATAAATACTTTTGTGTTATAGTATTTTTATGGTTACCTTTCTTAAATGTAAATATATACACACAAACACTTCAAATTGAGGTTGTATGGAGGTAAATGATACCATACTCTATTATAGATTATTTCAGGCATAGTTCTTATTATAAATACATGGAAGGGATAATCTGTTCTTTATTTCCCTGTAGAAAATTTTTATTAATATTCTAGTTGTGAAATTTCAAGTAATATCGGCTACATGAATTTACCTGGAACAGTACAATATATGATGTGCTTTCACATGCAGTGTCTGTATTAATTCTCAGACCATTTTCTGGAATAGGAAGAGCAGGTAATGAGAATGCTGATAGACAGAACATTGCATGTTTTTCTATGTCCTATGACCTGATCACAACCTACTAAATAAGGACTTAAAACTGGATTGTCTTGCTTCTGTCATATTGATCTTTCTAAGACATATTGTTGTCTCTAATCCCACTGAATATACCAGGCTTAGCAGACTGCATTGGCAGCTTAACTTTGGGTGTGTTTCCTAAGAAGGACCAAGAGGGGTTTCAGGAAAATGCACTCACTAATTTACATCCTTTATTTCAAATGATGCTGCTGGTTTAATCTTCCTCCCTCCCTCTCTCCCTTTTTTTTTTCACAAATATTATTTTGACTTATAAAGAGTTGGACAGGAGAGAGAACAATGAATACAAAAATTTCCTCCCTAAGAGAACGTATAAATGTAGATAAGAGGCAGATGAACTACCTTATAAATGCACAATATATTAGTGCAAATATTATGGAAGAAAATTACTAGGAAAGCACTAGGATCATGCCATCTTAGAGTGGTCAGGAAAGGCCCTTCTGCTGAGGAGACATTTGAAAAGAGATTCCATGGAAAGAAAGGAAGGAGTGCAGATATCTGCACAAGAGAATTGCAGACAGAAGGAATAGACTGAGCATGCCAAAAAGAAGCATGCTTCCTGTTTTTGAGGAACAAGAGGAGGCTAGAATGGGTGGAGGGGATTTAGAGACAGGGCAGAGGGGTGAGGGAGGTGGTCTGCCTATGTGCAGAAATATAGCAGAGGGCAAGATCATAAACAATCTTTTAGGGCATTGTAAGGACCATAACTTTTAATCCAACTGAGATGGGGACCCACTGGAGGATTCTAAACAAAGTTGAGACATTTGATTTATACTTTTCACAGATCACTAGGGTTGTGGCCTAGAAAATAGTTTTCAGTAAGTTGAAAGCCTATCAAGTGACTACTGTAATACTCAGATGGGAAATGATGGTGACTTGAACCAAGACAGTAGTGGTAGAGATAGAGGTGGTTTGACTCTGGATATATGTTAGTTTGAACCATTTGAAATTTGTTTTTATAGGTGAAAAATATTCAAAAGTTAGCAATTTCATATGAGTCTACCTAATATTTGATTGTTATGCCCAAAGTATCTTGGAATGGATTGAAACTACTAAGCCAGAAAACAAAGCACATCAAGGTTAATCGCAAGGTTTTTTGACTTGAATGGAAATGGAAGAATCTTACTTAAGATAAGAGGACTGCCAGAGGGTGGGTTTTAGAGAACAAACAAGTTATTTTTAACATGTTAAGTTTGATATGCTTATTAGATATTCAAGTAAAGATATCAAATAGACAGTGGGATATATTTGAAAAAGTTCCAGTTGGAGATACAAACTTAAGAGTACTGTATGAAGAGTCATCTCAGAGCCTTGTGTCTTAGTCCACTTGGGTTGCAATAACAGAATACTGCAGATTGTTTGGCTTGTAACAACAGAAACTAATTTCTTTCAGTTCTGGAGGCTGCGAAGTCGAAGATCAAGCAAGGCACTGGCAGATTTGATGTCAGGTGAGAGCTGCTTCTTGGTTCACAGATGGCTGTCTTCCCTCTGTGTCTTCACATGGTTTAAGGGGCAAAGAAACTTTGTGTGTTCTCTTTTAAATAGGCACTGATCTTGTTTATGAGGATTCCACTGTCATGACCTAATCACCTCCACAGGTCCCACCTCTAAATACCACCACTTTGGGGATTAGGTTCCAGCATATGAGTTTGGGGGTACAGAGTGGAGGGACAAACATTCAATCTATAATATTCCACCTCTGATTCTCCAAAATTCATCTTCTTTCCACATTCAAAATGTATTCATTCTGAGTAGCTTCTAAAATCTTAACTTGTTGCACCATCAACATTAAAGTCTATGTCCAAAGTCTCACTTAAAGTATTGTCTAAATCAGATATAAGAGAGACCAAGGTATAATCCATCCTGGGGCAAATTCCCTTCCAGTTGTCCATCTGTGAAACCGAACAAGTTAATGTGCTTCCAAAATGCAATGGTAGGACAGGTACAGGATAAACATTCCTATCTCACAAGAGAGAAAAAAGGAAAGAAAAAAGGAGTGATGGGTCCCAAGTAAGTCTAAAACCTAACAAGGCAAATTCCCTGCCTAGAACTTAAGGAGAAAGAACAATTATCTTCGGCTGGATGTTTGATTGGATGTTTGGCCCTTCAGCTGACTCTCTGCCAGGCTTGTCCCCAGGGTTCTCCCCAAACTGGGTTATAAGGCTATTGGCTGCTCTGCCCGTTGAAAGCTAGGTGAAAGTAGCCATGACCCCAGGCCCCTAGGTTCAGAGCACCAGCAGAGAGGCATGCAGGGGTGCTGTCAGAGTCTGCTGCCTGCACTCTCCAAAGGGATACCTTTGCAGCTGGCTCCCTGGGGTGACCAAGGAGCTCCAAGGAGCATGCGACTGGCACTGGCGGTCAGGGAGTAGCATTTGCAGTGTAAGGCCAGGCAGCATAGGAGGAAATCATCTCTTTTATGAGTATGCATAGTGAGGATTAGCATGTGACAATCTTTAGGACTCTGAATTCAAATCCATCTTGCCACTTACTATCTTTCTGTGCTTAAGAATGTCGTTTAATGTGTCCTTATGCTTCAGTTTCCACAACTTTGATACGGGGATGTGATTAGTGCTCACATTGTAAAGTTGATGTGAGAATTAAGTGAATTAGTATGTTTGAGGTATTTCAAACAGGGTCTGGCATAGAGTAAGAGCTATGTAAGTATTAGTGATTATTTCCCTAGCCTTTAACAGATAGGGAAGTCTATGTTGGGAGGTTTAACACCAATGCAAACTTAAAATGAAAACCTATAAGCAACCTCAACTTCCTTCCTAACATTATTAGCATTTCTTCAAGGTGCAAATCACGTTTCGCAATTCATTTTCACTGTTCTCACAGTTAGGGGGATCAATAGCAATATCATGACTTTGTATCCAAGCTCTGGAGGGCTCTGTCTGTTTTTTTGTCTTTGTGGTTATTTTGCAGCAAAGCTAGGAGAATCGACTATGGAATGCTCACCAGGAGCCATTTTAAACTAGAATCTCATTTTGATGATCAAGAAATTAACATTTATGGGGCAACTGGGTGGTGTAGTAAGTTAAGCGCCTAACTCTTGGTTTCAGCACAGGTAGTGATCTCAGGGTCCTGAGACTGGGCCCTGTGTTGGGCTGAGTTCAGCATGGAGTCTGCTTAAGGCTCTCTCTCCATCTGTACTCCCCCCCAAAAGATAAAGAAATCCTAAAAAAAAAGAAATGAACATTTATTATGCTTCTGCTATATACAAGAGCTCTAGTAAATTAGGGTAAAAGTATCAGTCCCACACAGAATGGTGGTATTGAGAAAGAGCTTTAGAGTCAGGCATAATTGCAGTTGAGTCCTTGCTCCACCGTTCACTTTGGAAAAAGATTACTTGACAGGCTTGAACCTCAGATTACTCATCTATAAAATAGCGATAATAATAGTGTCTAACTCATAAGGTAATTATAGTAAGTAATGCATTCAAAACTCTATGTAGGAGCAGGCACATGATGATTACTCAATAAAAATTTGCCTTTCATTGGTTGGGAAAGAAAAAAGTAAAAAACTTCTAAAACAACTCGTAACAAGCACAGTGAATAATGAAGACGCATACACAAACATGTACCTCACAAGTACCGAAGAGGAAAAAAAAAAAAAAACAACAACACAGGGAGATTTCAAAGAGAAAGTGGGCTTCATTTCAGCAAATAAAGATGAGTTAGTGTATTTCATTATAACAGAGACAACAGCAGCAGGAATGAGAGAGAACTCACAGGGTGTATAATGGTGAAATATATATTTTGATCAGAGTGGAAAATTCTCAGGGGTGAGAGGGTAGTGAGAAACAGTATTGAAAATGGTTTGTTAGAAATAAATTGAGAGGGTAATGATAGTTCTGAATTTCTGATGAGGATTTTGGACTTTGTATTAGAGTTTTCCAGAGAAACAGAATCAATAGGATATATAAAGAAAGAGAGAGAAAGGGATTTAATCTAAGGAATTGGTTTATGCCATTGTGGGGACTGACAATCCCAGGATCTGGAGGATGACTTGGCAAGCCAGAGATCCAGGAGAGCTGGTAGTGGAGCTCCAGTCTGAGTCAAAAGCTTCAGAACCAGGAAGGTCTATTGTGGTGTTTTCATTGCAAAGGCTGGCAGGCTCCAAACCTGAGAAGAGCCCATGTTTTCAGTGAATCCGAAGACAGAAAAAAGTCAATGTTCTACTTTGAAGACAGTCAAAACAGAACAATTATCTTATTGATTGGGGAAACGGTTGGTCATCCTTGTTCTAGTCAGACCTTCAACCGACTGCATGAGGAAGAGCAATCTGCTTTACTCTGTCTATAGATTTCAATGTCAGTATTATCCTAAAGTCCAGAAACTCCTGGAATGATATTTTACTAAATATCGGAGCACCATGTGGCCCAATCAAGTTGATACGTAAAATGAATCCTCACAGTATCTTTGCCATTTGGGAGTCATTGAAAGATTGGAAGTGGGAAGTATATAATAAAACAATGTGTTAGGAAGAAAATGAGGGGATACATTTCTTTGTAGTGAGGGATGTATGGAGGTATTTCTGTGCAAGGAAAAAAGACTATTATAAAAAGCCTAAAAAATGAGGTAATGACAACATCAATCCACAGGGAGAATAGAGGAGAAAGAATATGGAAAGGAAAAGTATGTGGTACAATTTGCTAAAAAATGTCAAATCCAGAGGCACCTGGGTGGCTCAGTTGGTTAGGCGTCTGCCTTCAGCTCAGGTCATGATCCCAGGGTCCTGAAATTCAGCCCTGCATCAGACCCATTGCTCAGCAGTACCCTGCTTCTCCTTCTCCTTCTACCTGCCACTCTCCCTGCTTGGGTTGATGCTCTCTCTCAAATAAATAAATAAAATCTTTAAAAGAAAATGTCAAATCCATATATATGACAATACATCTCATGAGTCTCTAGGTTTCTAGATTGTGGCTAGTAATTCAATTGATTCATAAAAAAGCAAAAGGGTACTGATTGAGATAGCAGACAAGGAATCCACTTATTAAATGTAATTTTGCATGGTTACTTTTAGTTGATTATCCAGCAGAATTTTCCTCCATATTTTCCTTATTGAAAGAACTTATTTACTGAGTGCTGTTGTACAGATAGTATTCTGATGTCCAAAGGACAGATGAAGAGCCACATGGAAGCTGGACCCCTCTCCAGTCCCAGGATGTTGATTTTGATTAGTTTAGGCCAGTTCTGTCAATTTTGTTCTTGTTATTTAATAGTTTTAGAATAAACCTAGGATGCAATTTTGGCCAGTGAGATGGAAGAGGTGATTTGCTGGGAATGTGAAAGGTAACGTTTGTTGTTTGTTGTTTGTTTGTTTTCTCACCTTAAAAACCTTAAAGGATGAAAAGTAGTGCTAACGAGAAGGGAAAATTGGTAAGTTGAGCTACATTAAATTAAGAACCACTCTTAATGATGTTCACCAGATATCATTGGAAGATGGCTGAAAAAATAGTTCACAGAAATGGAGGGAATATTTAAAATATCTTTGAATAAAAAACAATTTTAATATACAAAAGAGTCCTTCTGATTAAACAGAAAAAAAAAAAAAATCCCAAGGAGCAGGGAGGGGAATGAAAGCTTTGAACACACACTTTACAACATGATAGTTACTTAAAAACTAGAAATAATATGGGCACTTGGGTGGCTGAATCCTTAAGCATCCGCCATTGGCTCAGGTCATGATCCCAAGGTTCTGGGACGGAGCCCCACATTGGGCTCCCTGCTCAGCGGGAAGCCTGCTTCTCCCTTCCCCACTCTTCCTGCTTGTATTCCCTCTCTCAATGTCTCTGTCTGTCAAATAAATAAAATAAAATCTTAAAAAAAAAAGAAGTAATATATGTCCTGATATTAAACAACAAAATATATATGTATAAAATTTATAAATATAAAATCTTTTGTATCTATATCTACAAAATCTTATAAAATGTACATATAATTATATAAAATATTTTGTCCATATTTATATTATGTTGTATCTATGTAGTATATGAGAAAGTGTCCAGCCTTATTAGTCATGATGGAATGCTAACACATACTTACCAGAGGGATAAAGTTTAAAAAGAGAAAATACTAAGTGTGGAAAAGACTGTAGAACAGCTAAAATTCTTACACACAGTTGATGGGAATATTAAATAACAATTTTTTTTTTGCTGTATCTACTAAAACTGGACATGCATATACTTTATCTAGCAATTTTACCAAGTATATATGCATTTGTTCACCAAAAGACATGTCCTAGGGGCGCCTGGGTGGCTCAGTGGGTTAAAGCCTCTGCCTTCAGCTCAGGTCATGATCCCAGGGTCCTGGGATCGAGTCCTGTATCGGGCTCTCTGCTCAGCAGGGAGTCTGCTTCCCTTCCACTCTGTCTGCCTCTCTGCCTACTTGTGATCTCTGTCTGTCAAATAAATAAATAAAATCTTTAAAAAAAAAAAAAAGACATGTCCTAAAATTTGTGTAGCAAAATTATTTAATTAAACAAAATTTTAAAACTACTTAAATATCTATTAACAGCAGAATGAATTTTAAAAATCAGTATATTCAAACAACAAGATATTATACTAAATGAGAATGAACGATAACTACATGCAAAATTGATGAACCTCACTAATACAGAGATGAATGAAAAAAGCCAAATAAAATATAGCCCTACACTAATATATAAAAAAATTGATATTTGCTATTAGAAGTTAGAATAGTGATCTAGTTAAGGGTTGTGGGAATGACCATAATTAGGTAGATATGGGGCAGGTGGACTTCATGCTTGCTGGGAGCTGATTTCACAGAAATTTTTATGAAAATCGATTGGACTATATATCATATGTATTAGGGTTCTCTAGAGAAATGATTAATGGGATATATATAGAGGGAGATATTTAAAGATTTAAGTCACACAACTGTGGCAAGTCTGAAATCTTCAGGGAGGAAGATCTGGAGGCTAGAGACGCAGGAGACAGTTGATGTTGCAGTTTTGATTCCAAGGGCAGTATTCTTTCCTCCTCGGGATACCAAAGTCTTTTAAGGCCTTCAACTGATTGGATAGGCCCACTCTCATTAACAGGGATAATCTACTTTACCCACTTTCTACTGATTTAAACATTGGCTACATCTAACAAAATGCCTTCACACCAAATCCAGACTGAGCTTTGACCAAACAATTGGATACCATATTCTAGCTGATTTAACACATGAAATTAACCACCACAGGTTACCTCTTGTTAGCTTAGCTCCTGTATCTCCTTAAATCATATATAATCTCCAAATAAAGACAATAGGAAAGTCCTAATTCCACCTAATATGATACAGTTCTCCTATGTATAATCGAAAACATAAACCCCTTCCCCAGAAGATGATGGTAAGGCCTTGGGTGATGTCACTCTTCTTGATATCCAGTAACTTTAATACTATAGTATAAGGTCAACACATCTTATATGAGGGAGTAAGAGAGGAAAGAAAGTATATTTGCTATACATATACACCTGAACATGTAACAGAATAAGGAATAAATACTCACAACAAATTACAGATATTGGTTTGTAACTGGTTACATGGCTAGAGCTAGTGTGTACCTTCTGTTACACAAGTTCATATTCCCTTTGTCCTCAGCAAGCACCGGAGCTGGTCATCATTCTTTACCTAGAGGATGACCCAAAACTTTGTTTTCTATGGGGATCTAGGCCATTGATGATGTTGCCTGAGTTGGATTGTTGTAGTTTTCCGTTGAGTTTAATCATGATATGTTATTGCTAACAAATGTCTTCAGAGATAGCCTCTATTCCAGACATACTTTCCTACCTCCATTGTGGAACAACAGTTCAGTTTTCTCCAGGTATTCAGGATCAATCACCCAAAGTAGCCATGTGTCAGTCTTGACTTCCAGTTCACTGAAACCATTGTTGTGTCTCCTGGTAGAAGCATTCTTCACTTTAGAACTAAGACCTCTAAAGCAGCAGAGCATGAGGTCATGAGAAAGGAATAGAAAATTTTGGTGGGCCGCTAGGTTATAGAGAGTAGTATAGACTCCCATTTCTACCCTTGATTCCCAGTTCCACGAATCCTGGCCATGGGAGAAATAACACCACACACTGTGTGCTGATTCAGCACATATGCATCCTTCTGAGGAACCTTGCTGCAGCCCCTCAAGACATTGCCACCCAGACTGGTAACTAAGTATTCAAAAACTATGATTCTACCATTGTATCAAGCCAGATGCTTGATAATCCAGTTATCCACAGAAAGTGCCAGAGCTTTGCTCTAAAATCTTAAGGGTCAGCACTGTGATTGACCTCTAAGGGCCAGCCTAAGATACAAACAGCACCCCTACCTGACACTGACACTTCAAACACCACTATCTTTGCTGGACCATATGACACAGGTGGTGAGACAGCTGGCACGGCAGCCTAAACATGTCACAGAACCTTCTCTTGTTTGGGTCCTATTCAAAACAAGCTGATCTTTGGGTCACTAGGTAAATGGACTGGAGTAGCATACTCCAGTGGGGAATGCTGGTTCCAAAATCCAAGAGTTTCACTAGGCACCGTGCTGCTTTTTTGGTTGTAGGAGGGGGCAGATGCAAGAATTCATTATTTACCTTAGAAAGGTTATCTCCACATGTCCCACAACGAATATCCCACATGTCCCCCAGAAATATCACTGAGGTAGAGGCCTCTGAAATTTTGTCAGATTTATTTCCTACCCTTTGATACACAAGTATCTTACCAATAAGTCTATGGTGGTTTCTACTTCTTGTTTACGAGGTCCAATCATCCTGTCATCAATATGATGGGTCCGTAAAAGGGAAAGGGCAACCAAGATCCCTGTGAACTAAATTATGACCTAGGGCTGGAGAGTGTGTAGACCCCTGAGGGAGGATCATGAGAATGTATTGCTGGCATTGCTAGCTGAAATCAAACAGCTTCTTGTGGTATACTGACAGGTATAATAAAAAGGAGCATTTTCTTTATTAATAGTTGAATACCAGCTACCAGAGTATGTGTTAATTCGATCAAGCAATGAAACCACTTTTGGTACAGTAGCAATTGGAGTCACCACCTGGTAAAGCTTATGACCATCCATTGTCATTCTCCAAGATCCACCTGTTTTCTGCACAAACTAAATAGGCAAAGTGAATAGAAATGTGGTGGAAATCATGTTCAACTCTTCGATAACAGCACTAATGTTTACAATCCCCCTGAGAATGCAGTATTGGTTTTGGTTTACTATTTTCCTAGAGAGAGGCAGTTCTAGTGGCTTCCACTTGGTCTTTCTTACCATTATACCCCTCTCTCCATGAGTTAAGAAATAAATGTGTGGGTTGTGCTTGTTGCTGAGTACATCTATTCACTTAGGAATTTCAGGACTGGGAAGAAGACTACAAAATCAGTTTTGGGACTCCCTGTGTGACAAATCTGAACTAAGAAGTCCATTAATGACCTGATCTCCATAAGCCCTATGAGTAGTACAACACCCTGAAATTTAGGTCTCCTTGAATTAGTGTCAGTTCAGAGCCAGTGTCCAATAATCCTTGATTCTTATCTTTCCCTAAGGTACAGTCACTTTGGTAAAAGACTGGAGGTACCTTTGGAGAAGGCTGAAAGAAAAATTAACAGTACAAATTTTTGACTGTGTAAGAGGGTTCTTCCTCAAGTGGACCCACCCTCCCCTTCACTCATAAAGTTCTGGATCTGTGTACTGACTCAAATCTGGGAACGCATTGACCATGACTCTTTTTATTATTCAGGTTAGACTTTAGTTCACTTGACCTAGGTCTCTTCTGCTTATACAAATCAAGTAAGCATTTAATAGACTGTGCATCTATTGACTCCTAGGAAAACCATGCTTAACTAGCCAACATCATACATTGTAGTTACACTATTCTTTAAAAAAAAATATATATATATATATATAAATTTAAAATATATATATTTGACAGAGAGAAAGAGAGAGAGAGCACAAGCAAGGCAGAGTAGCAAGTAGAGGGAGGAGGAAAGGCAGGCTCCCCACTGAGCAAGGAACCAGATGTGGGGCTTGATTCCAGGACCCTGGGATCATGACCCGAGTGGAAGGCAGTCATTTAACCAACTGAGCCACCCAGGCACCTCTAGTTACACTATTCTGATTGCTTCTTTGGTTCTGTTCTTCTGAGGACAACCACACTTACTTTGCCTTTGATTAAGTAGTTTCACTTGGCCTCTGCCACCCTGAAATCCAATTACCCTCTTTGCGTCTCCTTGATTTAGTGGTAGGAGCTTTCAGTATAATTTCTAAGCTAGAGAAGAGTGACTATGAAGCTCTTCAAGGATGTTGGGGCTCCCTTGTAAACTTATCTCTCATAGTCATGTTGTAAGCAGCGAACTCTGGACCCTACAAGGGTGAGAAGAAGGTCTTACATGATAAATACACTTTAACATTACAATTTCCCTAAGCCTGTGTATCCTTTTACCAAGGCAGATTTGGTGTTTTAAGTTAATATAGAGTAGGCCATGTTTTGGTCTATGTTTCAGCCAACCAAACAGAGTCCTTTTCTAACCCTCTACACTACATTACATTCAGATTCCCTGCTTAAAGAGCTAATATCAATAAATTAAGCCTGAGTAAATTTTATGTCCCTTCTACCATTATCCCATATCCTCAATGTAGTTATTCTGGAGTATAGAACACCTCCTCATAGCCCACACTTTGTAACTCAGTCTGCAGGGCCTGCCGGGACTTGAGTCTAGTTGTTGGTATAGAAACTAAGAGCAGGAGAGTGGAGGAACCTGAAGAGAGTTATAGTTAGGAGTGTTACAGTTATTATAGGAGAGTTATAGTTAGGAGTGTTATAGTTAGGAGAGTTATAGTTAGGAGTGTTATAGTTATTTCAGGGGAGACCATTACAGTTTTTTCAGGCAAAGAAGGGTTAATCTTCTTAGATGGGGATATAATGGTAGTTTTCACAGGCAAAGACAATTCACCAGAATTTAGGGGTTTAATGTCTCCAGCGACATCAGGATGTTCCCCTATGTTTCCATTCCTATTTTGAGAATCATATTCTATCCCAATCAGTGCCCTTATTTTAACATTAGCCCTCTAAGATTGGGAATTCATCTTACCTTATAATTCAGCCACTCTCAGGACGAGGCTCTGGGTTTAGTTTTCAACAATTTCAGCTCTACAGTTGCAGGAGATAAGGGTTTCTTTTAGGGCAGAAACAGAAACCTTCAGTTCCTTTATGAAGTGCTTGAGATGAGATTTGGAATCCCAGGCTTATCCTTTTCTTTTTCCACTTTGTCCAGCACAGTTAAGAGTAACCAACCAATTTTATTATACAGTTTGACCAAAGTATTCTAAGGTATCAAATGTATTCTTACATTCGTGTATGTGTGTGTGTGTGTGTGTGTACTTCCCCCCTCTTTCTGTACATATATATTAATAAAAAATGTTTTCAATTCTTGTAATAAATTCAATTCTTGTAATAAAAGATTTTATTATTTATTTGACAGAGAGAGACAGTGAGAGAAGGAACACAAGCAGGAGGAGTGGGAGAGGAAGAAATGGCCTCCCACTAAGCTGGGAGCCTGATGAGGGTGGGATCCCAGGACCACGGGATCATGACTGAACTGAAGGCAGACGTTTCAAGGCTGAGCCACCCAGCACCCCTCAATTATTATATTTTTTAAAAGACATCAGAAAATCACTTTGCTTCTTGAGCATTGTGTGTGAAAACCTAATTTTTTAAATGCTGCAGCCATCACATAACTAGGAGGGGATGAGACTTTCCAGGTGAAAAGAACCTGGACCCTTCATGATGTTGTTGATTCATTGAATCAAACAACCATCAAATGCCTGATCACAAGAATTCATCTTGTATGAAATTACAAATATTTCTATTATGTATATTTCTTCACATCTTCTGCTACTTGCAGAAGATTATTTTAACTAATATACATATTGTGGAGAGTTGACAAAAAATATTTGAGTCAATATATCTTAGTGCAGGAGAAAACACTTTCACATCATATACCTTTTTATATGATATATTGCTATGAAGCAAGCTCATGGCAGTACCAAAACTAGAATCCAGATAATCCTGATTCAAGCTCATGTTTTTTTTTTTCCTCTGTGTTATTCAGTGCATGCATATCTTAACTATCCTTCTTTATTCTGATTTCAAAGTCTATTATCCATATCAGTCTTGACTTAAAGATGACCTGAAATTTTTAAAATATTTTTTCTAATTAGTAGCTTGTAGTTTCTACATATGATATTTTCTTGTACCAAAGAGGTTATTTTTCCCTCCATACTCTCTAACATTATGTAAAATAAAAATTCTTAGTGAATTTCTCTTACCTATCCATCTCACAGATGGGTTGTCCAAAACTATCATCAGTTTCACACAGACCACATCCATCTAGTTCTGTGAACATTTCAAATAACCCAAGCTGAACCAAAATTAGTTTTGTCACAGCTTTCTAGTATGTCAAATGTGCAGAATGAAAGATGGTTGACAAAGAACATGGCTTGTCAACCCCTCAATCAAGCACAGTAAAATCTGGAAAGATAGATACTATGATGACCAACATTTTCATGCACTATGTTGTACTTACAAACATTGAAAAGTTTAAAAAGTCATAAATATTCAGCATAATTATATAAATGTCAGAAATTTTAAATTTTTTGTTCTATTGAATTTTTCCATTTAGAATCTTACACGAAAAGAGTTATAGAATATTGGACGTGATTTGCATGTTAGACCTCACCAAATCCAAGTCCATAATTTTAAGAATGAAGTACTGACATCTGACAAGGTCCATAATCACAGAAGTGGTCAGAGGTAGAGTTGTAACTTGACACTTTTTTAAATCAGTGCTAGGTAGAATATCAAGGTACTATGTAATTTGTCTAAGTTCTTCCTGTTAAGACATGAGGAAGACAGTATTCAAGTACAAGTTTCTCTGACTCCCAAGTTCATACTCTCAGCCGTACACATACTTTAACATAAAATTGTGAAGTTTCATTACTTAGAATCAGTTCAGCTTGTCATTTAGAATTTATTTATAAAATCATTGAGTGCCTTTTAAGTTCCAGACACTGGACTAAATACAAGTTATACAATGGTGAATAAATAATCATGTTCTTTACATTAACCAGAGAAAGTATGTAGATGGCAGGGAGAGGGTGAACATAGTGGAAATTGAAAACGAGAGAGGGTTACCTGAAATGCCCACGTAAAGTGATATTTTATGACACAGCAGGATTAAGCAAGGAGAATCTTGGTTTTGGTTTGGAGGAGAGACGAGAGAAAGACAAACAATGGAATGCAATATATTGAGAGGGAATGGTATGTATAAAATGCTCTAAATTTAGAAAGAGCTATAGGTGTTGAGTAATCTGTGGCTGGTGCATAGTGAGCAATTAAGCAGTGGCATGGAATGAGGTTGGAGGGCTAAGAAACGAAAACTTCATGTGTAGACTCAGTCTTAAGCTAAGAGAGAAGTTTAGAAGAGACCATTTGGAAGAGTTGAGAGAGCAGATGTAGTTCCCTTGGAGAGTCAGTTGATACAGTAAAACAGCTAGGCAATATTAGCATCTACTTGAATTTTGAGATCATGAATTTAAAATGCAATTATTTGTGGTAGGTTAAAAAATGGTCCCCCAAATGTATCAGATCCTCAACCCTAGAAACTGTGAATGTTTATTTACATAGTAAAGTTTTTACAAAATGTGATTATGGATGTTGAATTAAGGAAATTACTCCAGAATGTCCAGGTAGGCAATAGCATAATAATGAAGCAGAGGAACCTTATACACGGAAGAAAAGAAGGAAATGTGATTCCAGAGAAAGAAATTGAAGTAGCCTGCCATGTGATAAGTAATGCCAACAGTCACTAGAAGCTGGAAAAGCCAAAGAACCTATTCTCTACAATAGACTCTGGAAAGGGAATGGCCCTAACAACATCTTGATTTCAGTCCAGTGATAATGATTTCAGACTTCTGACTTCCAGAACTGTGAGGGAATGATTTTCTGTTGTTTTAGGCCAACAAATTTGTAATGATTTGTTACAACAGTTCTAGGAAATTAATATACTGTTCTTACCTGGTTGCATGACTCTTTCTAGCTACTCTGGCATATTCATAGGAATGATGGATGGTTGAGTTATTCTTATAAGGATGGTGGAGGCAGAAAGGAGAACAAAATCCTGGGTGTTTTCAAAGAAATTGTTATAGTAGTGAAATACAGATTCTGAGCTGGTCATGAGGGAAAATGAAGATAAAACGGGGCTGATGGATGATGAAAGTGTGAAGGTATTAAAGACTAGAGGTCATGAATTGGTAAGGAATTATTGTAAGTGTACCTGTTAGTAGTCATTAAATGTTGAATGAAATGAAATCAGATATCAAGTTTAGGCTTCTTGTGTATTGCAAAGCTCAGAATTTAGCAGTAAATTACAATTAGTGGGGATTACAAAGAGTATTGCAAATTGGAGTCTTGACCAAGAAAGCCATGTACCAGAACATTAGAAAATTCACCTTGTACAATGAAAGATGAAATATTAGAATCACAAGGATATCTACTTGTAAGATATCAGATTCAAGAATTCATTGAGAAATTAATGGAAGAATGAAACACTTCAAATATTTCTCCATGAGAAAATTAGTGAAAATTCTAATGTTCTCTGATTAAAAAAAAAAAAAAAGTGTCCTCAAAAGTAAAAGTCAAACAGTGTTAACCAGGTAGCATCCCTCGCAAAAGGTAAAATTCTCAAAATGCATAGAAAGAAAAGAAACATTATATTTGGGAAGAGTTGTGTTCTTAATTTTTAGTTGGAGCCTTCTAATTGTTTTCCATAAAATAAGTAAAGTTGTATTTTAGGTATAAATATGTATCAGTAGGATCACTCATATATAAAATATTTAGACAGTATGCTCACAAATATGAGACCATCAAATTACTTTTGTTAATAAACATTTACTCTAAGTACATTATCTCTGATACTTAAATCATTTTTAATATAAAGTACTGGACTTAATTCTATGCCAGGTAATTCAGCTCAATTCAATTTAATATGACATCTGTATACAGTATTTACTGAGCATCTATTCTTTTTTTTTTTAAGATTTTATTTATTTATTTGACAGATCACAAGTGGGCAGAGAGGCATGCAGAGACAGAGAGAGGGGGAAGCAGGCTCCCCGCTGAGCAGAGAGCCCGATGCGGGGCTCGATCCCAGGACCCTGGGATCATGACCTGAGCTGAAGGCAGAGGCTTCAACCCACTGAGCCACCCAGGGGCCCCTACTGAGCATCTATTCTGTGCAAGGCCTGTGCTTGACCTCAAGAAGTTTTCAAGCAGGGCTGATCTTCTGCCCACAATAATCTTATACTTCAGTAATGGCAAAGCTTAAAGGAATATTATGTTCTCTGGACTAATGATCTCATAAATGTATGCTCCATCTAGGCCAGCCATTTTTACTCTCCATGTTATTACACAGGATCAACCAGAGGAAAGGATTTACTATAGAACCCATCTGGTAATATCTTTCAGAACTATAATGAGTAATCATCTTAACCAAATGTATTAAGAAATTCTTATTCCAAAATACCTTGGAATGGAGGGTTTAGGTTGGGGTGTGGAGTCAGGGTCCTATATTATACCCATATCTGAATCCCTTATTCTGTCCTCAGAATACTTTTCTCCATTCCCAAACTTCCCAAACCGTTTACTGTCATCTTTTCATTCACAGTGTATAGCTATAAAGAGACAAATCTTGCTGCTTTGCTAAAAGGCATAGTACCTTGAAGTCTAAAATTTCTTTCTACAATTAATGATATGCTAAATATTTAACAACCAGCTCTGCAATAAGGGATAGGGCCTTATTTGTAATATTTGCCAAGCTCCACGTTGTGGATCTCTCTATATGGCTAATTTCAAACTACCATCCTGAAATCACTGAAGGCAGAGTTGGAAAGAGATGTGTAATAGTTCATTATTGTCCAGTATGCCTGCCATAAAGATACAATAGATGTAAGTAATCTTGGGCATAGGCAGTAAGAAAATGTAATCAAATAACAAGGAAATGATAAGTCTGAGTATTACCTGTTTTTTAATATAACTTACTTAATTATATATTTATTTAATTTTTAATATTGACCATTTTTAACAACTGGCCTGAAAACTTCTTAAAATGTTAACAATCAGCTCTTGTGGCCTGGTATGAGCCTACCCCAGAGTTCACTGATTGCAACACAATCAAAATGATATGTGATGTATGCCCCTTCTTTTCTATCAAAACTCCCTCTTTTTTTTTTTAAACCATATTTTGCAAGAGTGTATCTGACATCACTTGCTCTGAGAAGGCATAAGAAGGATAAACCTTCTGAGACTTATACCCTGTATGGTAGAAAGGATTCCAAGATGACCTTCAGGGGTGCCTGGGTGACTCAGTTGTTAAGCGTCCGCCCTCAGCTCAGGTCATGATTCCAGGGTCCTGGGATCCAGCCTTGCATAGGGCACCCTGCTCAGTGGGAATCCTGCTTCTCCCTCTCCCACTCCCCTTGCTTGTGTTCCCCTCTCTCTTGGTCTCTCTCTCTCTCTCAATCTGTGTCGAATAAATAAACAAAATCTTAAAAAAAAAATAAGATGACCTTCAAATGAGTCAAATTCTTGTATAGTGCCCTCCCCTTGTTTGTGGGTGGGAAACTGTGACAGACTTCTAGCAAAGGTGATGGAATAGTCACTCCCATGACTAGAAGATGACACCTTAGATGACTGGTGAGGAGAGTATCCTGACTTGGATGAAGCAGGCTGCTGTGTTGTAAGAGGCTCTGTGAGAGTCACAGGGCAAGGATCTGAGGGGTGTGGAAGAGATAAAATTAGCCATTCCAAAGCAGAAATAAAGTGGGGTCTTCATCCTATAACCATGAGGAACCCAATTCTTCCAACAACCCTGTGAGTTTGGAGGAGCTGGAGCTCTAGTCAATACCTAATTGCTGCTGTATGAGATGCTGAGCAGAGAACCCAGTTAAACCAGACCTGAGCTTCTGACACAGGGAAGTTACTCAGTGTAGATGGTTTTAAACTAAGTTTGTGGTAATTTGCTATGCAGCATTAGAAAACTAATGCATTATTTACACTTGAATGAGAATATTTTTAGTGTGGAAATCAAATGGAAAATTAAACTTTTCTCCAGAATTTTGAAATCTTCACTCTTTCCTGTGTGCCTAAGTTTTTTGAATATCATGCTGACTAGTAGTCCTTTACAGGTAACTTTTTTTTTTTCTCTAAAAGTTTTTAGAAGTTTGTTATTCTCATTTTCATGAGTACATGTCACTTAAAAAAAATAACTAACAACTTTTTTGAGATACAAATCACATACTACACAACTCAGATTTAATGTGTAAAACCTATGGTTATGGTTTTAGTTATTCACAGAATGATGCCACCATAACCTCAATACATTTTAGAGCACTTCATCACCTCAAAAAGAAACCCCATCTTCCTGGCAGCCGTCTTGACGTTCCCCAAATCCCTCCAGGCTTAGTCAGCCACAATTTCACTACCTTATAGATTTGCCTCTTCTGGGTATCTCCTATAAATGGGATCAAACATGATGTGGTCTTTTGTGACTGGATTCATTTTGCATAGTGCATTCAAGATCTAAATTAATTCTTTTGAATGTGGCTATCTAGTAATCCCGGCATCATTTGTTAAAAAGACTATTCTTGGGGCGCCTGGGTGGCTCAGTGGGTTAAAGCCTCTGCCTTCGGCTCAGGTCATGATCCCAGGGTCCTGGAATCGAGCCCCGCATCGGGCTCTCTGCTCTGTGGAGAGCCTGCTTCCTCCTCTCTCTCTGCCTGCCTCTCTGCCTACTTGTGATCTCTCTCTCTGTCAAATAAATAAATAAAATCTTAAAAAAAAAAAAAAAAGACTATTCTTTCCTAATTATCATCAAATTTGGGAGACTTTAGCCTAATATTTTCTAATTTTTTAAGCTCTGTTAATTTTTCTTCATTCTTTATTCCCACTGTTTTTTCAGATTGAATATTCCTTCTGGTTCTATTTTATAGTTCACTGATCGTTCTTCCAATTCAAACCTACTCTACTCAAATCTACATTTAGAACGATTTCATTTTGTTATTGAACTATACATGAAATTAATATGATAACCTCAATAATTTCTATTTGCTTCTTTTTTTTATAATTTCTACCTCTTTATGAGTATCCACTATTTGATGAGATACTGTCAGCTTCCTTTAAGCATTGCTTCTTTTAGTTATTTGAATGTAATTGTAGTCTTTGAAGTTTGAAGTCTTTGTCCATTAAGTTCTGTATTTGCATCTTTTCCTTTTCCTATCCTGGGTGCCTGCTTTTTTTGTATGTCTATGGGTATTGCATGTCTCATAATTTTTTTGGAAGTTTCATATTTTAGGTAATATAGTAATCCTGGATGCCAATTCTCATCCCTTTCTGGGGTTTGTTTTGTTGTATGGGCTCATTAATTTGTTTAGTGAATTGGTTAGATTATTTTAGTGAGGGCTCTCTCTCTCTGTCAGCATGAACCCTCTGATATTACTCCTCAAAGAGTATAGATTTGGGCATGCACACAGTCACTGGGAAGACAGTGGTTTTAGCAGGTTTCTCTCTGGCCAATATTCTCTGATCTCTCTGTTAAATTTTCTGCTTACTTTAATATCCCACTCAATTTTAGCATCCTCTAACTGCCTGCTGATGGCTCTATTATTTTCAATAATGCCCTAGAGACACAAGTGAAATTACAGCCTAATACAAATAAATCCAATCAGAGGCAGATTTTGAGACTGGTCTTTTAAGTTTTGTTCTGACCATAGGAAGGCTCTTCTTAACTGTCTTTTTCCATTGTTCTTTCTGGTAAGATAATTGGCCTACAGTTTAGCTTTTGATCTATCATAAAGCTACCAACCTTATCATCATTGCTGACAACCAAAAATTCCATTTTTTTTTCTTTTTTCCTTTGTACCCCTCTTTATTTCTCCTTGCCTCCGGAACTTCCTAAGAGTTTTGCAGAGAATAACAGATCCTGTCTTCACGGTTAACTCTCAATGTGGTATTCTTTGAAGCAGGTTTTTCAACGAACTTCTGTATGTCTGCTCCCATCCACTATCCATTTAAAAAATATAGATCTTGGCTATAGATAATCTTCTCCTAAGCTTTTGTAAGACTTTTAAAGAAGAGAGAAATTTATTTCAACAATGTCAAATTGTGCACATGCACACACACACAAACTTTCTCATCACCCTCCATTTCTCCTCTAAATGGAATTTGTTGAGTTTGCAAACCCTTGAGAAGGTTAAAGGGCTTTTACTGATGGGATGGATGGTCTAACATAATAACTATGAGTTGTTGAGAAAATGTTATTTTCATATGACTGGGTAAAGGAACTTTTTTTTAAAAAAATTTGAGGCATTACTTACTAGATTGATGCAGCAAGATTTTTGAATGTGTACCTTAGACATTTGAATAAAAAAGGAGGCTACATGAGGACCTTGAAGGTTTGGTAGAAGAATAAAAAGAGAAGGTAAGGATGTATGACTGGCACTTAGAAGAGGTTATTAAAGACAGCCAAAGAAAATCTCCAAAACGGAATCTATGCCCTATTACCTGTCCAGGGACTATCTTTATGTTTCTTTCCACTTGCCTGTCACAGATAGTTTATAGCGGAATGTAGTTTCAAGATCTACCCCAGGTGGTTTAGAATTCAAGGTAGATCTGTCTTGGAACAATTCACAATGGTGGGCTTTCTATCAGGTAACTTAAATGAAAGAAAAAGTGGATAAAAGTCACTTACACAGAGATGTATGTGGGGAGTGGTATTTTAATAGCCAAAATATCAATAGTAACGTGAAGCCTAGGGTACTACGCAGAGGATGAGGCCAGTGACCATAGTTGAGAAAAGGAAGTATGGGATGTATGTGTATGTGTGTGTGTGTGTGCATGTAAAAAGAACATATGTGTATTGGAGGTAGGGTGAATGTGCAGAGAGAGCTTGAAAACATTAGAAAGAAAACCAGAAAGTCAGCTCTCAAATAGTGTTGAGTAGGGTTGCTGGGACTCTCCTATATTTCTCCTTCCCTGTTATTGAATCTGAAAACTAAAATAAATGAGAGTCCCCTGCTCCTTAGAACTGGCACTAGTAGACTTCATAACTGTCCTTCCCTATAACTCTACCACCTAAGCCCACTTACAAAGTTTGATTTCCTACCTCTTAGTCTCCAGTTCTTTGATTTGCCTTAATATGTGATAAAATGTAGAAATCTGGGAAAACTCCAGCTCTTATTGTTTCTCCTTCTGAAACCTTGGTAGCCCACATGTCAACACCTTTATAGACCAAGTGAGATCTTCATCTTGATTTCGCTGTTTTGTGAATGCTTCTGTCAGTCCCAACGGTGCTTACTGACCAAAAGAGAGCTGTAGTATAGTGCCGACCAGCTACCAAGTAAATGTCATTTGGATTAAGACATTCTCTGAACTAAAACAGTGTAAGTAAAAACTGCTCATATGCAACATTTCTGTCCTCTATCTGTAATTGAAGGATTCTGGCCTTTTACCTTTTAAGGATTTCTAAATGAGTAGATTTGCCAGATAAATTATTTAAATAATTCCATATCCTGAATTTAAATCACTTTATCAAAGAAAAGGTAGTATGTTGGGTTATTTGGTTTCTTTTAAATTGAATTTTTCAAATAAACTATAAAATGGCTCCACCGTGTGGTTGAAATATGTATTTGTTCTCAGGAATTAAGCCTGGTAGCAATTCATTGAGTCAGAACAATCAATGTCATTAATTCATTCAACAAATATTTATTGAGACCCTACCATGTGTTGGGTATGTTCTTGGCACTGGAACATTGTAAATAAAGCAAATGCAACCTCTGACTCCTTAAATTTCACATTCACTGTTCACCTTTTCATTGGTTGAGCAAACTAGATCAAACACTAAATACAACAGCATATTTTTAAAATTATTTTTATTGAAGAAAAAGAAGACAAAAATGCATTTTACTTCTGGCTTTGTCACTGACTAGCTGTATAAAAATACTCACTTTTCTCTATGGGGCCAAGCTTTTTATGTATTGTCCCAGATAAATGGTTCCTAATTCTTATAATACCATAAAAACAATGAGGATACTTTTCTTGGGGGAGGTGGTAGACAACAACCAATCTATACTAACACATTCCAGAGCTTGCCTACAAGCTTGGGGGGAGGTTTTAGCCTCCTTAGATATTACTTATGGTCTCAATGGGTCCACCTACAAGTAAAGTTAAAATTAAATTAGATTAGACTAGATTATTTCTAGTGTCCCCTCTAGCTATAATATTTGGCTCTTATAATCATAAATAATTCATAAAAGAACTGATCCCAAGGTAGAGCTAGAACCTATATTCAAGGCTCTCCTGTATTCTGAACCTTTCCTCTACAACCACCTAACACTATGGTTGCTGAATTACAGCACCTATCAAAATTCCTCTCACCTTTGAAGGTCAGCCTGGCATTTAAGGATTTTAGGCTCTTCTATACAGATAACATCAGACAGAAACTCGCCTTTTTTTCTCTATTTTATTAATTATAGTAATATTAGTTTTCATTTATTAAACTCACCTTTAGAATCAGACACTTTTCTAAGTCAGTTCTTTATTTTTTTTTAAGATTTTATGTATTTATTTGACAGAGAAGGAGAGATCACAAGTAGGCAGAGAGGCAAGCAGAGAGAGGAGGAAGCAGGCTCCCAGCTAAGCAGAGAGCCCGATGCGAGGCTCCATCTCAGGACCCTGAGATCATAACCTGAGCTGAAGGTAGAGGCTTAACCCACTGAGCCACCCAGGCGCCCCTCTAAGTCATCTCTTTAAAGGCCACTATCTCTCAGCATGTTGAAAAGAGAAACCTAGACACATTTAACTATAATTCAGTGCACAGAGAAGATTTTGGACAGAGGCTAGAGCTAGTTCAGTGTTCAGCAGAATACCACGGCAAGTCAGCGTGAGAGCTCTGGAGTAAGACTATGGATTCTAATTATGTATCTAGAAATTACTAATGTTGGACTTCGGATGAATACATTTTTGAGGCTCTCTGACGCTGTTTATAAAGTTAGTTACAGTGACAATTTTCCCTAGAAGATTATTATAGCACTTGGTCTATGAGCATCTGAAACAAAAAATTGAATTATTTTCTTTCCTATGTTTTCCCACAGTGTAATCTCAAATACACTGTCTAAACAAGAGAAGCAATTTGACTATGCTATCTAGATACTGGGTGTATCAGTGTGGGCTGTCTTTAAATATTAATGGGGGGGTTGTTGGACAGATGGAAGTTTGCTGGACAGGAACATGGAAATAGCTGAGAAAAAAAATTTCAGCCTTCAAAAGGAAAGCTTCTAAATTTAGCTGTAGTCAGATTTGGGAGACATAGTTAACTGATTTAATTGCTCTATATTTGTGATTTCTTGAGAATTGTCTGTCTTGCTGTGGTGTGTCCATTTGGACAACTGCACTCATTTTTTAAAGGGACAGTTTCCTAACAAGACCATAAATTGATTTTCAAAGGTTACAAAGTCCTTCACAAAGTGATTAAGAAAGGACAACAAAAAGAACAGCAGGTACTTTAAAAATGACTTCAAAGTGCCCCAGGAAAATAGTGTACCATGAAATACCTATTGTTGTTTAGGCTGAAATAGGGATGTAACATGACAGGGCAGCTGGGTTAGGAAGGTGTCAGGTGAAAGTCTTTTCTATTATGGAGGTTAGCTCTTTATATAAATACAGAGTTTCACCGTGGTCCCCCCCACCAACTTCCCAAAGCGTTGGGGTTTCCCTGACTTCTGTAAGCATCTGCAGGTGTCCTAAAGAAACATGGTGGTGCGTGGGGTGGGAGGGAAGGGGATTAAACCCCAGTATGTTGTTTCTGATGAAAGCAGCATCCATACAAGTGGTTTTCCATCCTTTCTTTCCACTCTCCTTTCTACAGTGTTAGAATAAACTTTCTCATGAAAATGTTGATCACGTTACACCTCTCCTCAAAGCACCTATTGCCTTTGAATTAGTATAAAACTATTCAGTCTAGCATTTAAGGATTTCCTCAGTGAGACCACTGTCTGTCTGTCCTAGTTCCATTTCCCCCATTTCCCCCCTCACTACCTTACATCCCAGCCAACTTTGAGATTGAAAC
Source organism: Martes martes (assembly GCF_963455335.1). Taxonomy (NCBI): domain Eukaryota; kingdom Metazoa; phylum Chordata; class Mammalia; order Carnivora; family Mustelidae; genus Martes; species Martes martes. Next base: position 111,278,689 of record NC_137888.1, read on the forward strand.
ATAAAAATGAAGATCCATTTATTTGCTCATTTAAAAAAAAAAAGGTTCAGCACATTATTTTATAGTATCCAACATATTTTCATGAACATTATTTCCTTTGATTTTCACAATAACCTGCAAAGCTGGTGGATATGAGGCTCAGCAATATCCATTGACTTGTTCACGATCATTCAAGTGGTAAGGACTAGAGCTAAAATTTGAAATCTGCTCTCCTGAAGCTATAATATTCCAATTTCAAAGACTACATTCCTTCCACAATGAAACACTGCCATCTATTCTGGAAAGAATTTCCTAATCTTTCCAACTTGTGTAATTCCTCCTTCTGTTTCTCATTTATATTTAAAGTTCTTCATTATGGCCTTATAAATTTAAATGAAGAAATCAAGCTCAATGACGCTGATTCATAAAGGTGTGTATATCTTTATTTTCAAATCTAGCCTCAATAATAAGTCATTTGGGTAGAGAATAGAGTACAGTATGTGATGTATAAAGAAATATGAAATATTATACATCTTCTAAGGGAATTCAGTTAAGCTAAAAAAATTAGGTAACATATTTAGATCATGAAAATAAACTAAGAAGACACCTGCAGGAGGCATCCCAGCTGTACTTTCTGATACAGATTTTCTAGCCTAACTCTTGGAGCACATCAAGCAAGTCAAACACTTCCCATTTGCTCTAGGAGCAGCAACACAACTCATAATGAAAAATAAACACTCTGAATTACCTTCCACTGCTAAGAATTAAATTTTTTTAAAGATTTTATTTATTTATTTGACAGAGAGAGATCATAAGTAGGCAGACAGGCAGGCAGACAGAGAGAGGCGGAAGCAGGCTCCCCACTGAGCAGAGACAGCCCGATGCGGGACTTGATCCCAGGACCCTGAGATCATGACCCGAGCCAGAGGCAGAAGCTTAACCCACTGAGCCACCCAGGCGCCCAACCACTACTAAGAATTAAAGAAGACTTTTCCTGAAAGAGAAGGTTCTCTTGCATATTTCTTTAAATGGTTCTTGGTTCCTTGAGTGGAATCTTTAACAGGTTCACAGGTAGGTATTTCCCCTGGCATTGATTTTCATAATTTAAAATTAGCTTTACTGGGGTCTAACTTATAGTAAAACTCAGAAATTTTAAGTGTATAATTCAGTGAATTTTGATAAATGTTCTCAGTCCTGTAACCACCACCCAAATTATTATAGAGAGTCTCTCCAAACATTCCTTTATAGTTGTTTTCAGCCATACCCTATTCTCATATATGGCTTTTGGCAACTACTGATCTGTTTTTAGTCACTATAGTTTTGAGTGTTCTGGAATTTCATATAAATGGAAACATATAGTACATAATAGTTTGTGTTTGGATTCCTTCACTTAGCATAAGGCTTTTAAAAGTAAGGGGTGTTGCATGTATCAGTTACCCATTTTCATGTTGAGTGGTATTTTATCACATATATACTCCACAATTTGTTTATACATCTGTGAGTTCATAAGATAAATGGATTGTTTCCAGTCTAGGATTATTATGAATAAAGCCACAATGAGAATTTCAATGAAATCTTTGTGTGAACATAGATTTCCATTACCCTACGACCATTGATTTTAGACTTAAAAAAAAAAAAATAGTGTATTTTAATGCTATAGATTTCCCTGGACTTCTTTATTTTCATGCTCTAAATTTTTGTTTTATTTTTTATTTAATATTTTCTAATAATGCCAGTGATGATTTTTTTTGACTCCTGGATTATATAAAATGTCATTGTTTAATCTCCAAATATTTGGGAGCTATTCTAGAAATCTTTCTGATATAGATTTCTACTTCAGTTTCACTGTGGTTAGAGAATATATTTTGTATCACTTAAGCCTCATTAATTTACTATGGTTTTTTTGTAGCCAGAAATAAATCTGACTCAGTGAATGTTCCATGTGCACAGGAAATTCCTGACATTCTATGAAGTTTGGACAGCATCATCTATGAAGGGCATTTAGGTCAAGTTGTTCAAATCTATCAACCATTTTACTGTTTGCTTTCTGTTTTTCCTATTCATTCATTCTTTTTATTCTTTTTCCTACCTCCTTTAGAATTGAGTATTTTAATGATCCCTCTTCATCTCCATTACAGGCTAATTATCTATAACTATTTTATTTTTAAGTAGTTTTTAAGTAGTTCCTCTGTGGATTAAGGTATTCATCTTTATCTTCTCAATAAAATTTTATATCATGTATAATATAAACATTTTCTATCAGTATGTTTCCATTTCCTCATCTGTTCTTTATGCTATTGTTTTTACAAAATTTACCTCTGTTATAATTTCTACAATTCCTTGTTACTATTTTTTATAGGTTGTTGTAGGTATATGTTTCCAAGAGATTAATCATGAGGCTAAGATATCTTTTACATTTATATACATATTTACCATTTCTGATGCCTTTCATTGTGTGTGTCTGTGCACGTATGTGTGTGCACAGATCTAAATTTCCAGCTGGTATGGTATCATTTTACTTCTGCCTGGAAAACTTCCTTTAACGTTTTTTTTCTTTATTCAGGCATAATGACAATTATCTCAGTGTCTGAAAAAATTATTTCACCACCGGTTTTAATATTTTACTGTTTTATTTTTTCTTTAGTATGCCAAAGATATATCTATATTATCTTCTGGGTTTCATAGTTCTTATGAAAGTCATCTATCATTCTTATATTTGTTCTGTATGTAATGCATTTTCTCTGGCTGCATTTATGATTTTCTCTGTATCACTGGTTTTTATCAAATCATTATATACCTTGGAATGAGTTTCTTTGTGTTTATTTTTACTTGGGATTAATTGAACTGCTCTGATCTCTAAGCTTATAGTTTTCATTAAATTTGGAAGACTTGGGGCCAATATTTCTTTAAATACCTTTTCTTTCCCTCCCACTCTCATACTTCTGGGTGTCCAATTAGCTCTATTTCATTTATTTATTTTTTTCTTATTAATAGTAAAATAGCAGGCTTTATTGGATGCTTGCTTTGGGTCAGGCACCAACAAAGATTAAATTGTCTTTGTTATTATTTATGTACATTGTCTTTATTATTATTTATATTTGATTTATTTAAACTAAGGACAAAAACACTTCACCCATTTCTTCCATGCCCCTCCCACTCCCTACCTCCAGAAATTACCAATTTTTTCTTCTGTATCTGTGAGCTTTTAAAAAAGATGTATTTATTTTTAGAGTCCACATGTATCATACAGTATTTTTTCTTCTTCCCTAACTTACTTCACTTAGCATAATGGTCTCAAGGTCCATCCATGTTGTTGTAAATGGCAAGATTTCATACTTTTTTTATTGCTGAATAATTTTTTATGACTGAATAATACTCCAAATATTGGAGTGGATATGGCTGAATAATATATACTGAATAATATATACTGCAATTTCTTTATCCATTCATTGATGGACACTTAAGTTGTTTCAATATCTTGGCTATCATAAATAATGCTGCAATGAACATGAAGGTGCATGTATCTTTATGAGCCAGTGTTTTAGTTTTCTTCAGATAAATATTCAAAAGTGAAATTGTTAGATCGTATGACAGTTCTAGTTTTAATTTTTTGAGGAAATTTCGTACTGATTTCCTTAGTGGTTACACCAATTTACAAACCCACCAATAGCGCACAAGGGTTCCTTTTACTCCTCATCCTTGCCAACTCTTGTCATTTCTTCTTTGTGATAAAAGCTATTCTAACAGGTGTGAGGTAATATTTCATTTTGATTTTGACTTGCATTTACTTGATGATTAATGATGTAGACCATCTTTTCATACCAGTTCGCCATCTCTATGTCTTCTTTGGAAAAATGTCTATGCATATCTTCTGTCCATTTTTTAATCAAGTTTGTTTTTCTACTGAGTTGCATTAGTTCTTTATACTTTTTGTATATTAGTCCTTTATCAAGTATGACTTGCAAATATTTTCTCTTATTCAGTGCAATATCATGTTGGTTTCCTCTGATGAGCATTTTGTTGGTTTCCTTTGTAGTTTGATATAGTCCCACCTACTTATTTTTATTTTGTTTTTTTGCTTTTGGTGTCAGATACAAAATATCAATGCCAAGACCTATGTCAAGGCGCTCACCATTTATGTTTTTTCCTAAGAGTTTTATGGTTTCTGGTATTGCATTCAATTCTTTAATCTATTTTAGTTGATTTTTGTGTATGGTGTCAGACAGTGGTTTAGTTTCATTCTTTTGCATGCAGCTGTCCAGTTTTTCTAATACTTTTTATTGGAAAGATTCTCCTTTCCCCATTGTATATTCTTGGTTCCTTTGTCATAAATTAATGACTATATATGCATGGGTTTATTTCTGGGCTCTCTTCTGTTCTATCAATCTATATGTCTGTTTTTATGCTGGTATTATGTGTTTTAGTTACTATATATAGTATATATAGTATATTGTAATATAGTTTGAAATTAGGAAGCATGATGCCTTCAGCTTGGTTTTTCTCAAGGTTGTGTTGAATACTCTGGGTCTTTTATGTTCCATACAAATTTTGGGATTGTTTTATTTCTGTGAAAAATTATATTGGACTTTGGTTAAGTGTAGTATTGAGTCTATATATCATTTTGGATAATATGGACATTTTAACAATTTTCTTTCAATCCACAAACACAGAATATATTTCCATTTATTTGTGTCTTTAATGCCTTGTAGTTTTCAGACTATAAGTCTTTCACCTCCTTGGCTAAATTTATTCCTAGATATTTTATTCTTTTTGAATCCATTGTAAACGGGATTCTTTTCTTAAATTCTCATTCAGATAATATATTATTAGTGTATAGAAATGCAAAAGATAGGGTGCATGCGTGGCTAAGTTGGTTAACCCTCTGCCTTTGGCTCAGATCATGCATGATCCCAGGACCCTGGGACTGAGCAGAGCATTTGGCTCCCTGCTCAGTGGGTAGTCTGCTTCTTCCTTTATTTGCCTGCCACTACCCCCTGCTTGCACACTCTCTGTCTCTCTCTTCCTCTGTCAAATAAATAAATAAAATCTTTTAAAAAATGCAAAATATATTTTTATATTGATTTTATGTCTTGCAGCTTTATCAAATTTATTTATTCTAACAATTTTGATGGCATCTTTAGGGTTTTCTATATATAATACTGTATCATCTATAAATAATGACAATTATACTTCCTTTTCAATTTGGATACATTTTATTTCTTTTTCTTTTATAATTGTTCCGGATAGGAATTCCAACACTATGTTGAATAAAAGTGGCAAGAATGGACATCCTTGTCCTATTCCTGATCTTCTAGGAAAAGCTTTCTGCTTTTCATCCTACAGTATAATGTTAGCTGTGGGTTTGTCATACATTGTCTTTATTATGTTGAAACACATTCCCTCTACTCCTGCTTTGTTGAGACTTTTTAATCAAAAACAGATGTTGAATTTTGTTAAATGACTTTACTGCATTTATTTGAAATGATCCTGTTTCTATTCTTCATTTTGTTACTGTGGTGCATAATATTGACTGATTTGTGGATGTTGAATCATCCTTGCATTCCTGGAATAAATCGTACTTGATCATGACGCATGATCCTCTTAATGTATGTTGAAATTGGTTTGCTGATATTTTAATGAGGATTTTTTTTCTACTATGCTCATTAGGGATATTGGCTTATAATTTTCTTTTCTTGTGGTATCTTTGTCTGGTTTTGGTGTCAGGGTAATTCTGGCCTTGTAAAATTAGTTTGGAAGAGTTCCCTCCTCTTCTATTTTTCAGAAGAGTTTGAAAAAGATTTATATTAATTTTTCTTTGAATGTACAGTAGAATTCAATAGTAAAGCCACATGCTCCTGGAGTTTGGTCAATACTCAAAAACCTCCCCAAAATTTCCTTTCTAGTATTCAGGCTGTTCAGATTTTCTATTTCATCATGATTCAGTCTTGGTAGGTTGTATGTTTCTAGGAATTTATCATTTCTTCAAGAGTGTCCAATTTGTTGACTTAATTGTTTATAGTATATAATTGTTTATAGTTATTTATAGAATTTATCATTTCTTCAAGAGTGTCCAATTAGTTGACATAATTGTATATTGTATGTAGTAGTCACTTAGGATCCTTTGTATTTATGTGGTATCAGTTGTAACATCACCTCTTTAATTTCTGATTTTATTTGAGATCTTTTTTTTTTTCTTGGTGAGTCTAACTAAAAGCCTGTCAATTTTGTTTATCAGCTCTTAGTTTCATTGATATTTTTCTATCGTCCTTTTAATCTCTATTTAATAATAGTCTTATAAATAGTCTTATAAATAGTCTATTTAACAATAGTCTTTGTTCTTTCTTTCCTCCTTTTAACTTTGGCCTTTGTTCTTTTTCTAGTTACTTGAGGTATAAAATTAGGATGCTTATTTGAGACTTGTCTTGTTTCTTAAAATAGGCACTTACCATGGACTTCTCCCTTAGAACCCCCTTTGTTGCATCCCATAAATTTTGGTATGTTAGTGGTATGTTACATTTCCATTTTCATTGGTTTCAAGATATTTTATTTCTTTTTTGATTTCTTCTTTGACCCATCAGTTGTTCAGTCTGGTTTTTAATCTTCACATATTTGTGAATTTTCCAGTTTTTTTTTTCCATGTAATTCTAACTTCATAGCATCATGGTCAGGAAATATTCTTGATATCATTTTAGCCCTGTTAAATTTATTAAGACTTATAACCTAATGTATGAGCTATTCAAGAGAATATTCCATGTACACTTGAGAAAAATTATATTCTGTTGAATTTGGGTGAAATTTCTGTAAATATCTGTTAAATCCATCTGGTCTAACGTGTTGTTTATGACCAAAGTTTCCTTTATCAGTTTTCTATGTGAATGATCTATCCATTGATGTAAGTGGGAAATACATGATATTATTATATAAATCATAGTGTTTTCCTCTTTTTAAAATATTTTTATCCTGAGTGTGTGTTATCTTTGACAGTTTTGTGTGTGCATATGTCCTTCTGCGTATGTATGTGTAACAATTTTTCTATAATATTTAAGCTGTTATTAATTCTGTCTAATATAACTGTCACATCAGATATATTTTCTTCTCCAGTAGTTTCCTTTTGTGTTTTTAAAGATAGCTTTACTTTTTCTTCTAACCATAGTTATGTTCTTTTACATGTTTAAACATTTGGAGCATATTTATAACATCTATTTTAACATCCTTGTTTGTGAGTTTCATTAAGCCTATTTCTGAATTTTTTCTATTGATTTATTTTTATTGTGATTTTAGTAATATTTTCATACTTTGTGCATGTCAGCTAAGTTTCAGTTCAATGTCTGACATAAATGTTGTTGGTTGTACTTTTCTCTATTCCTTTAAAAACTTGGATTTTTCAGACACTTAGTTAAGTTACTAGAAATAAATTGGAAACTTTTTGATGTTTACTTTTAACTTTCTTCGGGGGAGATCCAGAGAAGGTTTTAGTCTGCATGTAACCTAGCTGTACTACTAAGGTGACACTCTCCTAAGGATGCTGTCCATTTCCATGTATAAAATCTTTCCTGTCAGTCTGGTGGGAGGATGATTTACTGAATTATTCCCAGCCAATTATGGGATCTTGTTATTGTTGTGCTTTTTTCTGTTGGTTTTCTCCTAACTTCTGGTTTCCCTTTTGTGTGTACAAAGAATACTCAGCTGAAGACTTAAAGGACCTCTCAAAAAATCTCTTGAGTTGTGCATTTGTGCAGTTCCCCTTTCTCTGGTACTCTGCCCCCAAAGTCTAACAATTTTGACCTTTTTAAACTTTGACTTCCATTTGAAAATTGAATTCTGTCCCTAATTCATTAGGAACACTGGGTCTGTTTAGTTATTCTTGAGTTTAGCCTAGGCATTAAGCTGGTGAAATTTTATGGCTTACCTTGTATCCCTTCTTTCAGAGATCACAGTCCTTTGCTGCTTACAAAATTTTCTCAATTGTTTATTGCTTAAGTATAAAGATAAATCTGTTCCTTTTTGTTCTATCATAACTCAAGTGGGAGTTTCCATTAATACTTTGTGAACTTTTAAAAATACTAAATAGTTTTAATGTTTTATTTATGGATTTTTCCTAATTTTTAAATTCATATAGTTTGCTTCGTGCTGGTCAGTTTACTTATAATTTTGTAAGGGTATGCAATCCCACTCTGTATTAAGCTTTAGGGTTGTTTTGTGGTTTTTTTTGTGTGTGTTATGTTTTGTTTTATTTTGTTATAAACATGAAATAACACGACACAGAAAACAAAGTCCAAAGATAGACCTTTCTCAACCTGGGGTTGAGTAACAGTCATTCCCGTTTTTCCAGTTTAAAGAGTAGGGAGATACAATGAATTTAACTGTTAAAAGAAGAGATACCTTAGAAGATAAAGATATAGGTATAAAATAATATACTGTGAGCTAAGGAAAAGCAGAAAACTAATTCTATATCCTTCACATTGTCTACCATAATGCTTTTGTATAACAGATGATCAAATTGAATTAAAATATGGGAAAATATCTATTTATGATCGAGAGATTTAGGGCAAGAGTTCCATGATTTTAATAAATGTTTTAAAATGGGGATGATAATCATGTCTTATTAGGAATGAAATAAGATTGATCACACTTAAAGCTTGTTTTGGAATGCTTTGCTAGCATTTTATCAGAAGTATGTGTTTTGAAAAATTCTAATTATGAAACAAATTCTTTAAACTCATAGAAGGAACTTTGCATTTTGATAAAAATGCAAGAGGCATAGTATTTAGAAAATACATATCTTAGTTTACATGCTTCAGATTATTAAATATTAAATAACAAATATCAATGGCAAATCTCTGAAATATCCCCTTCTTATGAGCTACTTGATCTCTGGTTTTGAGGTTTGTAATTTACACATAATCCAAAGAACAAGTATAGCTATGTGCTTACATTCTACCATTTTTTAAAACTCTTTATTGTTCTAATTTCAACTTTTTATACAAAACTTTTATAATCCCATGGCAGAGAATGTTTTCTCTATATTACTCTTGGTTTTCACAAAGGAAACTATGTTTTGCCTTGCAAATATGCATGACAAATATCCTAAACTGTTAATATCATGGTCTTTGAGTGAATGATTCACTCTTGCTTTGAGTTAATATTTTTAATCATCATAAGGCACTTACCCCTCTGCCAAGACAAAATAGAATGTCATGGAATAAATTCAAAACAAATTACCTTTCCTAAAACATTAATATTTCTGATGAAAGGGGTGAATAAAATGTGGAGCTTGATATGAGTCTAAAAGAAGAACATGAAAAACTTTTACTTCTACTTTTCTACTTCAACTTCTCAAGCAATGAGAGTAATTCTTTTTATAGACTTAATGCTTTCATACCACAAAATTCACACCTTTTATAAAAAGAATCATAAATACAGAGAGAACAATTGTGATCATAAACATTTAAAATATTATTGTCTCTTCCATGTATTCATTTATTAAACTTTTATTTGGTGCTTACCATTTGTAGGCATATGCTAGACGGCTATAGTACAATGTTCCACAAAAGCCATGCAAAACATGCGTTTAACTTCTCTTCTCTAGATTTTAAATCTTCAGATCTTTGGCTTATGCATTTGGTGCCCCTCATAATACCTGGCATAGGGCTCTTAACTTATTTACTTATTTATTTGCCTTTGGTTTTCTTTAAGTCATTCTTCTCTTTTTAGAGGAGACTGTATCTTCCTTGTGGACAGGAAACTTGTGAATTTTGTTTGCTTTTGCAAACACAATACCTAGAACAGAAGTAAGAACAACGGAGGCATGTTTCAGGCACTCATATCCTTATTAAATAAATTATTAAATATCCTTATTAAATAAATATTAAATAAATATCCTTATTAAATAAATTAAATAAATATTAAATAAATAAATGTAGTTCTTATAAAAATTATTTTAATATGTGTGCCTCATCTATTTTAATCTCTTCTCTTACAAATGAAGATGTTGAAGTCAAGGTAAATAAGGCCATACTGTTGGTTAGTTGTTTTGAAATAGAATCTATGCCTCTTATTCCTAGGAGTAAACACTAACTATGAGGTTACTAACTTTTAGATGAGTTTTTGCTCTCTTTGGTATCTACTCTAGTCAGAAGAACCAACTACTTCTGCCAGCTATTAAAAGATGAATAAAACATGTTAATTTTGCATGTGACTATGGGTCAGCCACTTCCCCTCTCCAGACTAATATCTTCAAAAGAGATTTAGATTAAATTTAAAATAAATTTAATCTAAATTTAAATTTAGATTAAATTTAGAGTAGATTATCTTGGAAGCCTCTTTTTGTTTTAAGAGTCTATAGTTGTTTGATCCATTTTATTTAATTTATAGTAAGGAAACAGTGTATGAGGGTTGGAAGAGACCTTAAAGATAATCATGTCTAGGGGTGCCTGGGTGGTTCAGTCATTAAGCATCTGCCTTCATCTCAGGTCATGATCCCAGGATCCTGGGATCAAGCCCCTCATCAGGCTCCCTGTTTGGCGGGAAGCCTACTTCTCCCTCTTCTACTCCCCCTGCTTGTGTTTCCTCTCTTGCTGTGTCTCTCTCTGTCAGATAAATAAACAAAATCTTAAAAAAAAAAAAAAAAAGATAATCTTGTCTAGAACTAAAGAGAGAAAATTACCTCTGTGAGGGTCACATGGTAAGTGGAAGGAATCTGGCATGAACCCCATTCTTTTACCAACCAGACCAAGATTTTTCTCTCCTAGTCCAAAACCATCCCAGTAATCACCTTGGTTATTTTGAGAGGTTATATTTTGTTAAATGAGATTTTAACTCATTTAACATTCCCTTCAAGGAAAATTATTCTATTAGGTTACTTTATTTTTAAAGTGAAACATAAATAATTGATTTTTTGGACACTGTATTAGGAAAGACAAAGTCCCATCCAATTGCAGCTGTTTCTGAATGTTTAATTGAATATAAGCCTTTGGAATTAAACACACTTTCTTTTTGGAAAAATCCAACTTATGAGGCACAATAAGCATTAGACTTAGAGTCAGTGGAGCTTGGTTCTAATCATTGAGATACGTGAGTTATCAGTTACTTGAACTTAGGCTTCATTTGTAGTGTCCTCTCTTCATAAATAGAGGGAGAGCAAAGGAGGAGTTACCTTATGGACCTTATATGATATAGAGAATGACAAGGCAATTTTTAAACTCTAAAGTCTTTTAGAAAAATTTTCAGGAATGAAGTCATTTCTCTGAAATTAAACCAAAGTCTTAGAAACATTTGATATTTTTGTTTATTTTATTTTCAAGGTTAACATATAGTATATTATTAATTTGGGGGTAGAATTTAGTGATTCATCAGTTGTATATAACACCCAGTGCTCATTACATCACATGCCCTCCTTAATGTCCATCACCCAGTTACCCCACCTACACCCCCTCTCCTCCAGCAACCGTCTTTGTCCCTAGAGTTCAGCATCTCTTATGCTTTGTCTCCCTCTCTATTTTTATCTTATTTTAGTTTTCCTTCCCTTCCCCTCTTTTCATCAGTTTTATTTCTTAAATTCTGCATATGAGTGAAATCCTATAGTACTTGCCTTTCTTTGACTTATTTTGCTTAGCATAAATGCTCTAGATCCATTCCATGTCATTGAAAATGGCAAGACTTCATTCTTTTTTGATGGCTGAATAATATGTGTGTGTGTGTGTGTGTGTGTGTGTGTGTGTGTGTGTACACACAACATCTTCTTTCTCCATTCCTCTGTCAATGGACATCTGGGCTTTTTCTATAGTTTGGCTGTTGTGGACATTGCTGCTATGAACATTGGCATGCATATGCTCCTTTGAATCACTATTTTCATTTTTTTTTTTTTTTTTTTTTTTTTTAGATTCATGAGCAGGAAAGAGAGGCAGGGAGAGAGAGAGAGAGAGAGAGAAGTGGACTCCAGACTGAGCAGGAACCCCCAACACAGGGCTTGATCCGAGGACCCAGAGATCATGACCTGAGCTGAAGGCAGATGCTCAACCAACTGAGCCACCCACTAGTTTTATATCCTTTGGATAAATACTTAGTAGTGCAGTTGCTGGGTGGTAGGGTAGTTTTATTTTTAACTTTTTGAGGAATTTCCATACTGTTTTCCAGAGTAATTACACCAGTTTGCATTCTCACCAACAGTGTAGGAGGATCCCCTTTCTCTGCATTCTTGCCAACATCTTTTCTTTCCTGAGTTATTAATTTTAGCCATTCTGACCAGTGTGAGGTGTTATCTCATTGTGGTTTTGATGTTTATTTCCCTGATGCCAAGTGACGTTGAGCATTTTTTCATGTCTGTTAGCATATTTGCTTGTCTTCCTTGATGAAATGTCTGTTCATGTCTTCTGCCCATTTCTTTACTGGATTATTTGTTTTATGAGTGTTGAGTTTTGGATAAGTTCTTTATAGATTTTGGATACTAGCCCTTAATCTGATAAGTCATTTGCAAATATATTCTCCAATTCTGTAGGTTGCCTTTTAGTTTTGTTGATTGTTTCCTTTGCTGTGCAAAAGCTTTTTATCCTGATGAATTCTCAATAGTTCCATTTTTTGCTTTTGTTTCCCTTGCCTCTGGAGACATGGCTAGCAAAAAACTGCCACGGCCAAAGTCAAAGAAGTTGCTACCTATTTTCTCCTCAAGGATTTTTATGGATTCCTGTCTCACATTTAGGTCCTTCATCCATTTTGTGTCTATTTTTGTGTATGGTAAAGAAAGTGGTCAAGTTTTATTCTTCTGCATGTGACTGTCCAATTTTCCCAGCACCATTTGTTGAAGAGACTGTTGCCCCCACCCCCCTCATTGGATATTCTTTCCTGCTTTTTTGAAGATTACTTGACCATAGAGTTAGGGGTCCATTTCTGGGTTCTCTATTCTGTTTCACTGATCTATGTGTCTGTTTTTGTACCAGTACCATACTGTCTTGATGATTACAGCTTTGTAATAGAGCTTGAAGTCTGGAATTGTGACGCCTCCAGGTTTGGTTTTCTTTTTCAACATTCTTCTGGCTATTTGGGGTCTCTTCTGGTTCCATACAAATTTCAGAATTGTTCATTCCAGCCTTATGAAAAATTCTGGTGTTATTTGGTAGGGATTGAATTCAACACATAGATTGCTTTCAGGAATATCGACATTTTAACAATATTTGTTTTTCCAAACTGTGAGTGTGGAATGGTCTCCCATTTCTTTGTGGCCTCTTCAATTTCTTTCAGAAAGTTTCTATAGTTTGCTTGTTTGTTTGTTTTTAAGATTTTATTTATTTGATAGAGATCACAAGTAGGCAGAGAGGCAGGCAGAGGGAGAGAGGAAGGGAAGCAGGCTCCCCACTGAGCAGAGAGCCTGATGCGGGGCTCGATCCCAGGACCCTGAGATCATGACCTGAGCAGAAGACAGAGGCTTTAACCCACTGAGCCACCCAGGTGCCCCAGAAGTGTTCTATAGTTTTAAGAGTACAGATCTTTCACCTCTTTGGTTAAGTTTATTCATAGGTATCTTATGGCCTTTGGTGCAATTGTAAAAGGGTCAATTCCTTGATTTCTCTTTTTGCAGCTTAGTTGTTGGTATATAAAAATGCAGCAGACTTCTGTGCATTGATTTTATATCCTGTGACTTTGCTGAATTCCTTTATCAGTTCCAGCAATTTTTTTGCTAGATATACCTCTGTAAAGGCAAATTTATTGTAAATAGTCTGTCACATGGGTTAGATTTTCTTGACAGTGTAAATGTAAATTTTAAGGAAAAGACTTACGTCCAAAAAAAAAAAAAATTCTTGCCATCTGTCGTTATTCTATAAATTCAAAATATAAATTCAAAATACAGAACATATAAAAACATTTTTTCAATATCAATCAGGTCAGTAATTTTTAGTATCCTATAAGATTTTCATATTTTATTCTTAATGGAAATATGTTCTGTCTATAATTTTTCACTTTTGTTCCATATTTATTAATTACTACATATAAAAAATATATCACTTCGGTATGATTCCATCGCAGTTTGTATCTCTATAAATTAATTCATTCTGCCTTGATTTAGAGTTAGAAATTTCAAAGATCTTTAAAGAAAATATCTATATATTTTTCTTAAATTAGTTTATTTAGATTAGTATTTAAGAAGCCCTAGAGATAATTTAAACCAGCTCTTTCTTTAGTAAAGTAAGAAACTTTAAAAAATGAGATTTCTTTTTTTTTTAATATTTTATTTATTTATTTGACAGAGATCACAAGTAGTCAGAGAGGCAGAGAGACAGAGAGGGCAAAGCAGGCTCCCCGCTGAGCAGAGAGCCCGATGCAGGGCTCGATGCAGGGCTCGATCCCAGGACTCTGAGATCATGACCTGAGCCGAAGGCAGAGGCTTAACCCACTGAGCCACCCAGGCACCCCAAAAATGAGATTTCTAAAGTGGCAGATACTGCCTACAAAGCAGTAATTCTATCTTTCAAACTGCTTTTGTTTTGTTTTGCTTGTTTTTCCTCCATTTACCAGATAGCAACATGCTGGGAAAAGATGAGCCTCTCTACTGCCCCAAGGAGTGACTGTGGGTCTACAGGAATCCTTATAATTCCATTTCCTTTACCAGTGATTTATTTGGATATATACAGAAGACATAGTCCTGGTCAATGATTTATAAGGAAAGTCTGTTGGAATGTTCTACAAAATAATTTTCTTCCAATAAGAGGTTAGATGGTAAGTGCCATGACACTGTCCTCTTTTCTCTTTTTCCCAAATCTTTGTGTTACTTAATTAACAAACAGCTTTATCTCCAGACTTACTGTTGTATAAATTTATAAGTTCTTTTTTTTTTTTTTTTGCCAATTGAGTCCTGTTCTTTGTTGTTCATAGCCAAAAGAAACCTAACTTAAAATGGAATTTAGATAGATGATGGAGCATAAGTCCATTGTTTGTTGTATAAGGAATAGATGTATTAAGGTAGATGGGATATTTTTATTGTTTTGGAAAAGGATGTACACTGACTTTGGCAATTAAAAAAGGATATCTAAAGTGGATATTTACTATTTTTTTTTCTACTCAGAATCATATATTCTTTCCAGTCTTATTTCCTCCCTCTTATAACATGGAGATGTTCTGCCATAGAAGCCAAAAATATCTCAAATACTGATTTCCTCAGCTTCTCTTTATTAAAGAAATGAAAATATGTGTACCTAACCTTGTACACTGATTCAAGTCTAGACTTAAAAACTAATTATTTTAAAAAGATAAGGAATCCATTTTTGCGCGGGAGGTATTCTTCCAGCAGTACATGCTTTCTCCAGTATTGAAGGTGTTAATCTTAGAATCTGTGGTCTCTCTCAGTATATTCATGAAAACCATTCTAGAACATAATTCAGGCTTGTTTTAGCATCTTAAGCCCAACACTGTATCTTCAATCTTCTTGGAGCTGTAACATATCCTTGTATCATTTCTTTTTTCAGTCTAAATTAGTCCTATTTAATTTCTGTTGCTTACAAAGCACCTGGAATGATACATTAAAAGAACTTCTGGGAGCCTCACAGATACATTAAATGAAGTTCTATGATTCATAGAAATCAGATACTCAGATGAGAACCTGACTCCTACTTTAATGTAACTGAACCCAGGGATTAAAAAAACAAACAAATAACCCCCCCATCTCAGTATTTAAAGAACTGATTCTGTAGAATTCAAATCATTCATACCAGTATCAGTAAAGCACTGTGGTGTGGTAAGTGTGTCAAAAGAGAAGTATAGACTATGGCTTGCCAGAGTTTTGAGTGAGAAATCACATCCCTGGGGACATTAGAGGTGGTTTCCAGACATAACTGGAATTATACTTTAAAAGCTTTTTTTTTCAAATGCCTAATTGTGCAGGTTTTTTAGTGAGATAAAATAACTATTGTAAAGGGACAAATTAAATTCAGGCGAAGACTGATTTACAGTGGCTGGATTGAGACATCTGCATATTATTAGAAATAAAAAAAATTACCCTAAATTCTGAAAATTACTTTGTTTTTGTCCTTTTTCAGGTTATCCCATCTCATTCCTAATGTGTAACACCATGAATATAAAGAACATGAACCTTGAAAGTACTCACTAAAATGAACCAGCACAGCATTAACTAGATACAGTGACTAAAAACTTCAGAACAGCTCTCTAATTAGTATTTTCAAACTTATACTTTATAAGTACTGTGAGATACTTCTTTCAAAATACTTTAATACCCAGAAAAGCTTGCAATCCCCCATTGAAAGGGACCTCACAAAGAGGTACATCACAGTAAGAGAATAATTTTACATCTTAAAATGAACTTTAACATAGGCTAAGAGTTTAAGATCATAAAAAACTTAGAACTGGAAAGGAACCTAAAAGTCTTTCAGCCTTTTGGTTCCCATGGTTTTCTGTACATCAGGATCACATCAGGAGCATAAAACACTCTAGGTTTCACCCTAGAGTAATTCCCCCAGATTTAAGAACCACTAATCCATTTAGATAACTCCAGATACACAACCTTTTTGGAATTACCAAGATACATACTAGGTTAAAAATAACAGGTATTAGTTGCTCATATTAAAGCATATGGGAAAGATAATTTTTGTTCAGTTCATGTTTACTGTTTTGATGAGCTCATAACTAGCAACATAAAAAGAGAAAGGAAGACAGAAGACAGTAGGTAAACAGCTTGGAAATTTGAAGGACTTGGAACATTCAAGTTTTCTTCTTAACAAAATAATAAGAGCAGCCAACTCTAACACAGTTTAGTCTTTGTTGCATGCAATATATATTTAAGATCCTGAGAGAACAAGCTGTGAATGTTAAGAACAAAACATCTAAGCTACTTTTTGCTACTCTGGAAAAAAGCATATCACATTACTGTAAAGGACCGAATTAGCTGTGGAAAAGAACAGGAGATCCAATGTGAATTGCAGAATTGTCTCAGCAAACACCAAAGTTGAACTGATGAAAAATGGTCAAGATGGAAGGAAGAGAATATGGTAAAATGCCAGCCACACCCTTTCTCTTTGTGTGGATGGTCCTCTGACTATTATATCATTGGTGAATTTTTTTCAGCCATTTCATGTGGTACACATTTCCAAGACTTCATGGTGGATATCTGTACAGTTACTAGAATAGAGGAGAATCTGAAATACACATTAAAGGTCAACGCATTTCTTTGCAGCAGTGAATCAGTGATAGAATGCTAAGCTCGTTTTCAGAAAACATTCAGAGTATTCAGATTGAATTTATCAACTATAACATTGAGAGTGGGATGGTAAGGGATAAAATTACTCGTTCCAGTTTACTGTTCTAAATTCATGAAGATGAATGGATAGGAAAATTACTCCATTTCAACATTTGCATAAAATGGCTGGAGGTTTTCTGACTGAACCGCACACTAAAAAGCCCTTATAAGTCAGAGGAAAGGCTTGTGGAAACGTCACCAAGTAGTGTTCTCAGAGGTTGACTTTGCTGTCTGATTATCAACTGCTGCATACATTCCAGAACTGAATTGAATTAGAAAGCATAGATTGCATACTAAAAAATTGAATAATTTATTGAATACGTACTATGTATCCCACAATGACTTGAAACTCCTAAAACTTATTATAGTAGAGGTCAAAAATTTTAACATGGTCTACATATTCCTCCCCTGCTGTCTACTCTCCAGATATCATCTCGGATCCCACCACCTTGCTCTCAACCTTAGTAACAATGGCATTTTTTTTCTTTCTCAAATTCCTCTCACTGTATGGTCTTTAGATGTTTTATTCCCTCACTGTAATAAAGTCCTCTCCACTACCTCATCTCATCAGTAAACTCCTAATTACCCATAGGATACCAGGTCAGATTTCTGGGAAATCTGGGAAACAGTCTATAAACATGTTGGGTTTCTGTATTAGACGTTTTATTCCTTTTTGGTCTTTCCTTCACCTACCCAGCTACCATAACTGTAATTTTGCACATGATTTTGGTGATCAAGTAATGTCTGTCTCTTCTATTAGATTTTAATCTTTGGGAAAGAAGGTCCATATCTATTTTTTCCTCCGTGTTATCACAAATATTTAGAACAAAATCTGGCATATAGTAGACTCAATAAATCTTGTGTGAATAATGGATTAACCACATTATTCTCCATGTAATATTATACCCTTGAATAGATTAAGGTACTAACAATGAGAGAAAATTAACAACTGGCCAAAATACTGGACAAATGACATAAAGCCAGAATTTCTAACTTAATTTCACTGGTGTTTCTATCATACAAAAGTCTCTCTTCTAAGGACACATATTATCAGTTTAGATTTTGGCATTAGTAGACATATAGAAATTACCCATTGTCTGCCCTCTGCAGACAAAGGCTACCAGGAACATATTTTTATTGAACAAATTGTTTTTTATTATTCATTACCATGAAGGAGAATACACACCATGATTTTCCATGGTGGTAGAAAAAAATCCTAAATTACGGGGTTTAGGGTATGGTTTGGAGGAGAATTTGGGGAGATAGTTGGAAGAAGTGTGAGTTTTAGTTAAAAGGAAAATTACCCAGAGCGGGCCCATGCCTTCAGGCCCCAGTAGATGGGAAGTTACTAACAATAGGTAGAAAGAACCAGAAGCCCCACTGGGAGCAAGAGATACAAACTGAGGGTTTTGTAGGGGAGGGGGTAGGGGGTCGGGTGAGCCTGGTGATGGGTATTAAGGAGGGCACGTATTGCATGCAGCACTGGGTGTGGTGCATAAACAATGACACTTGGAACACTGAGAAAGTAAAATGGAAAAGAGAGAGAGAGAGATAGCCAGCCAGTTTCTGCTTCTGTAAAGAGGCTCTCCGCCTAAAGCAACACCCCCGCCCCACCCAGTTTAAACCCAGCTACCAGCAGTCTGCTGGTAACAGATTAGCCCTTGTAACCTGACCCCTGAAATCCCCTATAATACCTCCATAATCCCGTGCCCTAGGCCCAGAATTTCCAGTAAGAGCTCTTTTGGGTCCAGAGGCTTAAAATAAACTTGAGTTCTCCCACTTCTCCAGGTGCCCTTGGTTTCTCACCAGTCTGCATTTTATTCCTCACATTAGAAAGCAGGATAATTCTAGGATTGTGTATCTTAATAAATCTTATCTACATGGAGAGGAGACTAGACTGATAAAACTGTGACTGGGAAAAGCAGCAGCAGTTATTCATTTAGACCAAGAAAGGGAGAGTTTGGCATTTTGTAGGTGGCACAGAGGCCTTATTTTTATTTGCGCTTGTACAAAATTATGAAGTAACTTTGCTTTTTCTCATTCCATCATGGTTTCAGTGTACCCTTCTCTGGGATTTGTATTCTGTGAAATCGCTTATGTTTAACAGAAGAATAGCACGTTAGTGGGGAGCCTGCATATCAGCCACTTAACCCAGGCACCCTGTCTGTTCCTTCCTCCCATCCTCTTCTTCTCTCCTTCTCTTTCTTTCTTTCTTTCCTTTTCTTCCTTCTTCCTTCCTTCCTTTCTTTCTTTCTTCCTTTCCTTTCCTTTCCTTTCCTTTCCTTTCCTTTCCTTTCCTTTCCTTTCCTTTCCTTTCCTTTCCTTTCCTTTTCTTTCCTTTCCTTTCCTTTTCTTCTTTCTTTCTTTCTTTCACCAGTACGAAAAAGCTCAACACGGAGATATCCGCTGGTCAATTTGAACCAAAGATATGGTTCAAAGATGGAAACAGAAATACGTGACTAATCAGCACATGGCTGGAATCTCCAAGTGGGCCCCTTCCTAGCCTGAGGAAGAGAGAGAAAAGGAAATAGAAGGCAGGAAGGGCCTGTTGAATGGGATCCACCTTTAAGAAAGGAAAAAGACTGAGGAAAGACAATTATGTCATCTTAAGTATCACGAAAGTTGTTTTAATATTTTTCCTTTGTCTCGGAACAAGTTTAAAGGGAAACAGTCCCGTTACTTACTGAGGCACCTAAGACAATGACTGCAATAAATGTAGTGATTCACAGCTTTCATGTTCCTTCAAGAAAGTTGCACTTAGGGGCACCTGGGTGTCTCAGTGGGTTAAAGCCTCTGCCTTCGGCTCAGGTCATGATCCCAGGGTCCTGGGATCAAGCCCCACATCGGGCTCTCTCCTCGGCGGGAAGCCTGCTTCTTCTCTCTCTCTCTCTCTCTGCCTGCCTCTCTGCCTACTTGTGATCTCTGTCAAATAAATAAAATCTTAAAAAAAAAAAAAAAGTTGCACTTACTCGTCCAACTTCTGGAAATACTGCCGGGAGAAATTCTCTAGACCTTAAAGAGATTGCCTAGGCTGAAAAGTGTCAACCCGCCCAAAGTCCTGAGCCCTTCTTTGCATAGTGTTTTTTCAATAACCAACCAACAGTTGAGTATCAAGTTCTGCCCCCCTTACCTCTATCTCAGGACAACTGAATGTTCATCCCAGCTTCAGAATTGAGCATTTTGGCTGTTGTCTCTGTTGAGACCATCAAAGTTCATCTTCTCCCTCTGCTCAATCCTACTTCCTTTCCATCCCATCCAGGAGGCTGATCTCAGGAACACCTCCTAATGAACCTCCTGCATACTAATCTCAGTATCAGAGCTTGTGTCCCAGGGAACCCAAGGTGCGACTGTTAATATCAGAAGTGATCTGAGAAAGCAGGCTTAGGTGTAGGATCTTAAAGCTGGATGATAACGACTCACCACCGAGCTAGTAATGATGATGCCATCCTTGGTGGTCGGTAGTACAC
The DNA here is from genome assembly GCF_963455335.1 of Martes martes. Classification (NCBI taxonomy): domain Eukaryota; kingdom Metazoa; phylum Chordata; class Mammalia; order Carnivora; family Mustelidae; genus Martes; species Martes martes. The sequence continues at coordinate 111,299,374 of NC_137888.1, forward strand.
AGGGAGCCCTGACGTACAGTAGCAGTGTAACTGTTAAAACTGCCCCCTCATCTACTAGTATATTATACCAGTGGAAGGGAATGCATTAGCGCCAGATTTCCCAACATCAGCACTACTGATATTTTGGGCCAGATAATTATTTACTGTGGAGGACTGTCCTATGCATTGTAGGATGTTGAGCAGCATTACATGCCTTTATCCATTGGACACCAATAGCATACTCCCCACCCCTATGTATCCCACCCATGAGTTTTGACAATCAAAGAGGCTTCCAGATATTCTCAAATGTCTTTTCTGCTTTTCATGTCCATGCCTTTGCTTATTTAAGACTTTTATCTTATTATGCCTCCTTTCTTTCTTCCTGTAAAATTCTTACCTTTTTTTTTTTTTTTAGTTTTCTTGGTCCAATGCCATCTCTACCTACAGTCTTTTTCAGGTATCTAACATATGATAATTCTTCTTTGTCACTTCCCATTTATTCTAATCGCTATATAATCTGAATGGATCATGCTTCACTAGTGCTAATATAACCTCACTTATATTAATGCCCATTTTACTATGATTCTTAGCTTCCTTCTACTTTACACGCAAGAAATCCAGTGTTTAACAGATTTCTAGTTGGTGAATATTCCATGAAATTCAAGGTTGCTTATGTCTGTTTTGGTCATCTCTTACTGTTAGTGAGATGCTACTGGCCTCTGAATTAGAAACTCTTCTCCTCTGATAGCCCTGAGTTGAACAGCTAAGTTTCAAACACGGATTAGTTCCCCACATGCGATCCCAGCAATTCTGGTTACATAATGTCTGTCGGGCTGATTTTTCCTTGCTTTCACAGTGCAAATACTTACCAATGTGCCAAAGCCTGTGTTGCTCTTGTGACAGGAAAACATTTCACCCTTTTATCTGCCTGAATGTCTTCCAGCAAAGCTTGGGCAAGTGTTTGGGTACTCATGTGTTATAGTTCTTTCTGGTGTAAGTCTTTCAAATTACTACATGCCTATTATTTAGGAATTAAATAGAATTATTCAGGAAAAACACCCCAAAGACATCTGAGACACACGTTATCTGTCAGCATTCTCCTGAGCACAAAACCGTTACTCCTTCTTGATCCTTCTGGCTGGTGTTCATTAGCCATGCACTTTTCCTCCATAGAGAATTCCAATTCTGTTGTTCCACCTTGAATTTGTCCTCTTCAGGGCTGTCCTAATGCATCAGTCAAGTGCAAATATCTGTGAAGCTCCCAGGTGGTTGGGAGAGCAGAGAGAGGTTTCAGCCTCTGAGTGTCCAGACTGTTGGAGCTCAGTCTCTTCTTTTCCTGAGGAGATGCTTTTCTTCTAAGCAAGGCGGTAATGCAGATGAGGCTCTGTGAGGATGGGTTTCTTCTAATTCCTCTTGGAGAAACAGGACATCCCAGTTCACACTGGATGATAATAGCGGCATAGTTTAATTTTCGTGACATTTTCTTACCCACTGTAAAAGTTACTGTAAAAAATGTTGTCTAGGTGTGAAACTCTTAATAATACTGAGCACACTGAGTTTTGTTTTCTGGCATTCAGTAAACATATTGATTATACTACCATTAATTATACTTAGGGTATGTGCCTTTTAACATGAGTATGATGACTCATAGAAGATATTTCATAGTTGTAGAGCTCAAAGTATCCTTAAGATGATCTTGGTAGGACTCCTTTTATAGAATATAAATTGCTACAAACCCCAAAAGTTAAGGAATGATTTACCTAAGATTAATTATTGCCAGATGTAGAGTAGAATCCAAGTTTCCTGACACCTAGCCCAGGGCTTTTGTCTCTGCACTGGGCATTTCTCTTTTTTAGTATGGCCACATAGAAAGCTCTAATTTCAATCTTTTCCCACACTTGGGCTGTTAGAAAAGTTAGTGGTCAAATTAAGATTTTACCGTTCAAACAAAAAACCCTCTATTCATATTTGGACCAACCAGCTGATCCTAAAATTATTATAGACAGGAAACGTAACAAATAAAGTGGAAGACATTGCTCTGGGTAAGACCCCATAGTATAGTGATTTATAAATAGCAGAATATATTCATCCTTCCCTTGGATTTTCATGCCATTTTGTTTATTTTACTCTAATAAATTTTTCTTCATTTCCCATACTATGTGAGCCTCTTGAGAGCAAGCATATCCATTATACTAAATACAATGGATGTTATGTAATTATTTTTGGACATCAACAAATAAACTACATATTACAGGGGATAGTTGGTAGACTTTAATTCAATTCTTCCAATTTAAAACATGATATCTAAGAATACTTACTTGAATAAATATGTCTATTATCACTTCTAAACTCCCACAATCGATTTAATGATTTTCAAAAGAGAACTAGGAAGAAACCTATAACAGTTTAGGCACATTACAAATGTCCTTCATAAAGATAAAGATTTAATAGAGTAAAACACAACCATTTCTGAAAATGCTAGCAAGCAAATGCAGCTACTAGTAAATAAGATTTATAACAACAACAACAAACAAAAAAGCCAGCTGGTGGAGACTTTTTATCAAGTTTCATCTATAAAAGATCGGGACCCAAAACTTTCCCCCAACTGCTTAAGTCTGGCCATGTACATGAGTTAGACTGCCAGGTCCTTTGTTATAAAAGCATTGGTTCCTTGGGTACATCAGTACATTGCTAGCCTGGAGAAATCATTCTGCCCATTCGAGAACGCTGAGAAAATTCTGCCATATGAAAAGATTTTCGTTTTTTATTATCTTTAAAAAGGAGCATTTCCGGGCACCTGGGTGGCTCAGTGGGTTAAGCCTCTCCCTTCGGCTCAGGTCATGATCTCAGGGCCCTGGAATCGAGCCCCGCATCGGGCTCTCTGCTCAGCAGGGAGCCTGCTTCCCCCTCTTTCTCAGCCTGCCTCTCTGCCTACTTGTGAGCTCTTTCTCTCTGTCATATAAAAAAATAAAATATTTTAAAAAATTAAAAAAAAATAAAAAGGAGCATTTCCTAGCTAGTGGTCCTTATTAAGAATACATAACCTAGTTTTGTTGGAACAGTTATTGAAAATCTGAAATTTCAGCTCTTATTAAAAAAACAAAACAGAACTTTCCACTTGGGAAAGGTGGTATATATGAAATAATCATGGAAGACCAATGTCAAATCTTCCTGCATAGATTCTAAAGTATTTGTAAGATTGTCCGAAATCTCGAGAGCCCAGCAAACAATTTCTTTAGATTTTTAAAAAATTTTTATTTATTTATTTATTTATTTATTTTAAAGACTATTAATTTATTTGACAGAGAAAGAGAGACAGCAGGAGAGGGAATACAAGCAGAGGGAATGGGAGAGGGAGAAGCAGGCCTCCTGTAGAACAGGGACCCTGATGTGGGCTCATCCCAAGACCCTGGGGTCATGACCTGAGCTGAAGGCAGACCCCTAAGGGCTGAGCCACCCAGGTGCTCCTTTCTTGAGGTTTTAAACTATGGTTCATTTAGGTATATTTTTCAGTAGATCTTCAAAATATTTAATTTCTAATTCATTGAATCACAGAATCTAAGACCTGAAAAAGACCTTATCATAGCATTTTACAGTTTAGGACTATGTATCTCTATATTGAGAAAGAATGTGTCCATAATTTATTCATGGCTTTGACTTTGAACCCAGGTCTTTGCTTGGCCAGGAAAATTTCTTTGATTAGAGAGAACACAGAGCTGAGAGGACAAGGTATGCCTGTCTTATTTTACAGATGCAAGAAACGTCTGAATGTTTATTTGTTGACAAGTATATGCTTTATCACCATTGCAGGCTGACAGAACATGGTGACATGCCCTGTTTGGCAATTTGTATTGGTCTCTAATCTCCTTATATGATCTTGGAGTCTACTTGAATTTACCGGTGATATAATGTATCCCCTGCACTGGGTGATAAAGAGTTAAAAGGGTTTAAAAAAAAAAAGGCAATGCTGAGGGGAAACATCTGTTTTCATAAATTTGCTTTTGAATAAAGGGAGATTTGAAATAAATGAGTTCTTTTTAAAAAGTGTCATCTTAAAACTCAAGTTGATTCATATCTGAGGATATTGTTAAATACGGCACTGTTTTTAACTATGTTTTTCCATGTTGCCATGGATCCTAGAGATGAATTAATTCTACATGTATTTTGGGCCTTTGTTCTGTATCTGAAATGTACCTGATGGACTTGAAGCAGTGTATTGTTTTACTAATTTGAGAAATAGGAAACAGAAAAACTATAATGTCTTTAGAGTCCACCCACTAACTTAAATCCAGACATCTGGACCTATGAAATAATTTGTACTTATTTATTTGGGAAAGCAAATATAATAAGAAACATAAAGCATATTTTTTCCCTCAGAGTAAGAAGGGACTTCTTTAAGAAAAATAGAAAAGATTTTATTCAGTCATTCATTTATCCTACTGAGAATTTGTTGGGTGATCACTAATAAATATCAGGAGTCTATTAAAGAACTCTAAAAAAAAAAAAAAAAAGAAAGAGGGGCACCTGGGTGGCTCAGTGGGTTAAAGCCTCTGCCTTCGGCTCTGGTCATGATCCCGGGATCCTGGGATCGAGCCCCGAGTCGGGCTCTCTGCTTGGCAGGGAGCCTGCTTCCTCCTCTCTCTCTCTCTGCCTGCCTCTCTGCCTACTTGTGATCTGTCTGTCAAATGAATAAATAAAAAATCTTAAAAAAAAAAAAAAAGAAAAAAAAAGAAAGAGAGAAAGAAAAAGAAAAACACTCATATCATGATATTTCCAAATTAATACAATAAGATTAAATGTATATTGCAATATAAATAGGGTGACCCAACCTCAGCAAGTCTTATATTTATAATAAATGGCATCTTTGAAACAATGTACTTAGTTTTTTTTTTTGTTTTTTTTTTTTTTTTTTTTTTTTAATAGCTTCTGCCAATAAACTGTTGGGGAGGATTCTGCTTTAGAAAAACCTGACCTATAATAAGTCTTACATTGAAAATCAAGGAGGGGTTCCTGGCTGACTCAGTCAATAGAGCATTGGACTCTTGATCTCAGGGTTGTGAGTTCTAGCCCCACACTGGGTGTAGAGACTACATTAAAAAAAAAAAAAAGAAAGAAAGAAACAAATAAACAAACAAAAACAAAAACAAATGGGCACCTGGGTGGCTCAGTTGGTTAAGTGACTGCCTTCAGCTCAGGTCATGATCTCGGAGTCCTAGGATCCAGTCTCACATCAGGCTCCCAGCTCCATGGGGAGTCCACTTCTCCCTCTGACCTTCTCAGCTCTCATGCTCTCTCTCTCTCTCTCTCTCTCTCTCAAAAGAATAAATAAAATCTTAAAAAAAAAAAAAATGCTGTCCTTTTAGGAGCACCTGGCTGGCTCAGTCAGTAGGGCATGCAATCATTGATCTTGGGGTTGTAAATTTGAACACCATGTTGGGTGTAGAGATTATTTGAAAAATAAAAATATAAAATCAAGGAGATCTTTCAGATCACATGTATTCATATTCTTGTTCTTTTTACCCAAATTATCTTTTCACTTTATTTCGAGGTTTGAGTTGAGATAAGCATATCTCTCAGAAGGAAAAGCTCAGTGAAGATTACAATATATGACACAGAAGCCCCCTGATAATTTTTGTTTCATAATAAATGCAGAAACAGCCTTTCTGGAATAGTCAAAATCAATAGAAAAGTGGAGTTCTTTTTATAGAACAATACATATTCTCAAGTTTTAGCTGATATGTTAGAAATATACTTTTAGGATCTTAAAAAATAAGGTAAAATGCATTATGAATCTGAATGCATTAAAAAATAAAATTGGAGTTTTCCTGTAAAACAAGTTACTGAGAATATGGTTTACACAGTTAAGACACTTATTTAGCAGGAAAAAGCAGCATGTGATTCTCTCCGACTCTTTGTTGATGTCTGCCATTCTTCATCAATGTGTTTTGAGAATGAAGTTATTAGTCAAGTTTGATTAGCTTCATTTGATGGATAAGGAGTCCCTAAAGGGGGAAGGGGTATATCTGATTCTTCTATGATGAATTTGTCTGACACAGAACCCAAGAGCCAGACTCTATTACTCTTATCATCTCTCTCCTTTCCTCTCCTCAGCTAAAACTGATATTCTTTGGAAATAGCAAAATTATTTCAAAACACTCTAATGAGATTTTAAATGAGTGTGTAATTTATTATGTAATTCAGTTTATATTCTTTAGAGAAGGCACTGTATATTTCAGGCTGCCAACTTTTCTGTCATCTGTGCCAGTTTGTGGAGGTAGATAGGCTATGTGTCAGCTTGGTGGCAGCAGGCCATCCATCTTGATGTCCCTGCAGCAGTCTGGGGTTTTGGAAAACACCATAGAATTAGAGACGGGAAACTTGGTTTCTTTGCAACATGGGGAAGATCACTTAACCTCAGTGAAACAGGAATGATAATCTTCTTTGCTTTCCTCATAGTGCAGTTATAAGGAGTATTTAATATAATAAGGATAAAAGTGATTTATGAACTTAGCACACTTTCTAAATGAGTTTGAGGCAGGATTACTTTTGCAGGTATCAAAGATAAAATGAGGAGTTGGTATTTAAGCAGCAGGTCCAGAAGTCCTGTGACTGACTGAGGATATACAGCAGCCCCTGCCAGAGATCTTGCAGACGAAAGATCCCCATCTTATCTAACTGAATGAAAGGTCCATTCGAAGTTAAAGAATTTGATTTAATTCACAAGTGATAAGACTATTGGATTCTGAGTCTGAATGTCTGGTCTCTGCTATCAACTCCTTGGCTTGGAACAAGGTAATGTCTGTTATTAACCCTCTCCGAAAGACAGTAAGTGAGCAAAATAATTTCTAATCAACATTTTTAGCTTTTTGACATGCCTCAAACTCCTACCCTCAAAATTTATGTAATGTAATATTATTAATGCAGGCAATTTATTTGTATGTTTGTCTTCTCCCTAGTTTCCACTTCTGAATTTTAAAAACAGAATATTTATATATTATATAAATCCAATAGCAGTATCTAAATATATCACACATAGGTAAGGAAGAAGTTTATTTTGATACTCTTAAGTTTCAACTACATAAATTAATTATCTTCATTTTAAAAATAATTCAATTAAAGCCTACTGTGATGAAGCTACAATGTAACTATTGTTCATTTGTACTCTCTTCTGATTATTTCTCATTGACAAAAAGTTGTGATAATTAAGCAGTTGCTACTCAGATATTTATATAAATGTATAGCAAAAAGGTCTCCAAGCTATTGAGCCCAAATGTGTACCCTAGTGATATTTGGATTTGAAAGAACTTCTGGCTTGCCATTTAAAATTGCTTTAGATTTAGATACGACACTTGAAGTCCCTGGTGTTTTTAAAATGATTACTCAAGACTTGCAGAGTAAATTAACTGCATATCCCATTGGAAAGAAGGTTCAGAAGAAAGAGCTTAGGTAAACTGAGATCATCTCTCATGAAATGCATACTAAAGAACAATAATGAGCTTCACTGTCAGGTTTGTTTTCTTTAGTGGTAATTCTCAATGGTCAATGGAAAGGCCAGAATACACTGCAAATGAGTTTAGTTTTTGGTCTTTCTTTTTGTGAAAAGGCACTGATAGACATGTTGACAAGTAGGTAAATTTCAGGGTATTTGTAATGGAAAACACATCAGGAGCTTCATAGGTTTTGGACTTGTTTCTTTCTACCCATTCCACCCCGCCCCATCCAAGTTTGCTCTTGAAAGGAGAAAGAAAATGTTTATAGAGAGATATATTAAATGTGGAATTCCCGGTCTTCCTGGAGAATTTCGTGAAATAATTCTTGTCATTCTATTTCCCTTGTTTGGGCCCCACTTTCCCACCTCTTTGTGTTCTTTCTCTTTTTCAGTTGATTTATAATGATGTTGTCTTCATTTAATCATTTCCATTTCTGTTGTTCAAGACCTTAAAAATTAACTTATTTCCTTTTCTGGAAAAGAGAGTATCCAGCAAAAGCCTTCCTAATTTTTTTTTTTTTTAAGATTTTTATTTATTTATCTGACAGACAGAGATCACAAGTAGGCAGAGAGTCAGGCAGAGAGAGAGGAGGAAGCAGGCTCCCCGCTGAGCAGAGAGCCTGATGCGGGGCTCGATCCCAGGACCCCAGGATCATGACCTGAGCCGAAGGCAGAGGCTTAACCCATTGAGTCACCCAGGAACCCCAGCCTTCCTGCTTATTAGCGTGAAAGCCACCTTGCTACTATGCTTGATTCCTAAAAGAATAGTCACTTCCCTATCTTTGACTTCATTTACCTTTTCTCACATTAACCTTCCCGTTACTGATCATTAACAGAACATCTACTGTGGCCTGAAAGGCTATGCTTACTGTGGCTTGGACTCTGAGCCACTTTGACTGGTGCCATGTATATATAAAACCTCAGTACTCCTTCAGTAAACTTCAGCTATTATTTGCCTCAGTTTATAGATAATAAGTGAATCTTACAGATTTTAATTTTCTTAGGGACATTTATTAGATGAAAGACAGACAAACATCATATTTAATGTTATTTCATCATATTGGAAGAAACAAAACCATCTTCTCCTCTGTCTACACTCAACCAGAATAGGTGATATTCCAGGATTTTAAATATTCTTTTAAAAGTTATTTGGGGGGGCGGGGAAACAGGCCCAAACAAAACAAAGCAAAACAAACAAACAAAAACAAACAGAGAACAAGACAGCAAGAAAACATGAACTGTGTTTTTTCTTTTCAATTTCAGACCAGTTCTGGAAGCATAAAACTGAAGCATAAAACTGAACACATATGGTAGAAAACAGCAGTATTATATGAGTTGAAGGGGGTTGGGTGAGCCTGGTGGTGGGTATTATGGAGGGCACGTATTGCATGGAACTCTGGGTGTCTTGCATAAACAATGAATTCTGGAACACTGAAAAGAAATAAAAGAAAAAAAAAAAAAAGACCAGAGGAAATGTTCACAAATGAGATTCTTGGAGAGAGGAAAATAGTTTGATTTTTAAGTTCTGTGGTTGAAGAAGAGAAAGACAAATAGTCATTAATGGACAATTTAAGAAGTATGGGTTATTTATTAAATGACATTCTTCAATATAAATTGAATTTCTATTAAGGCAATTTTGTGGAATAGTTACCATCACATTGTATTTCTTAAACTTTTTTCATTGTTGGGTACTGACTCTGGTCATCTACAGAAGAAGGGGAATTTCTATACAGATGAACTAAAAGGAAAACTTAAGAATTAGACTCAAAGCACAAAACCAAGGCAGCCCCAGTGGTCTAGCTAGTAGAAACTGATGAACAATTTTTGTAGAAAACACAGGCCAGTAGTTCAGTTCCAAAATTTTCAGGCACTTGAGCCCTCTGTTCAAGAGACATATTCCAGAGAAAGTATTCAGTATACTTTGGGATGTATGCCTATATCCTGAGTGAGTAAGCATGGGACACTTTGATATTCTCACCAGACTCAGTTCTGTGAGGGAACAATTCCTACACAAAGGCAAAACCAGACTACTGTTACCACAAAAAAGGATGCTAGGCAATTAAACAAAAAAGTCCTTTTATGCTTATAGTTTATACTTATATATTCCCAGGAGTACTGAATACTAAGTAGGAAGTACTGAGAAGGAACTAGATGAACAACGACCTTATTTCCTGAAACCAGTTATTCAGGAAATTTATTTTGGTATACTGAAGTATGTGTTACTTCCATATCTTTAATACCTAGCCATGCCTGTATTCGGTTGAATGTATACATGCATGCATGGATGGACAAATTAATGAATTTTCTAGACCTATCAGGTGTAGCCTACCACAGAAGAGAAATTCTGAGTGTTCTGGATGGTCACAGATCATGAACCAAATTTCCATGATAGTTAAATTCAATTTTGAAGCCCTTTAGAGAAATACATTTATTTTCAGAACATCACAATTTATTGTACAGGAAAAGTATAACATGGTATCAATATTTACATTTTTAAGGAGAGGGTATTTAGCACAATTATACTTGAATAAACAGAGAAAACCCCATTCTTAAACTTAGTTATAAGCTGTGATTTTCTTTTTCCTATTGTCACTGCCTCAAAAGCTTAGTCATGTCAACTTCCCCTTTCCCCCATTGCATGAGGTTTCTTACCAAGTCAAATTTCAATTGTGTATTTCGAGAAGCACCACCTCCCCCAGTTTCTTTCCAATGAGTGCATGGGATTTCTAAATTGGAGATTATACATGTTAATAAAAAATTTGAGGTCTGCCCCATATGGCTATGTCATATTTTTCAAAATTATTATTTCCTGCTTTCCTACATAAACCTGGTGTTCAAGTAAAACTATTCTTCAAAGAACATGTCAATAATCTACTCACACTGTTTTTTAATATCTCTTCTTCCTGGAAAGCCTTATTCTATTCTATTCCATTGTTAATCTAGTGCACTTATGTCCATATCTCATACATCCTCTACATTCTAGGAGAACTGTGTTAAACAGAACACAAAAATTCTACCAATTAGCTATTCACAGGACCTGGGGCTTATAATCATTTATCCCTTAACTCATTGCTTCTCTCCAAAATGAGGTTAAGACAGTGGGATTGGAAGGTCCTTAGCTACAAATGCTTGAAGGATGCAGATCTGAGATTACTTTCTGTGCATATATTTGTACAATTGCTCACTAAATTCTCCAAAAACTATTATCCATAACAGATGCTGGAATTAAAGAAATATAGAACATAAACACAAAGAATTTAGAGATCTGATATTTCCTAAAGTTGGAGAGATGTTCTGAAAAAGAAATGAGTTTAAGGTAGAAAGCACTACTTCATTTTTATTCAAGTTATTTTTACACACAATTTAAGCTAATATTTGATTATCATTTTATTGACATTCAAATGTTTGAATGTCATTTTAATTCACATACATTATAAAGTTGCACTATTATACTACAGGAAGACAATCTGTTACATGATCCCTGTGCTTGCCAAAGCCAAACATTATTTATAAGAACAAAAATGCATGGAATTGGTCAGATTATTATTTTTCTCTCTAAAGTTTACAGTTTCCCAACTGGAATAAAATTTAAAAATCTAACCTCAGGAATTATGCATCGAATTTAAAGGGTAACAAAACTTTAAAATGGGCACAATTTTAAAAACTATATTCTCCCTGGGATGCCTGGGTGGCTCAGTGGGTTAAGTTTTCAGCTCAGGTCATGATCTCACGGTCCTGAGATCTAGCCTCACTGGGGCTCTCTGCTCAGTGGGGAGTCTGCTTGAGATTCTCTTTCTCCCTCTGGCCTTCCCCCCACATGTGTATGTGCTCGCTCTCTCTCTCTGAAATAAATAAATAAATCTTAAAAATAAAACCTTATATTCTACCTTCATATTGTGGCAAAGGAAGTAGATTCTAATTCACCAACTCTGAATCCTGGGTTAAATCTTTTGTCCTAATCTCTGTAAGGAACTTATTTGGGATTTTATGCTATGACATGTGATTCTTTGAGGACTTATGACATTTATTTCATCTATACTAACTTTTCCTTTTTGTCTTATTTTAAAGGAAAACCCAGATTTTTTATTTTACCCCTGTATCCATCAATATATACACCTCTCTAAAAATAATCTGGGTATTTTCCTATATAATAAAATTTCCCCAATTGTCCTAAAATATTTATTTTTCCAACTGATTTTTTCAAGTAGGGTCCACACCTTCCAATTGGTTGTTATGTTGCTTAACTCTCTTTGTATCCAGAACAATCATCCATTCCTTTTATCTATTTGTTTCATACTGCTGATCTGATAAAGATACCACAGATCAGTTGTCATTTAATATTTCCTATGCTCTAAACTTACTTTGCTGTTCATTTTGTGATTTTAATTTCTCTACTACTAGTATCTTTTATATACTAATTTGACCCTAAAAATATGGTAAAATTTTGGATTATTTTATTTCTTTTTGAAAGAATACCTTCTAAATGGTGCCACTTATTTTATCATGCATCATATTTGGAGATCTATAATGTCTGGTTATCCATTCTTAGTGATGCTATGATAGACTGAGTAGTAAATTCAGGTCAGAACAGCCCGTACATCAGAATTTTGACTCAATACAGACCTCTGATTTGGGGCCACAAGTAGTCTAAATCCCTACAGCTAGTGACTTCAAGATGGATTAAACAACTGTGTATAATCCCTTTCTTGGGTTCTTTGCTAGGAGAATAAAAATCCAGGAAATTAATTTAGATGTGCATGTGTGTTTTAATACAGGCATATTGAACAAATTTAAGAAGTAAAACACTGACTCACAGAACCTGAGGCCCCCTTCCCACAACTTCTCTCCCAAATTTCCATGAAAATACCCTTGAAAGAATATAGATAGGAAGTAAAGAGCAATAGTAATTCAAGAAACTAAGCATAAAAAGAGTGGAAGTGTTGAAATGCCAAAAGAGTATCTTTAAACTTTGATGACATTACATAAATGTCAACTAAAAGAGCACTGACGCAATTTGGGGCAAATTCTATTTATATCTCCTAAATAATGGATGTGAAATTTAATTTTACATAGATCTGAGTTTAGTTCTTGGATTGTCGCAACTTATCTGCTCTGTAGTTCTGGGAAAGTCATTTCATCTCTGTAAATTCCCATGTCTTTTTTTTTTTTAAGGTTTTATTTATTTATTTGACAGACAGATCACAAGTAGGCAGAGAGGCAGGCAGAGAGAGAGGAGGAAGCAGACTCCCTGCTGAGCAGAGAGCCTGATGCAGGGCTCAATCCCAGGACCCTGGGATCATGACCTGAGCCAAAGGCAGCGGCTTTAACCCACTGAGCCATCCAGGCGCCCCCCATGTCTTTATCTATGAAATATGGAGATTTCATTACTTTCCTCCTTCTTAAAGTAAGAAACCATATATATATATATGGTTTCTTACTTTAAGATATATATATATATCTTATATATATATATACACACTTTATATATATATAAAGATATATAGATATAGATAGATATAGATAGATATAGATATATAGATATAGATATATATAGATATATATAGATATAGATAAAGATATATATATAGATATATATATCTATATATATATACTGCTAGACATATATATATCTTAAAGTATATATATATCTTTATCTATCTATATCTCTATATATAGATAGATAAAGATATATATATATATACTTTAAGATATATATATATATGTCTAGCAGTATCATGTTGTTTTAACATGTGTTATTATTTATAGTAAGGCTAACAGAGAGAGCTGCCCTTGAAAGGGTAGTTTGTTATTTAGAGATGCCAAGAGAAAGGGCACACCATACCATGGTGCAAAGCTACAGGAGGAAGCACCAGCATCAGTCAGGGGGTAGAAAAGAGGAAATAGTGGGCATGAGCCTTTCTGGTGGTTTCCATAGGAAGGACCAGAAAAGACAGATTAAACAGGTTTAGGATTGGCTAGTTTGAATAATTCCCATGGCTCTGAGAGATCAGGGGTATCTCTCTGGTTGTCTGGTACCTGACCCTGGTGTGATTATTGCAGGTGAATAGTGGCCCAGAGTATGAGAAACCAATGGAGAGGTTAGTTGGGTGTGGGCTCTGGGTTGGTTGGTTTGCACTTAAAAGGCACATGGGCAAATCATTTATTAAATTGTTCATCACTTCCCTAGTGATCTGAAATAATGCTCTTTTCATATATAAATTTATCCTATATTCTTGGATCTGTTTTTTGTCTGTGAATTCTTTCCTTGTGTCCCTTTTACACAGTCTGAACTGTAATTATTTTTAAATACATAATGGGGTGCCTGGGTGGCTCAGTGGGTTAAGTCTCTGCCTTCGGCTCAGGTCATGATCTCAGGGTCCTGGGATTGAGCTTTGCATCGGGCTCTCTGCTCAGCAGGGAGCCTGCTTCCCTCTCTCTCTCTCTGCCTGTCTCTCTGCCTACTTGTGATCTCTCTGTCAAATAAATACAATCTTTAAAAAAATAAAATAAAATAAATAAATACATAATGATTTTTAAGCTGTTTTGAAATAATTCTAGACTTGCAGAAAAGTTGAGGAGATTTCATGTATGTTTCAGCCAGTTTTCCATGATAACATCTTTATAAAGATAATACAATGATCAAAACAGGAAATTAATAATGCTATGATATTATTAACTAAACAACAGACCTTTTTCATATTAAACTAGCCCCCCCCACCCCCAGTGTCCTTTTCTTTTTCAGATCCCATTTAAGATCTCATATTGTACTTTGTTGTGTCTCCACCTTCTCCAGTCTGTGGCTCTTTCTCCCTTCTCTCATCTTTCCATGTCTTTTATGATGTTGGAATTTTGATGAGTGCTGCTCAGTTATTTTGAAAAATAATTTCTCAATTTAGGTTTGATGTTTTCTCATCATTAAACTGAAGTTACACATTAACAAAATAATACACAGAAGTAATATTATGTCCTTCTCAGTGTATCATATCAATATATTTTCTTACTGATGTTAACATTTATCACTTGGTTAACGTAGTGTCTGCCAGGTTTCTCCACTGTAAAATTACTGTCTTCTCCCTTCATTATAAATACACTGATCTTAAGTACAGAGTTCAATGGATTCTGACAAATGCATACACTAAGTAACCCACACACCTGTCAAGATATGGAACATTTCCATCCCTCCACAACATTCACTTATGCGCATCCTAGCAACCATTCCATAGTAACACCCCAAAAGCAAGCCTTCTGACTTCAATTTGGCATATGTTCTACTAGTACTTTACAAATTTATTAAGCTATTCTATAGAAACAATCATCTTGTCTGTGAATTTCATTTCAGTTTTTGTCTTTTATTATTGAATTGGCCAGAACCTCCATTAAAATGCTGGATAAAAATAGTGGTTAAAAACAAGCATTGTGGGACGCCTGGGTGGCTCAGTTGGTTAAGCAGCTGCCTTCGGCTCAGGTCATGATCTCAGTGTCCTGGGATCGAGTCCCACATCGGGCTCCTTGCTCGGCAGGGAGCCTGCTTCTCCCTCTGCCTCCGCCTACCACTCTGTCTGCCTGTGCTCGCTCGCTCGCTCTCTCTAACAAAAAAATAAATTAAAAAAAAAAAAAACAAGCATTGTATTGTTCCAATTATGAGGAAATTATTCTGACCTCTGCCATTAATTAAGATGCTAGTTGGATATTTTTCACAAATGTCCTTTACTGGGCTGAGAAAGTTCCCTTCTTTTCCTGGTTTGTTGAGAGCTGTTATCCTGTATGGGTGCTGAATTTTGACAAAAAATCTTCATTTTTTTAAGTACTCATGTGATTCTTAGTCTTTTTTTTTTTCCTATTGATGAGCATAAGTATACCAATTGATCTTCACATCACAAATCAGCTGTAATTCTTGGGATGTACCTAAATCCATCACTATCAATTATCTCTTGATAATTAATCAAAATTATTGCTGGGTTGTTTCTGCTAAAATTTTAAGTCTATTTAAGTCTGTGCTCATGAATGATATTGATCTATAATTAACCTTTCCTTTAATGTGCTTGTCATGATGTCAGGTCTTCAAGAATAAGTTGAAAAATCTTTCCCTTTTGTTTCCTGAATGAGTTTGTGTAATAATGGTATTACCTCTTTCCTAAGTATTAGAAAAGATCCATCAGCCAGGCTATCTGCGCCTACAATTTTGATGGTGAGTAGATTTGTAGCAATGAATTAGCATTGTTTAATAGATAAAAAGTTACTGATGTTTTCTATTCTTTTGTGCATCTGTTTTAATAGTTCATGGTCTTTCAAGAAATTTGCCATCTAAATTCTCAAATTTATTGGTAGAGAATTGTTCATAATATTGCCTTATTATATTTTAATATTCGTAGGTAGAATCAGTAGTGATGTTCCCTCCTTTGTTCCTAACATGGTAGTCTGCGTTTTTCCTTTTTTGTCTTAATTTATATAGATAAGATTTTATCCAAATTTTTTATCTTTTCAAAAAACTAATATGCAATTTTACTAAGTTTCTCTTTTGCTAGTGTATTTTCAATTTCTCTCATTTCTACTCTTTATTACTTTCCTCCTCTTCTATTTGGGTTTCCTGCTTCTGAAGGTAAAAGCTTAGAGTATTTAAAATTTTTATTTATTTATGTTTAAAGACTTTATTCATTTATTGGAGAGAGAGAGAGCAGGAGCAGGGAAGAGAGGCAGACGAGAGAGAGAGAAGCAGACTCCCCATTGAGTAGGGAGCCAGATGTAGGGCTCAATCCCAGGACCCTGAGATCATGACCTGAGCCAAAGGAAGACGTTTAACTGACTGAGCCACTCAGATGCTCCTATTTATTGTTAATATAAGTATTTAAAGATTATAAAGTTCTCTTAAAACACCAAATTAGTTGTATCCCCCAGATTTTGTTATATTGTGTCTATGCATTGCTTCATAACACTCCACATGCTCTTCTGCTACCTTATTATTTACTCTACTCTTAAGGAGGAACAAGTCATGTTAAGTGTCAAACCTGGCACAAATACTGATTCAATAATCTGCTAACATTGTATCCTTGTATTCTTCTGAGAATTTCTCTGGAGTGCATACCCAGGAGCAGAATTTTCTTCCTATATTCAACTACCTTCCTTCACTCCATTAATTTTAACAATTTATATGCAGGGGTTTTTTTTGGAGGGAGGAGGGGATTTCCATGAAATAATAATGTTTAATTTGTGTTAATGAAATATTTTTCTTTTTCAACCTACATACCATATTTTTTCTTGTCTTTTGTATCCACTACAATATTGAATATAAATGTTATAGTATGCATCTTTGTCTTACTCCTACTATGAAGACTATATTTTAGAAATTTAAAGTATTTTGTAGTGTTCTATTTTCAGAATAAGGTCTGTCCTAATATACCAATGGTTTTCATCATTAATGAATATTTAGTTTTAACAGAACATTTGTAAATATAAGGAGATGATTATATAGTTTTGGGGTTTTGATGTATTTACTGTAATGATTTTTCCAAATTGAATCCAATGTACATTATTAGATAAACATAATTTTATCGAATTTTAAAAAATATATTGCTTTACATATTTGTTCTTTTTTGAATATATATTCATAAGTGAGATTAGCTTGTTATTATTTTTTATCCTATTCCATATCTTGTTTGGACATTAAAGTTATACTAGTCTCATAAAAGTATGGCAAAATCAGAGTTTGTTCTCTGGAAAAGTTTGTAATTCTGTTCCTTGAATCTTTGGCATACTCGAACTCTAAAAATAGCTGGATAATCTAAGAGTGTGCATGTGTGTTTATTTAGTGGTAATACGACTAATTTTTTTCTTTATTTTTGACTCAGTTTTTGTAAATTATATTTCTCTAGAAGTGTTCATTTTGTTTAAAATTTTAAAACAGGTACATACAGTTGTTCATTGTGTCTCTTATTTTGTCTATGTTTAATCTAGAGTTCTACTCCTTTTATTCCTGATATTTTTAGTGGGTCTCTCTTCTTGTCATAAACATTTCATTTTCTCTCAAAGAAATCTCTTACATTTTCTGTAGTTGTTTTCTATTTTATTATTTCTCAATTTACCGTTTTAATGTTATGTAATATTCAACTTAAATATTTTATCTTCATGCTAATCATATAAGAGTGACTGTCAAGGGGTGCCTGGGTGGCTCAGTGGGTTAAAGCCTCTGCCTTCGGCTCGGGTATGATCCCAGGGTCCTGGAATCCAGCCCCGCATCGCATAGGGCTCTCTGCTCAGCAGGAAGCCTGCTTCCTCCTCTCTCTCTCTGCCTGCTTCTCTGCCTACTTGGGATCTCTGTCTGTCAAATAAGTAAATAAAATCTTTAAAAAAAAAAAAAAGAATGACTGTCATAATGCCATAAAAAAACTGTATGTCAACTATTCACAGTATAGAAGTCCACTTTTCCCTCCCTTTATATTTAATTAACTTATATTCTGCAAGTTGATTTTCTTTTTTTTTTTTTTTTTTTTTTTAAAGATTTTATTTATTTATTTGACAGAGAGAGATCACAAGTAGGCAGAGAGACAGGCAGAGAGAGAGGGCAGGGGAAGCAGGCTCCCGCTGAGCAGAGAGCCTGATGTGGGACTCGATCCAGGGACCCTGAGATCATGACCTGAGCTCAAGGCAGAGGCTTAACCCACTGAGCCACCCAGGTGCCCCTGCAAGTTGATTTTCAATACTCAAACCCCTTTGATTATGTAGAATATAAGGCTTCAGAGTCCTCACAGGATGTTTGTATCCAGGCTTTAGGTAAAAGAAAATAGAGGATGTAAAAAGTACTTAACTCCCCAGGGATGACATTCATTATATCCACTCACTTTCGCTGATGGGACCTACTGCTTGGTCACAGCTCTCTGCTATATGGTTAGGGCAGTAGTCTAGCCATGGACCAACCAAAAAGAGAACACAGATATTGGTTAGCATTGGCTTAGTGGTGCCAGAGTCCATACTGACAGCCACCAAATTTCCATTTTCTTCTTATGACGACATACCCATGAAAACCATCCCAAGGACCTATCCTGTCACTGTCTACTACTCAAAGTCCATGATCTTCAGATGACTTACTGTCCTTTTCAGATCCAAACATATGTCCTGTTTCAACAACCTACCAAGTAATAAAACTAGCTATATGTTCCCTCCACACATTTTGCATAGTATGAAACCAGGGACATAATAATCAGTATACAGGCTATGATTCAGAAAGGAAAAGAATAGGAGATATTCAACAATTATGATTCTGTATTCAAAAATCTGCTTAGATGGTCTTAATATAGATAGTATCCTTTTACCCACACACTGGAGATTGGAGAAGTTCTTTGCATTCTCAGAATCAACTGGGCTTTCTTTTTACTCTGGTGGGAACTTTTCTGTCTGTTGTTCTCTGGGACCCCAGACTCTAATCTCTATTAAATTATTCCTTTGCCCATCACTTGTCCCACATTCTTTTCTATTCCTTCAGTGTCAGTCAGATGAGGTAGGGAAGTCCTCTTTTGACTTTTTCAGCTGCTGCTGAGCTCCACAATGTTCCCTTGTCCTTCGTAGCCCATCCCAACTACAGGTTAGTAAGTGGAGCATTGTCAGGATTTGTTCCCATTAACAACCTTCTAGCCTGGTGGAGCTCTGGATTCTGGATAGGACAGACTTTACTTCCTCACCCAGTGGACTTCTCCCACCAGTCCATGGTAGGTGGTGTGGTACTTTCCCTTAGATCGCTCCCTGCGAGGCTGTGGTGGTTTAGCTTTTTTTCCTGTCCACAAAGCCACAGATTTTGAAAGGTCGCTCTCTCCCTATAGCTACAGTCTCAGATCCTGTTGGTTACTCCTTCCCCTCACTCTTCAGTTCAGGAGTGGTAATGGCTTCCTGCTGTTCCTGATCTAGGGTAGGGTTACCATCCCTCTCTGAATTTTCTTAACCCTACCTACACTTTGGGAAGTGTCTCATTTATTAAAATCTCCTCCACTACCTTATTTGAGCATGATCTTTTGTTCTTACTGGGACATAAAGGGTGATATCAACAAATTTTGAATTCCAACTCTGACACTTACTTGCTGTAAGGACATGTTTTCTGACACAACTAATGCAAAATTATTTAGCATAATATAATTCTAACAGTATTTCTTGTAGTTGAGCTAAACTAAAAATATATGTAACGTGAGTTTCTCGTAGTAGGAAGAGTACCTTACACATCCTTAAATAATGTCAAGCTTTGGTTCTCCCAAAAAGCAGAGCTCCAGATGAAGTTCTACATGTAGGGAGTGATCTCAGGGAACAGGAACAGTGGAGTTGGGAGAGTAAAGTAGGAAAAGAAAGAAAAACTAATCCAAAGGTGCATTGAATTGCTGTGCTATGGACAATCAGAACTAAATTCCCCTGCAGAATTTCTGAAGAACACAAAAAATGTGTCCCAGAGCTGTCAGCCCCAGAAACTCAAAAGAGGGACCCTTATCCCCTGACTCCTCCTCCTCACAAGTTAAGCAGGATGTGACCTTTCTAGCTATTCCAGAAAGGCTGTGTCAGCTCCCACAGCATACTACATGGAGACACCAGAGAAGCCCTAGGGCAAACACCAAGAGACTATGGTGCGCCGAAGTGAGGCACTGTTAGGGTCTATCTGCATATATCTGATTGTCATGGCAATGGCCAGAGCCAAGAGATGGTGGCAATTTATAAAACTGGCCTAAAGTTGTTGGGCTGATTACTTGC
Organism: Martes martes; assembly: GCF_963455335.1. Lineage (NCBI taxonomy): Eukaryota > Metazoa > Chordata > Mammalia > Carnivora > Mustelidae > Martes > Martes martes. The sequence continues at coordinate 111,319,562 of NC_137888.1, forward strand.
CCATCCCTGACTTGGTAATTTATGTATAGTGGAGATCAATAAATGTTAAATGAGAACATGCAAACCATTCTCTTATAGTCGCTTTAGATTTTATTCCTCTTAATAAACACAAAATTGACAAACTTTTATTCCAATGAAAATGCTGATTTTTGAGCTAGGAACCTTGAGGCTGGAGGAGACTACAAAGATTATCTTCTAGGACCCAAGATATATATTGTTCATATGAACTGTGACAATCATGTTGCCATAAATGCCATCTAAACTTTATGACTCCCATTAGTTTTCTGTATTGATCCAGACCTGCATTTTCCATTTGTTTGATTTATCATATTTTCTGTTGTGTTTGTGAAAACACCTATAACACTTATAGCACTGGAGAGCAATTGAGAATTTTTTTTTTTAAATATTTATTTATTTATTTATTTGTCAGAGAGAGAGAGAGAGGAGAGAGAGTGAGCACAAGCAGACAGAGTGGCAGGCAGAGGGAGAAGCAGGCTCCCTGCCGAGCAAGGAGCCCGATGTGGGACTCGATCCCAGGACGCTGGGATCATGACCTGAGCCGAAGGCAGCTGCTTAACCAACTGAGCCACCCAGGTGTCCCGCAATTGAGAATTTTTTTTAAGGAAAAATGTTTATATGTGAATTTCCTTTGCATTAGTTTATATCTAAATTTTAGGACTAACATATAATCTAGTATGTTCTCTTCAGTTTTATCTAGATTCTTAAATCGCTCTCTCTCCAATCCACATCCTTAGTAGGATTTATGTGAACTCTAAGATAGAAGGAAGTCTCTTAAAAGGAGATATACTTGTCTTTTGTGTCAATATTTAAAAGTAAAACTTCACATTTGTGAAGGACATATATATTTTTAAAATACATCTTAATTTAGTAAAAGTGGACAATAAAAATAACCTTTCTTGACAGTTTTATAGCATGACTTGTAGATTCATTGTGCTTTGTTGCAAGTAATAAGAATCCACTATTTATAGGCTAATTTCCATTTTAATGTTTAAGAACTGCAGTTGTTTAATTCAATACTGGAAATCAGAAATGCAGAAATAATTGAATGTTTAAGACATTGGGAGTAATTTAGCTCACTTCAGATTAGGTATTTTTCATGCCTTTTTAAATTTTCAATAAACAAAAACTATATGACACATGTTTATAATTGATAGCAAATACACATTTCTAGACTCTTCTTTTATCTCCCTTCCCATCATTGGTCACAGGAATATGGGTGTTTTTAATTGTCTTCTCTTTCCTCTTCCTCTTCTGCTCAAGGCATGTTTTATTTTAGTTAACAAATTACCAAAACTAATATAAGAAAATCTGAATAACCTTGTATATGTTAAATAAATTAAATTTATAATTATGAAATTTCTCATATAAAGAACTCCAGGCCCAGATAACTTCATTGGTGAATTCTATCATTTATTATAAATTCCTAGAATACACATTTTTTTTTTTTAATTTTAGAAACTAGAGAAATAGAGTGCATTTCCCATCTCTCTTTATGAACCGGCATATCTCTGGTACCAAAATCAGTCAGAAGCTTACTTGAAAATTGTATTACATATGAGCAGAGACATAAGGTGATAGAGAACAAAATTTTAGGTGTATTGTTGGTAAATCTGTTTGACATACATCTCTCAAGTCTTTTCCTAGAAGCACATACAAATTTATTTTAATTAAAGCAAGTCTGTTTTGTACATATTATTATAATTTTTTATGAACTTTTATATTATGAACATTTTCTCGTGTCATCAAGTTTCCATTGTTAGCATAAATTTTAATTCTTAAAATAATACCTATTTGTGTAACCAGTCCTGATTGGCTTTATTGAAGTACTGCTTCTGAGTATTTCATAAGTTCTTTCTATTGTATATTAAAATACAGGTAATGGAGCACCTGGGTGGCTCAGTCGGTTAACATCTGACTCTTGATTTTGGCTTAGGTCATGATCTCAGGGTCCTGATAAGGGAGCCCTGCATCAGGCTCTGGGCCCAGCAGGGAGTCTGCTTGAGATTCTGTCTCTTTCACTCTCCCTATGCACTTCCCCACCCACCCCACCCCCCCAACACACACACAAAGCGTATGAAAACTTCCTTTATCATTCAGCATAACATTCTTTTAAAAATTATTTTGGTATATTTTAAGTTAATTTCCTTATATCCTTTTTAACAGAGTATTAACTTTATTTTTTTTTTTTTTTTTTTTTTTTTTTTTTAAGATTTTATTTATTTATTTGACAGAGAGAGACACAGCGAGAGAGGGAACACAAGCAGGGGGAGTGAGAGAGGCAGAAACAGGCTTCCACTGACCAGGGAGCCTGATGCGGGGCTCGATCCCAGGACTCTGGGATCATGACCTGAGCCGAAGGCGGACACTCAACGACTGAGCCACCCAGGTGCCCCCAGAGTATTAACTTTAAAATGGTTTTCATAAGTGGTGCCTGCATGGCTGTGTTAGGTTAAGCATTAGAGTCTTGGTTTTCGCTCAGGTTATGACCTCAGGGTCCTGGGATCAAGCCCCATGTTGGGTTCTGTGCTCAGAGTGGAGTCTGCTTCCCTTCTCTCTCTCCTCCTCTGCCCAACCCCCCACTCATGCACTCTCTCTCTAAGAATATATGAATAAATCTTTAAAATAAAGGTTTTAATAATTTTTAACAAAAGGGCTTTTATAATGCAAAAAAGTTATGACAAATACTTCAATAAAGTAATAGGTAGATCAAAACTCCTGGGGAAAAATGAATTACAAATAAAACACTTCATGTTGTGAAAGTTATACATAGCACCAATATTTGAAAATTCCCAGACGTTGGTCAAGGGATGTCCATTTTTTAAGCATAAATTTGAGGAAAGCACTCTCTCGCTGTCTTCCTGTCCCTGTCCTTCTTTCTAAGGAGAAATCTATGTGGCTAAATAACTCCTTTAAAACTGTGGTATGTCAAAGAATCTTACAGGTCTTACACGTGTGTTATCAATTTTTGCAAAATTATGGTGTGTGGAGGGATGAGGCCTCCTCAGATTTTTATTAGATGTAACTGTTAAGAAAAGTCAAAACTTTACACTTTTAAAAAGTAAGGGAGATACCACTGACCATGACTGGACACAGATAAAATTTTTTTGAGGAGAGGAAATGAACTTTTGGTTCAGATATACTCAGTGTAAAGTAACTGAAGTGCTCTGACTAAAGATGTTCAAGAAGTTTAGGTGTGAACATTAGATTGGGGGTCAGCTGAGGAGAGCATTTGAAGAATTTTCTTTATCATTTAAGAAAAAACTTTAATAAAAAATTAACCCAGAAAAATAAATACTAGTTTATTACTGTATTACTCATATTTTTAAAAGGTAGAATGTTTACTATTCCTAACAGGCTTCTTGAATGTCCACCATTGAACCTTCTAAGGGCTATTGCTTATTGAGGATACATTTAGTCCCCCAACTTTTAAGCAACTTTTAAAATTTTTAAATTTTCAAAAAATGTTGACAACTCTATATAAAACGTCCAGCTTCTATGTGAGTATATATTGCCCATGGACAAATAAAAGAACAGATCCTAAAAATATCCTACTTTTTCAAACATATCTCTATTTCCACCCTAATCTAGGGAGACTGTGAAGTAGCTACCTTGATGGACTTCCTGAAATAAGGACTGTTTAACATCAAGAATGGCACATGTATATAAAAAACACCCCAAGTAAATCCATTCAGTGTAGACTCCTACTATCCTTTTATTCTTAATATTGGCATAAACTGCTAATCAGGGAAACTGACATTAGATTTCCTAATTTGAGTTCTATGTTGCTCATGAATTCCATAAACTATTTGTCTTTCTTTATTGTTGACTGTACATGAATACTGTATATTCATGAAAATTTAATAAAAGTTAACTTTAAAATGGACCACAAAAGAGAAACAGCTGTAAATGCCAAGGTTTGCACTGACTAATGTAATGGTAGTCTGTAATCACTGACTCCAATCTACCCCCAAACAAATTACACTGTGACAAAAACTGTCTCCAAAAGAAACGTTAAAACGAATAGAATATTGGAATCAGCTTCAGTGGCGTGATCCAACAGAAGAGTCATTGAAGATTAAAAAGGGATCTGACAACAAGGCAAGATACGATTCCTGGATCCAGAGTGCAGAGGTTTATTGCAAATGCTGAGCTGGGATCCTGGCCTGGAAAGGGGGGGATGTCCAGAAGGAAGCCGCACTGGGATTGGAAAGCAGGCCTTGGCCCATAAGGATTAGTGATGTTGAAACTTGTTCGTGATGTTGAAACCTCAGAAACCTCGGAGGTTCAAACTGGGTAAGTCAGTATTTCAGAGTAGTAGGGTGGGGTGACCAGCAGGGTTCTGCTGAGTAGTGCGAACTCCGCATACTGGAGCAAGGCACTCGGGGCTCTGTTCCCAGCCCTGGCTCTCACTCTCTTGAGAAATCAGTGTTAGCCACTTAATGTTCTCTGCCCCAGTTTTCTTCTAAGTATAATCAGATGAATACATTTACCACATACTGAATTTAGTAGGATGTTACCAGTTAATGTTTTAAAATAGAAGAGAATAAAATAGAACAGAACTGAAATTATAGAGCTGTAGAAGATTTTACAGATCCACTAATCCAATCCTTTCAACACCCTGGCTTAGAGAGAAGAGACATACCCCAAATCACACATCTAGTCAGTGCTTTGAAAACTTCTCTCTTTCAAAGTCGAATTGAAAGCTAGAATATGTCCTTTGAATATTGTATCCTATCTGGGGCTGGACAGATAAATATTGCCTTTTGGGGAGTGAAAAGCTACATTGTAGATATTTAATGACAAAAATATTAATGATACCTACCTTAATGAAAAAAATACTATAAAACAATAAGTGCAGTCCTGGCTTGTTTCTATCAAACTTAAGGAGATATGCATATGCCTCCAGGAGAGAGACCTGAGATACATGTCAAATAGTAACAGTGTTTAATTCTGTGGTGGGACTGTATGTTATTTTCACTTTCTCCTTTTGGCTTGTCAATGATTTGTAACATTGTTAACACGTATTTTGTTTATAGTAAAATAAAAACAAAATAAACAGAAAACTACATTCTGTGACCTAAACAGCAAAATATTCCAAAATCTGAAAAATTAGATTTTGAAACTTGCGTAGATTTCTTTTGATCTTCTATATTTGGATGGATCTCACGTCTGTACTGACAACTCAGACCTCACTTTTCAGCTCCAGACCCATTTTTCCAAATTTCCTGCCTGGAGTTTAACCCCACTGCTCTCCAGCTATGCAGTCTCCCCTGAGACATTAGCTCTCAACCAGTCATACTACTATGTCACTTTTGGAGGCACAAATGGGTACTTGACATCAAGGCCTCAGGCTGCCAGTCCGTAACAGGGAAAATGAATAGCTATTTCCCAAAGTGCAAACCTTCTCTGGTCAGCACCTAAGCTATTCTGCCTGTCAGACAAATAATAAAGAAATCTCGGATTCTGACTAGTCTCTGCCTATAAATTCCAGCTTATTGGTTCATTCACCCTTAGGACAGCTGAACTTTAGCCTCAATGTTATCATTTATTGATTCTAATCCCCTGCCTGCTTCCACCTATCAGCTCTGTATGCTCCTTCTACTCGCTCATTGCTGCCACCACTCTTTTCCCTAAATTCCCTGTCCATTCCCTTTCATTCCATTTTGCCAACAAACCACATCCCCTGATCAATGTGATTTTTGAATTCTCAGCTTTTCTGTGCCTGTGCCCAAGGTACAATGCACTATTGAAGAAAAAAAAAAAATCACAGCTAGACTGATGGATTTCCTTATAAATTCACAAACATCGGTGTTAACACTGCCAGAGAATTACTGCCCCCTCGGCAGTGTGATTCTCCCCTTATGTTCCACCAAAACCGCCTCACCATTATTTTCGATGTCTCCTCTTTTACCAAATCCAGGAGAAACTTCTCATTCTTTAGCTCATTAAGATCATTCCATCATCTCCAAAATGGTCCCTTTCTTCTCCTGAAAACATTTTGTTCCTTTAGCTGCTAAAACTTACAAACTTCTAGTTTTCTTTTCCGTGGCTGCTTATGGTAGCCTTACTTGAAGGCTCATCTTTCTTTATTGAACTATAAAATTTCTTTATGGATCTGTCCTAGGCCTTCCTGTCCTCTATCCATCAATCTCTATCTAGGACTGTATCACTAGTTCCACTCCTCTGGTTTCAATGACCACTGACATTTTAATGAATACCAAATCTATACCTCTAAACCAAACTTTTTTTTCTTTTCTTTTCTTTCTTTCTTTATTTTTTTTAAGACCTAGGCCATTTATCCATCTATTTCACAACTACATTTAGATGCTTCATAGGCACCATGAAGTCAATACACATTTAAAACTCACTTGGTACCTTTCCCCTCCCCCAATAGCACTTGCTCTTCATTTAGTGCTGCTCAGTGTGGCCTAGTCCTTTGACCCCACTTCCTACCACCTGTTCAAAGCCACACCCACTCATCCTCTTTGACTCCTCCCATTCTCTTTCCTCCTAACCAGCTTCACCAGTTAGTGTTATCTCCAAGATAGTTCTCAGTCCACACATTGCTCAATTCCCAGTGCCTGCACCTCTAATGAGGCCACTGCTACTGTTTACCTGTAATGGACTCTGATACGGCATCCTTCATCTACTCTTACTTTCCTCCAACACATGCTCCATGTTGCTTGTCAGCATGGTCTTTGAAAAACTAATATTTAGTCATTCTCTCTCCTACCGGAAAGTCTTCACATAGCTTTGCATTGTCTGTGGGATGAAGACCAAATCCTTAACACCATCTGCATGACCTTACCTCATCTGCTTCCTTCTTACTCTTCTGGTCTCCGTCAATGACAGTGACTAAAGTCTAGGAAACTAGAACAGTGAAGCAGGACAAGAATCATCCCCACTCTACAGCCAAGGAGATGATTCTCTGATAATTTAATTTTTTTTGTTGTTGTTAAATTCTTAGTAGAGCCAAGATTCTGGCCTAATCAAGATGGTTCCTGTTTTCCTTTTCAGAATATAGCCTTATCTCTACAGCTTCAATTCCTTTAAAATAATACTAATTCACAAAAGAGGATAGTATTGAAATCAAAAGTTTCACATTAAAGAATTCTTCCAGAAAGAAGACTAAAAGTCACTAAAATAAAATATGAATATATTTGATACTAATAGATGTAATATTAATAGCCATGATGTGAGTAAGAACACTTACTCAACATAAACATACTCATTACATATTCCCCATAAGAACTAAACGAAGCCTATACTATCTTTATCCCATTTGACAACTGTCTAACCAGAGGAGTGGTAAGAAAAGTATTTGTCCAAAATTACACATGAAATAGAGAAATCACATTTTGAACCCAGGGTATCTACTCCAGAGTTTTATCTTTCCCAAAGCTCCTTTAATATATTTTTAAAGATAGTGAAGTCGGGTAGTAGGATTCATAGGGTAGAATAAGATTCAAGCTCTTCAATCACTCTTCTAGGTTCATTTTCACAATAAGACCACCTGCCACCACTTTACAGACTGCTTTGGACACAAGATGTCACAAATACCTGAGCTCCTTCTGCATTTTCCAGTCCATGTGCACATGATCTGCATACATGTTACTGCATTTTTCTTCTTTACAACCTTAATTGTCCCTAGGTGTAGGTAGCACATTCTAAAGTAGCACTAGATAAATGTGTATTGAATTGGCTTGGTTTTCCAAAGACAAGAAATGCAGATTTCCTTAAACTCACATGTTGGTATCATGAAGAGCTGAAATTCCCCATCAACATTTCAACTTTTGCCATGAAAGTGGATCACAGAGTGATCAATATCACTATCAGTTGAAAGAAAACTAGCAAAAATACTATTAAACACTTAAATGTTAGCAATGCATAATATATAGAAATCTAAGAACAAAAAAAAATGAAGCTGATAATCATAGTTAATGCATTTGCATGCAAAATGGTTTATAATACTCACCCATAAAAAGGGACCTCATGTCTCATAGTCACACTTACCATGCTACCTTTAGAATGAATATAACAAGATTTTCTTATATTTTTCTATATTTCAAGATGCTTTAAGCAATTAGTCTTCCATCTTATATGCTATGAATACACACAATTTAATTTTTTGGCATTTTTCCCATTTGAGATTCTTAGAAGGAAAGAAACTTATATTGGAATATTTACTGTATAACTTTGTATTTGGTATCTGGTTTAATCAACTAACTCTGATTTCTGGGCTCTTTCTTCTATAAGAGACTCCTTTATTATAGTAGCCAGACACTTAGTCATGGCTGTTGGAACGCCATGGAGCTGAGAACATGTCTTATGAATAAGCAGGGTGTGGTTGGTAGAGCCCCAGGCAAGGAATAAAGAGGCTTGCTTGTATGTTCAATCAATCACTCAACATTTTAGGGGAAATATTTGTTCAATTATAAACTGGGGGATTTGTGCTGCATTCGTCAGCTCTTGTCTCCACCATTGTTCGATGGGAAATCTAGGAAACTCAATAGTACTAAAATTCCAGTCTGAAAAACCAGAATGGTAATAACATTTTTGATACTGGTCATTTCTTACATGTAATTGTAGCTTGTGTTTCAGTGGATCAGCAGTTTATCCAGGAATCTGAAAGCACACGCACATGGCAGGAGCTCATAGTGTTAATAAGGACATGCATTCAAGCTATGAAATATGCAAGGAAAAGATTTTCTTCTTTTAAGAAATATGAAGAGTGATAAAGGGTGCTCTGAATTCTTTAGTGGAAGCACCCAGGTGGAAAATCATTCTGGTCAAATCCCTTAGAAAGGAAAATAAAGCTTACTTTCTCTCTGGGTACCCTCAGAGGTACCCTATGACAGGCTAGTTCTAAAGCTGACTTCAGCCCTGAGTCCAGTATTTGTGGCCCAAGAAAGCCAAGAAAAGGCCCTTTACTCAAAGCTGCAAGAAGAAGGAAAATAAGAAACCCAGAGCTAAGCATGACCATCCAGCTGGCACAAGTGCCCGGGCCACAACTGCCTTTGGCAAGTCCTCATCCTCGAGGTCTCCAATGGCTCTGAGGCACTCACCACAAGAAAATCATGGGTTTTAAAATACAAGAATTAAAGAACACATTGATGTAATTTTGGTGCAGGAGCATTTAGAGAAATGTGTGTTTGTCTTTGAAGGTTGGCTAACCTTGGGAATGCTTCAGACCTGTGATGGGACTATTTGCCTAGGAGTTGATTTTACCATCCCTGAAAAGATCTGCAATATTAACCATGCCAAAAGGGCAGCCTTGAGCCTTTGCCCTTCTCCTGCCCCAGGTCCAGGAGGAATAGTCTGTGCCCACACTTCTTTTTAAAATCATATTTATGCATATTAACTGATCATCTAGGCTCTTGGAGTAACTAGAAAATGGAACTAGTTCTTGAACTTACTTGGAAGAATTTCTCTCAAGTGATTATAATCTATTTGACTTCTTTATGAGGGAATTTTAAGAATGTCAACCTTGTAAAACAGTCATTTGTTTCATGAAAAAAAAAATGGGTTTAGTTGGGAATAGCAGAGAAATTACAATTTGGGACATGCAAGCCTATGGCAAACCATAAGCAAGTTTGGAGATCAAAGGAGGGGAGCATTGCTTTATAGCGAAGAGGGTGGAATTGGGAGCAGTTGTTTGAACAAACGTCCATTGGAGGAATGTGAGAGCAGGGTGATGCCAGTTTCTCACTGGCTGGGTTGCAGTATTATTGGCTGAGCTGTTTCTGGGTGAGGAGATATTCTTCCTTTTTCTTGCTGGAGTACTAGAGTAGGTTTCTTCCGATTGGGAATGCAAGTTATGTCTCTTCCTGTTTGCATCTGCAACTGATGAAGAGTTGTAGGGCATGAGAACTCCCCTTTCTGGCCTCTGGACTCCTTTTCAAATGAGATTTTCTCTATTCAGTTTCACAAGTTCTTTCAGATAATGAGTCAAATACTTCTCTTTAGTCCTACTAATCCATTCTTATTCCTCCCCTAAGGGCCACAAGGAATAATCTATCTTCTTTGCTACATACCCTCCTTCAATCTCTTTTCCAGAATAAATATTCCAGGTCTTTCACCTAACATCATGGTGTCAAGTACTTCACCATCTTAATTATTCTTTCCTGCATGCGCCCAGTTTAATTTTCATCTTTTTTTTAAAGATTTCATTTATTTATTTCAGAGAGTGAGAGAGAGAGAGGTGGTGAGCAAGTGGTAGGGTAGAGGGAGAAGCAGACTCCCCACCGAGCAAGGAACCAGACATGGGGCTCCATCCCAGGACCCTGGGATCATGACCTGAGCCGAAGGCATATGCTTAACCAACTGAGACACCCAGACATCCTAATTTTCATCTTTTTAAAATACTTGTTGTAATTTTAAAGAATATTTTGTCTAGGTTGCCTTGAAATATTTGTATAAAATAAAACAGAATCTTGGTGCCTTATAATGTGGATTTATTCATAGAACTCTGGTTCATTTCTAGGCTTTAAAATTAATTTCTATATCAAGGAAGTTCATCACCTGATCTCAGTCATGACAGTACTTTATCCAGTAACTATCATCTGAAATCACACCAATTAGCTTTTAGAAATCTAAGACCTATTTATAATCCTTCCTTGTGTTATGGAACATGTTGAAGAGGTAAATTACAACAAACATTGTCTAAAATATTGTGGTTTGGTACTTTAAGTCCAGATTCTTAAGATTTGATTAGATGGCAATTTCAACATCAACAGCTCTCTCCTCTCTGTTTGGAAATGAGGAATGAGGGACTCAAGGAGTACAACACTTGCCAAAGCATTAGCCTACAACCTTTAATCACTGAGAGAACTAGGATCTTTTCCTCCAGTCCAAAATTTCTTCTCCAGAAACCTTTGTGTCCAGACTGCCATACATTGCAATTAGATTCAAATGCTTACTTAGTTTGTTAAATGACCCTCCTTACATCCTGTGCAGAAATAGAACATAATCATAAAACACGCTATTATGTCATTAATAAACATGACAATACCACACAAGCAAAATGTTATAAGAAATAGCAAATAAGACAATAATTTATGGTCAAAATCTTATAAGAAGTAGTGTATATAGAAATAACACATATAGAAAATGGCATTTCATTACATGTCTAGAGAATCTGCCTTTGAAAGAGTGACCTTTCTGTGACCAGTTCTAGGTACTGAATTATGTTTTTCTAGATGCTAATTCCCTAGTTCAAAACTAGCTTATGAGGTTCTAATGTTTCATACTACACACGAGGTAATCTTGTTTCTGTTAACTATGCTGCATAATTAACTCAAAGGTTGGTGGCTTAAAATAACAATCATTTCTTTCCTTTGTGAGTAAGATATTTGAGGACAGCTTACTTCTTCCACATGGTGACAGGTAGGTCCTTTTTCAATTGCTTTTATCTAGAACATCAGTTCAACTAGAAAACTAATTGTGTCTTTTTTTTTTTCATGTTATGTTATGTTAGTCACCATACAGTACATTATTAGTTTTTGATGTAGTGTTTCATGATTCATTATCTGTATATTACACCCAGTTCTCATTACAATAATGCCCTCTTTAATACCCATCACCAGGCTAACCCACCCCCCCCCCAAACCCTCAGATAGTTTCCTGGAGTCCATAGTCTCTCATGGTTTGTCTCCCTCTCTGATTTCCCTCCCTTCGGTTTTCCCTTCCTTTCCCTAATATCCTCTGTGCAATTCCTTATGTTCCACAAATAAGTGAAACCATATGATAATTGTCTTTCTCTGCTTGACTTATTTCATTTAACATAATCCCCTCCAGGGGCACCTGGGTGGCTCAGTGGGTTACGCCTCTGCCTTCAGCTCAGGTCATGATCCTGGGGTCCTGGGATTGAGCCCTGCATCAGCCTCTCTGCTGGGCGGGGACCCTGCTTCCCCCTCTCTCTCTGCCTGCCTCTGCCTACTTGTGATCTCTCGTTCTGTCAAATAAATAAATAAAATCTTAAAAAAAAAAAACCCACAATCACCTCCAGTTCCATCCATGTTGATGCAAATGCTGGGTATCCATCCTTTCCAGTGGCTGAGTAATATTCCATTGTATATATGGACCACATCTTCTTCACCCATTCATCTGTTGAAGGGCATCTCAGCTCCCTCCACAGGTGGCTATTGTGGACATTGTTATTATGAACATTGGGCTGCATATGGCCCTTCTTTTCACTACATCTGTATCTTTGGGGTAAATACCCAGTAGTGCAATTGCTGGGTCATAGAGTAGCTCTATTTTTAACTTTTTGAGGAACATCCAAAAACAAAACTTTTGTTTTCCTTGCCTTTGGAGATGTGTCTTTAAATAAGTCACTGTAGCTGATGTCAAAGAGATTACTGCCTATGTTGTCTTTTAGAATTTTGATGGATTCCTGTCTCACATTGAGGTCTTTCATCCATTTAGAGTTTATCTTTGTGTATGGTGTAGGAGAATTGTCATGTTTCATTCTTCTGTATATAGCTGTGTCATTTCTAATTTGTTGAAAAATTTTATCTTTTTAAATGTATTTCTTTGATTATTAACAGGTTTATTTTCATGAGTTTCCAAGGCATAAAATAAAAATATTTTTTAAAAGTGGGCATTTAATCACCACTAACATATACACATATCACATTTATATGTCTATATACACATATGTTTACACATAAAACCAAAATTTTAGCAATAGTCAATTTGGGTCCCTGTTGGTAAGTTATGAGTGATTATTACTTGTATTCTTTCTTATATATTTTTAAAAATTCTCTATGATTAAGATGATTATATAAAATCATACAATAAGGGTGCATGGGTGGCTGAGCTGGTTAGCAGCCAACTCTTGATTTTGACTCAGGTCATGATCTCTGGGTCTTGGTATCAAGCTTCACATGGGGATCAGTGGGGAGTCTGGTTCAGTATTTTCTCTCTCCCTCTGCCCCCACCCCTACTCTCTCTCCCTCTCTTTCAAATAAATAAACCTTCAAAGAACAAAAATTATACAATAGAATATTGCTGTCCTTAGAATTCATTTTTAGGATCATATCTCAGTGATTTGTTCTCAATTTGAAAACTTCGTTAGAAAAAAAAAAATCTCAAATAAATAGGGCCCAAAGGGGACACATTATATGATATGGGATCATATAATAATGAGTAATAATAATACTCATTATTAGTTGGATTTGATAGACATGGTACAGTGTGTCTGTTGTCTGATGGAAAATAGAAGTATAGATTTCTTTGATGATCACTGAATGCTGCCTCCCCACTTCAAATATAAGTACCCAGAATAGGGTATAGAGCCTGTCACTTATTTTCAAATAAAGAAGGTTGGGATCAAGTTCTCTTATTCTGACACTATCTCAGCTGTAACATTCCTGGGTTGTAGCTGTGGTGAACTGGTTCTTTTCCTTTTCCTTCTCTTAGTTAGGTACTTTATCAACTGTCTTTCTCAGCTAGGCTCTGGTATCTGCTTCCTATAATCACTTCCGCTCCATCCTTGAACCGCCAGCTTGCCTTGGCAACTTGCTCTGTTTCCACTCCTTCCCAGGGAGACACTTTGAATCCCAACCAGTATTTCATCTCTGAAGCTTAATCTTCAAACCCCCATATACTCCATGAGATATAATCTTTACTAATTACCTATAAATTGGGTCCTTCAAAAATTGTAGTATAAATATCACATCAGATATTTGTATCTATTTCTTATCTCCTCTTACTAGATGATGAACTTTTGATGATAATTAAGGGTGGTAAACATATTTTAACCATCCCTCTGTGATTCCTCACGCCCAGCTGTACTTTGGACATAGAAGTTGCTCAGCATATATTTGGCTGAAAGAATAAATGATGTGGCTATGTATCAAAAATTGGATGGTCCATACTAGAAAAAATGTGCTTCTTACAAATCACAAGTAATTCTTAGTAAGCTTGGATGACTAAGAAAATGTAATTCATGATAGGTTTCAGAGGCAGAAGTGGTAGAAGGTGCATCCTGATTTATAGAGAAAAATCATTTCATTTTCCCATGATTCTGAAGTTACGCACCCTGAAGTTCATGAAAAAGTCACTTTCCCTTTCCAGAACTCAGTTTCCATATCTATAAAAAGAAAGCGATCGACAAGCCAATCTTCATGACCTCTTGTAGTTGGGGCATTTTTTAATTCCATTCTTAGATTTCATTCAGTCTTGACCTAAAAGGAACCTGAACATCTGGATTATCCCTGGAGCCAAATGAGCTTTAGAGCCAGGAGCTAGATTAGATTTAAAGAGGTCTCAATTGCTCTTTCCTGGATCTGCACACTTGAGCCCATGTAAGAAGAAATTGCACTCCACAGCTGTTGAGCTCAAATTAACTTTTTTTGAAATGATCTCCTTACATTCACCCTGCTGATTTTTCTTTTTTAATGTCCACTAGATTTAATACTTCAGTAGCATCGTGCTACTGTAAAAAAAAAACTGTCCTAAAGTGTGCAAAATAAATGTATATAAATTAAATCCATTTTCTAATGGATCACATTGCAATTTTCAAGATTAGATCATTTTATTACTGATTAATATTCAAGGGAAATATTTTTGAAGACAAAGTTTCTTTGATAGCCAGCCTCTCTGTGAAGTAGTTACATCTGTTAAAACAAAGAGGCAAATATATCAAACATCTTTAAACATCTTTCCTTAGAATAGTTCCTAAGGGAAAATCTCTCATTATTGGGAAGCAACTCCTAAGTAATCAACTCTATAAATTTGAATGTTAATATTTCTGACACCTTTAAAGTAGAAGCTATTAGAACATCTGTTATAATTGCTCCAACTGAATCTTTTCTATGATCCTGAAATAAAAACATTTGGTCTCAGGGGCACCTGGGTGGCTCAGTCCATTAAAGTCTGACTCTTAATCTCAGCTCAGGTCTTGATCTCAGGGTAATGAGTTCAAGCCTTGTGTTGGACTTCATGCTGGGCTTGAAGCCTACTTTAAAAAAAAAGAGAACACTTCCGGTTGCAGAGTTCAGGCAGTGTCTAAAATATTCTTAAAATGCATCACTTTCCGTCATTTAGCTGTAAGTTAATTAAACTGAGTTGAAAACTGTCATTAATTTTTTTCAAATCTCTGATTTTACATTAGATTAGCAAGATTGTTTTCATAAAATCATTGAAATTTATTAGGACTAGTAGCAATAGTCTAGAATGAAAACAGAATACATGGTTAGGATACATCTGAAGAACATATCTTATGGATTTTTTTGAAGTATTTAATATCTAGAGTCTTCATATTTTGTCTTTTACATCCCACAGTTACACTGATGCTATCACTAGGAAGAATATAATGTGAATTTACTAGTGACTTTTCCTCTGGTGGGACGATCTTGAACCATGGAGATATTTAACCCTATGTTGAAAATACCTGTTTGGGTAAATGTTGTAAATCAAACATGTTTGATTCTTATTGCTTGTTTTTATTGGTCTTTTGTAACTCTAACTTCTGGACTTGGTCAGGAGTGGCCCTGGGTTTAGCCATATACTGTAGATCAATACCACTTCATGAGTGGATCCAGGACAAGATAAAAAGCTTGCATCAGGGTGTAAGGTAACATTGATTTCTTCAGCAAGTCATCCCAGGGAAAGAAGAAAACTATCAGCTAAAATAGCATGTTTAATGATCTTGTTTATTTGCAATCTGGTTAAGTTCTTTATTTCATCATGGACCAATAATAAGTAGTTCAGGGTGTTAGTTGGTATACCACTCTCAGAGTAGCAATGCTTTAGAAGTTCTCCACTCTGGCCCTCCTCTGGCTCTGTTCCTCCTACTAGGTGAGGAATCTGAGTAAGCTAAGAGACATGACTAACCAGAACCACACCCCAACTTCCAGACCATAGGCTGGGGACTCAAGATCTTGGGATTCTTTGCTCAAGCTGCCTGACTGAACTTGGGACTCCTTGCAGTCCTTCCTCCCAAAATGAACCACACCACTAGATGCCTTTTTGTGGATATAAAAAGATAACCTGAATATGTGTACTGGGGTGTCCATATTTGCAAATGGCCCCTCACAGTACAGGTCAATGGAATTAGGGACAGAATGGCAGGGTGTGCTCTTCTTGAGCCAGGGCTAGTTCTTCATGAATTGCCAATTTTCTAACAATTAGATAATTCTAAGCTTCGACCTTGCCTTCTAGGTCAGTGTAAGAGGACATTTCCATATATGGTATCTGATAATCATTTGCACACTTGCCCCAGAACCTGCAAATGTTAGGGAAATCCTCCTTCCATCTACACATTTCACGGAAAAAAACTCAAAAAAGTTTTTTAAATGTGTAACTCTTGAAAATATTCAATCCCTGCTCTTCTAATAGTGTTCGCTTACAATTTTTGAAGTTTTTAGAATGTAAAACAATTGCATAGTATGTTTTTTTACATTTACATACAATTTACAATTGTATAGTAAGTTTTTTTATGTCTTCATTTTCTTGGAGGAAACCATGTTTTTCTCCTACTATTCTGTTTACCAGAAGTTTCTTTTCCTCTGCCATTCCCTAGTGAATTGTATGCATCCTTCAGATAGTTTTGCACCAGCACGGACCTTCTCCTCATGCCTCACACCTTTTACTATCCCAGCTTAGTAATAAGATCTCTTATCCTGAGTTCAAGAAATCCCTCAGAATGCTGACTGTTCCCTTCACCTTCTTTCTGTTTTAGAGGATACTGTTTGAATTCCTTAATAACTTATTTCAACTTAATTTTTTTCTCCCATCTCTATCTAGAGTATGCATGTATTCATGTATTTTATATGCCTGCATATTGAGCTATTTATACATATGTAATTTATCTTTATATTTATTTCTTCCCGTTTGGTTGTAAGTTTCCTTCAGGAAGGTGACTAAATATAATTATTCTATTTTTCACAGAACCTAATAAATATCTGACATGTAGACACTGAATAATTTATTATTTAAAGAAATCAAACAAAATAAGATCATTATATATTATTAGAATATAATTTACAGAGAAAAGGAGCTATTGGATATGTAAAATTTTGAACCATGTTTCAATAATAAAAGTAGGACATAGAATGGTATATGAGAACTAACATCCTCCTGTAAAGTTGAATGTCAAATTAAGGATTCAATCAAAAAGCCAATAGACAAATAATGCTCTAACTCTGGAAGGGCCTCAGAATGGGGAAATCATTTTTTATTTGCTTTGTCATTGTATTTCAAGAATGGTTGTCTTCATTTTTAATGTATTATTTCAAGGAAACAGAGGGTTTACATTTGGCTTCCCATTGAAACCATTCATTTATTATTTTTTATTTTTGCCTGTTCTTGGCTCTTCTCTAAATCATAAATACAGTTTTAAAAACTAAATATGATTTCAGTTCAAATAATTCCCCTCTCTGTGACCATCCCCAGGAATAACTAAGAAACTGCAATTGTGTCCATCAGTTTTATTTATGATAGGCTCATATCTTTTTTGCTAGAAAATGGGTAGTCTGCTATAGATCAGATGATGCAGAATCATTGACACTATATTTTCTCCAAGTTAAAGTAATGCAAATTTAAAAGTGAAGGAAATTTTGCTTTTTAATTGAGAGAATCGAATGAAGTTTTCAAATGGCTCTATTATGCTTATTTGTTTTTAATATCAGTAGTTAGATATCTATAGCTAATGTGAAAGCAATTCAAAGCAAATTAAACAAATATACAGCAACTTTTAGTTTGTTTTGTTTATTAAATATGTCATTTTTTATAATAGATACAAGTACATTTTTTATTATAAAAACACTTTTAAAGTTTATGCTTATAACCGCTGTGTCCTTGAGAGTTTGTTTTCAAAATTTGATTTTTTTATTTTAAGAGGGGAAGAGAGAAAGAGAGATGAGGGGAGGGAGAGGGAGAAAAAGAATCTTAAGCAGGCTCCATGCCCAGAGCGGAGCCCTACACAGGGCTCCATATCACAACCCTAAAATATGACCTGAGCCCAAATCAAGAGTAAGCCGCTTAACTGATTGAGTCACCCAGGTGCCCCCAAAATTTGATCTTAATAAGATATATTATCTATTATTCTCGAAAATGAATATTTTTTTTCTATTGTGCAGTCTTAATTTGTCATTGAAGCATAACTAACATACAGTGTTATATTAATTTCAGGTGTACAATATAATGACTCAACAATCCTAGACAATATCCAGTGCTCATCACCATAAGTGTACTTGTAATCCCTTTTATCTATTTCAGCCATCGTCTCACCCACCTCCTCTCTGGTAACCACCAGTTCTCTCTATTTAAGAGTCTAGGGGAATTTTTGTTTGTCTTTGTTGTTGTTTGTTTTGTTTCTTAAATTCCATACATGAGTGAAATCATATGGTATTTGTTTTTCTCTGACTGGCTTATTTCGCTTATCAATATACCCTTTAGATCCATCTGTGTTGTTGCAAATGACAAGGTTTCATTCTTTTTATGGCTGAGTAATATTTCGTCTTATATACATACCACATCTTCTTTATGCATTTATTTCTTAATGAACGCTTGGGCTGCTTCCATATCTTGGCTCTTGTAAATAATGATGCAATAAATGAAGGGGTGCATGTATCTTTTCAAGTTACTGTTTTCATTTCCTTTGGGTAAATACTCAGTAGTGGAATTACTGGAACATATGGTATTTCTGTTTTTGATTTTTTGAGGAAATTCCATATTGTTTTCTACAGTGGCTGTGCTAGTTTGCATTTCCACTAACATGCACGAGGGTTCTTTTTTTATCCACACCCTCACCCACACTTGCTTTTAGTTTTTGATTTTAGCCATTCTGACAGGTGGGAAAGGATAGCTTTTGGTTTTGATTTGCAGTTGCCTGACAATTAGTGATATTGAGCATCTTTTCATGAGTCTATTGGCCATTTGTGTGTATTCTTTGGAGAAATTTCTATTTATGTCTTCTGCCCATTTTTAGTTGGATTATTTGGGGGGGTAGTGTTCGCTTGTATAAATTCTTTATATATTTTGGATATAAGCCCCTTATCAGATGAATCATTTGAAAATATCTTTTCCCATTCGGTAGATTGCTTTGTCATTTTTCTGATGGTTTCCATCACTGTGCAAAAGCTTTTTTTATTTTGCTGTAGTATCAATAGTTTAATTTTGCTTTTGTTTCCCTTGCCTCAGGAGACATACCTAGAAAAAAGTTTCTTTGGCAGATGTCAAAGAAATTGATGCCTATGTTTTTTTCTAGGGGTTTTAGAGTTTCAGGTCTCACATTTAGATTTTAAATCCATTTTGAGTTTACTTTTGTGTGTGGTATGAGAAGGTGGTCCAATATCATTCTTTTGCATGCTTTCTCAGCATCATTTGTTGAAGAGATTTTTTTTTCTCCATTATATATTCTTGCTTCCTCTGACATAGATTAATTGACCATATATGTGTGGGTTTATTTCTGGGTTTTCTATTCTGTTCCATTGATCTATGAGTATATTGTTGTGCCTGTACCATTCTTTTGCGATTAGTATAGCTTTGTAGTATATCTTGAATTCTGGGACTGTGATATCTCCAGCTTTGTTTTTCTTTCTCAAGATTGCTTTGGCTATTCAGGGTCTTTTATGGTTCCACACAAATTTCATAATTATTTGTTCTAGTTCTGTGAAAAAATGCTGTTGGTATTTTGATAGAGATTGCATTAAATCTGTAGGTTGTTGTGGGTGATAGGGACATTTTATAACAATGTGTGCCCTCAATTTAATTTATAATTATTTCAGTCCATGACCTTAGCAACAAATTTTAGATAAATATATTAAAATCTCTGTTTAATTTAGCTCAAAATGCTTCCTGGGGAAAAGAGAACACTTTTTTTTTTAATCTTGTATTCTTGGCATGCTTAGGGTAGTCGGTATAAATCCATTGAAATATGGTATTTTCATTTATTTCTTTTTTAGATTTTATAAATTTTTCTTTAAAAACAGGACTATTTTTAAGGACTGCTTTATAAGGTTTCCCTGGTCGTTAAGAAAATATTTAAAATACTGATTATGAATATTTGCAACAATAATATTTACATATATTATTATTTAAATATATACTTTTATCCTATGCTACATATACCAGGCTGAGAACCAAATCTATACAAATATGATCTACACTACAAGATAGTTATTGCCATTTTCCATATTATCTAGATCCAGACGTTAAGGCTTAAGGAGATATAAATGGCCTCATAAAGTCTCTAAATAATAAGTATATTTGTCTAGTGATTATCTACTACTTCAGAAGGCTGGAAATATTTCATGAAATTTAGAGCTACCAAATTATTGAATGTAGTTACATCTTAAAATACATAGGATTATATGTCAAAAATTAAATTCATAATTAAGCTAATACTAAGCATACTTGCATTTGGGTAATTCCAAAAGCTGAAGAAGTATTCATGATTTGGGCTAGATCATGAAAATTGTTTAGATAAATTTCCCATTCAACCTGTATTAAGGACCATGTGCCATGCCAGATATAAAATCAGAATTCTAAACCAAGGAAACTCCAAAATTCTCATTTTCTAACCCGAATCTAAGGGGTGGGCTTACATTTTAAAAGCCACCTATATGGCTGCTCTTTTACAAATATTTGTTATTATCTGTTTTCTTAAAAACTCTGAGGGAAGTTTTCTTCTTCATAACAAAAATCTATTTTAGGGCTTAATTGCTTTAGAACTTTCTAATTTCTGATATAAATCTCTTCTTCCTAGTGTTAGCATTTTCTCTCTGAGCCTACAAAATTCATCAACTAATCTACCTCTCTGCCATCTTTATAATAATTTTAATCTGCTCTGTTTTAAATGTCTGCAGAATCAACTACTTAGGTCACAGTTGGATTAAATGATAATAAACAATTGTCACTGTCCACTTCATGTCACTGAGGTGCCATAAAAATAAAATTATGACCCAGAGTTAAAGACTTGAGATTAATAATGCTGTTTTACTATTTTTATTTTGAGAGGCAAAGAAGTTATTTAAAACAAAATTAAAATAAAACTTTTGGTACATTTTTATACTGTTATAACTTTATTATATTTTTGGATAGAATTAACTCTTTGTCCTGACCAATCACAAGAAAAATTAATAATAAATGCAAAAGGAATGTGTACTAAACAAAACACTTTCATTCAGAAAATTCCCTACAATGTTACTAAAGGAATTACAAGTTATTTATTAAACATTTATAATGAGCCAAATCATGCTCTAGGCACTTAGGTTTCAGAAGTGAACAAAACAGTTAAAATCCTCTGTTATCATGTTTAAGCTTTAGAAAAATATATATGGCAATCAGATAGTATGTAAAACACTAGACATTCGCTATATATAAAGTTCAGCTTTAGCTGAGACTACCAGAGTTGTGAAAGTAGTTATCACCACATGTTCCCACTGGCAATTCATAAGAATTCCAGTTGCTCCACATCCTTGTCCAACAGTTGATATTATCTATCTTTTTCTTTTTATCCAGAGTAGTATTTTTTTAAATCCAGAGTAGTATTTTATTTTTTATCCAGAGTAGTATTTTATTTTGACTCCAATTTATATTTTTCGGATGACTCTAAGTTGAGTACTTTACTGACTATTTTAAAATCCTTCTCTAAAGTGCTTGCCCAGGATTTGTATTAGGTGGTCCTGTCTTTTTCTCACTGAATGGCAGGAATTTTTAATATATTCTGAATATAAACTTTGTTATATGAATTTCAAATATCTTATCCAACTTCATGGCTTTCCTTTTCACTCTAGTAGTATCTTTTCATGAGCAGAAGTCTTAAGTTTTAACAAAGTCCAATTTTCAAATGTTTCTTTTAATGGCTAGAACTTTATTGTGTCCTATTTAAAAGACCTTTATCTTGAAATAATGAAGATATTCTCCTGTTTTCCTCTATTATATGTATTTTTTATCTTTCACATTTGTGTCTACAACCCACTTGGAATTGGTAAAAATGAAGTATAAGATACAGGTCAAAATTACTTCTAAATAGATACCCAACTGACCAAACATCACTTATTGGGGGGAAAAAATGAACAACAAACACCTTGTCCCCAGGGCTGGGTCAAGAAAGATTTGTTAAGGTGGCCATAATCTCAGCCAGTCTGAATGTTTTTAGGAAAATCTAGGAGAGAAGAAACAATGGATGGGGAGCCTGGGTAGCTCAGTCAGTTAAGAGTCTGACTCTTGATTTCAGTTCAGGTGGTGATCTCAGAGTCATGGGATGGAACCCCAAGTGGAGCCCTGATTCAGGCTCCATGCTCATGGGAGTCTGCTTGAGATTTTCTCCCTCTCCCTTTGCCCCTCCTCCCATTCACACCCTCTCTACCTCTCTAAAATAAATAAATTAATTAAAAAAAAAAAGAGGAAGAAGAAGAAGGAAACAGTGATGATGTGGGAAAAAGCAGACCATGAACTGGGATAGGCTACTGTGGATGAAATTCAGTCCAAAAAGATGGTGGCCTTGGCTAAATGCATAGACAGTCATTAGTAACATCAATACTAGTGATGACAATTGGTAACACATTATTTATCATGAGCCATGTACTTACTGTTCATTTATCATGAACAAGTTACTCTATATACCAGGTGCTCACCAAGTAGAAGGTGTTCAAAGCACTGTGTATATGTATATATATATAAACTCCTGTATATGTCGGTATACATTTTTATGTTTAATTGTATATAAACTCATATATATTATATTTATATAAATTAATTTCATTTTCTAACAACACTATATATGTGTAAATATTTTATGCACCTATATAGTATTGTTAGATAATATATATGAGAATACAATTAGTTTATATATTCTATACTGTATTTACTTAAAAATACTATAAACTATTGATTTTATGCTAGAAGTTTCAGAGGCAGAGAATACTTACATAATTTGGCTTGACTGATAAAGATGGAGTTTAAAGACAGGTAAACATATCCATAATTTGTAGACTTAAACTATTATGCTCTATTTATACATAGATAGTTTAGTTAATAGTGAGTTAAATTATAAGTATATAATTAACAGTCATTTAAACACATATCTTATTCACATATTTTCCTGTCTTTTAAGACATGTCCTACTAGCCAAGCTTAAAATAAACAAAAAGAAACGATCTTATTTCTTGTGTGGTTTTCATAAACTTAACTGCTAAAATTAATATGAGAAGTAAATTTGATCACTTTGAATTTCCTATGTGATATATCTAAAGGAAAAGGAGACCGTTCCTCCTCTATCTGAAGCCTGTCATTCAGAAAGTCACATGATAATAAGAGATTTAGCTTTCAAAATTCCATTTTGGGTTGTATCCTGCTACACTCCTAAGATATGAATTGAAAACTGCATGGGATGAGTCTAAACACTGTATTGATTTCCTCCTAACACATTCAGGGTTGCACTTGTGCTTTTTGTTTAATATATTCGGATGGAACATATACATGGTATTTTAAATGCTCAGTTTAGTCAAATTGTAAGCTTTGCCGTCAGCATATTTGTGTGGTTTTACAACAACAGCAAAGTCCAAATAAGCTCGTCAGCCCTGGAGCCTCTGGAAAACAAACTTCAACATGATACACATCAAACATCACATTTCTCTGTTGCTCATTAAAATGCTGGCATATATCAGTTCAGTGAAATCAGGGCCAATGCAATCAGAATGAAACTGGAACTTGTGTTTAATGTCACCTAGGTTTGCATCATTTCCCCTAGATGCCCTTGCAGTTTTTTCTGAGACTTTTCGTCGATATGTCTTTTAAAAATATATACATGGATCCTTGTATTTCATGATTTAAAAATACTGCTGTAAATAGAGATTTGCTAAGTATACCACAGGTACACTGCCAATTTTCAAAGCAGGGAACTAACATTCCAAGTAAGAGAAAAGCCCAGAAGTAAATGTGAGCATGTCACAGCATGTTTGGGAAACATGAAGGAATGTGCTTAGCTGGTGTATAAAAAATAAGGGGAAAAAGGCAGTAGGACTTGTAGGGAGTCAGATTATAAAATCCTGGAAATTAAACTGAGGTGTTTAATTAATTGTTTAGTTCTAATAATTCATTAAGTCCTTAATTTAGCAGGGACATTGCTATGTACTGATAATTCAGATTTGAACAAGGTACAATACCTGCTCTCAGGGAGCTCAGAATTTCATAGGGAGAAGGTCTGAAGAAACAATCAATATAATACGACAACTCTAAATAAGACTCATGGAAAATGTGATGAGGACTTCAGGATAAGGCTTATTCATTCTTCCTAGGAAATTGAGAGGAGAAAAGCTTCACAAAACAGGTTTCAATTTGGGTGTTGAAGAATAAGTCACGGTTTATTGTGAATTTCATTAAAGGAATCAGCAGTTACAAAAATCCAGAGGCAGATATTTTAATTCAGGTAACAGTTTGTCAGATTATGCTTTTGGCTGCACCTTCCTCTCTAAATAATGCAATGACAGATAAAACAGATTTTTGAAAATAACAGTTCAGACAGAAACATCTTCATGTTTAACCAGAACAAAAATTTGTAGAGGCAACTGTTGGTTTCAGCCAATGACTTCCAGACTCTGATACCAGAAGCAGACTGAGACAATCAGTTTCTCTACTAGAGGGTAGGTATGTATACATGGTAGGTGACATATTTATTATATTAAGTCAGAAGCCAGATTGGTTGTTCTAACCTGTAAACGAAGATTAGAATTTATGACTACTTGCTGGGATTACTCCTTAAGTGGAATTGTGCATCTGAGATGGTGAGAGAAAGAATACAAAGCCATATATACAGTACCTGGGTCAGGCCAGGAGGGATTCATTGAATGAACAAGTCTTTCCATAGTTTTGTCACAGGAGAACAGCACCCAGTTTTAAGTATTAGATCTGGTTCTGGATTGAGAGATGAGGATCCAGGAATGCACCTGCAAAATAACTATACTGGTTACAATGAGTACAAAGATCAAGAGAAAAATAAACCACAGATACAAACCTCTCCCTCAAAAAAAAAAAAAAAAAAAGTCTAAAGCATAGAACAAAATTGAAGATAAGATAGTCACTTCCTTCCTATAGTCTATCTATAGTCCTATAGATAGCCAGCTACCCTCTTGATTAAAACTATAATAAGGTTTGATAAAAGGTGTTTGAAATGCATGTGCACTCACACACATGCACATACACATTTCCTAAGACGAATTTTAAGGTGACATGAAAATAGGGGTATGGAGAGTAGACTAAACAAAATGGTAACCCTGAGAAACATAAGGTTGCACAGCCAGTCTTCAGTCTGAGGGTGTTGGCTCACTTTGAAGAAAACACTTTGATGACTATGTGTGATATAGGCAAGGGCAGAAGATGAAGTTTGAGAAACTCCCAAGTTGGCAACCATCTGATAAAAACTGGGACCTCAATGGACTCTACAGAGAGTAAGGGTGAATGAAAAACATATCACAGTGACTTTCTTATTTTTGTCACTTTGTAGAAGGGGAGAAAAATAGTGCTCTCCACCTAGAAATCTTTTAGAAATATTTTTAATTGAGGGTAACTTACATATATTAAAGTTCACAAAACTAAAGCATACAGATATTTGAATTTTGCATTTGACCACAGCAGAGATAAGAATACAGAACCTTTCCATCACCCCCAAAAAATAACTTTGTGCCCCTTTTCAATTAATATAGCCCCTATTCCTGGGATAACTATTATTCTGGCTTCTAGCATTATAGATTAGTTTTGCTTGTCCTTGAACTTCATATAAATGAAATCATACAGTGCATCCTGTATATGTCTGACTTTCTCTGCTCACTGTAAAAGGCAGAAAAATGGACTGCAGGAGGCATCATCAATCACTTCAGCTTAGGTCAGGAACAAATTTCTTATCAGCACTTCCAATTGAATTGAAATTTGGAAGAGCCATATGAGGGCATTTTTCTTTATGAGGTATACTCTAGAGGTAGGTCTTCAAGATAAAGGGTCATTAATATACCTCTTTCTGGTGAACCCCTGAGGGTTTACATTGTTCCTTCCACAGGTGCCCAGGTTATTATTCTACCTCTATTGCCACAAAATTGGTGTATCCCATTAATATTTTTTTCAACAATTCCCTGCTTACCCTAAGACCTGGCATCTAAAAAGGTCAAGTACGTAACTCCCTAACT
This sequence comes from Martes martes, assembly GCF_963455335.1. Taxonomy (NCBI): domain Eukaryota; kingdom Metazoa; phylum Chordata; class Mammalia; order Carnivora; family Mustelidae; genus Martes; species Martes martes. The sequence goes on from NC_137888.1 coordinate 111,345,715, forward strand.
AGGTCTGTTGATAGAGCATGAAACTCCTAGAAAGGTCAACTGGAGAGGGACAAAGGCATTTTTATAAAACATAGCAGAGATCCATTATGTCCCTTACTTTGGCTCTTATGTTACTTAGGGATATTTAGTGAGCATCTTATGCAACCAAATAGTAATTATCCTTCTGATTTAGGCCCATGTGAATCCAACAAAAGGTCATAAGTGGTTGAACCACAATTAGGTTTGAATTCTTAAGCCCCCTTTTGGCTGGATGGCCACTTGAAGGTTGTACTAGACAATCTGGCCTGGATTACTGTTGGGGGAAAGAAAGAACTATTATGCCCAAGAGTAGATCAGGTAGGGTCTAGAATTTTCCAAATAAAAAGTGAGCAAAAGATGATCCCTTACTGAGAAATAGCCATAGTGATCAAACTGATCATAAGAAGTTGAGAAAGACATAACCAGAAATGTTTTTTAGTCTACATTTGAGGAAGGTATTCCAATGTTCATTCATACCAGATGGCTGTGAGTAGATAGTAGGTAGAATGGAAGGTACATCAATTCCCTTTAGTTATAGGTTCATTTTTGAGTGGCTTTTGCAATTTAAGGTACAGATGGCCAGACTGCAGAAGAACCAGAAATCTAGAAACATGACAATGAATAATTTCAAGAGTCATAATAGTATTGTTAGAATCAGCTGATCAAACTGGAGCAGCGAGATGTATTGCAGTGAGACACTGCCCACTGCCCTGTGAGAGTATCAATAGTATGATGTAGTCAGTCTTTTGAAACCAGGAAAGGGCCACTTTTCCTGCAAGGCTGCCTCCCTTAAGCACAAATCAAATGGAGAGATCAGGTAAAACTAACACATGCAGTGAGATCTTCTGCATTAGAAATATTGGATCCCTATGATCCAGTAATTGCACTACTGGGTATTTACTCCAAAAATATAAAAACACTAATTCAAAGGGATACATGCACCCTGATGTTCATTGCAGCATTATTTACAATAGCCAAACCATGGAAGCAGCCCAAGTGTCCATCAACAGATGAATACTGTGTGTGTGTGTGTGTGTGTGTGTCTGTGTGTCTGTGTATACACAGACACACAGACACACACACACACATATACACTTTATACACACATACATATTTACACATATATATAATGGAATATTACTCAGCCATTAAAAAGAATGAAATTTTGCCACTTGCAACAACATGGACAAAGCTAGAGAGTTTAATGTTAAGTGAAATAAGAGACAAATACCATAGGATTTCACTCATATGTGGAAATAAAGAAACAAAGAAACCAGCAAAGGAAAGAGAGAGAGACAAACCAAGTAACAAACCAAGTTAACTATAGAGAACACTGATGATTACCAGAGAGGAGGTGGGTTGGGGGGATAGGGGAAATGGGTGATGGGGATTTAAAGAGTATGCTTATATTAATGAAAAAAAATAAAATAAAAGCAGAATATTTTTATTTAAAAAAAGAAAAAAAAAGAAATACTGATTCCTGTAATGTGTGCTCAGTCTATGAGGGTAGATGTGTTGTCATGTCTAATACAATGATGGATCCAGATAGCAATCTGGGCAGGGAAATTCATTCAACAGCTTGATCTAGTCCCTCTCTAAAACTGGGCTCTTATCGTGGGCATCCATGAGTGACCCAGATAGTTCAATCAGCAGCTACAATTTGTCTCCACAGTTCATGGCCCCAAAGAAGAGTATTTTAAAGATCCTAATCCATATCCTTCCAAGTGGAAGACCAAATTGATAGGTCATGAGGGTGGAGCCCCCATGAATGAGATTGGTGCCCTTATGAAAGAGACCCCAGAGAATTCCCTCACTCCTTTCACCATGTGAGGACATAGTGGGAAGATAGTTGGTTGTGAACCAGGAAGCAGGTCCTCACCAGACACTGGGTCTGCCAGCAATTTGTTCTTGAACTTCCCAGTTTGCAGAACTGGGAGAAATATGTTTCTGCTGTTTATAAAATTGCAAGGACCAGTGTGTGGTATTCTGTTATAGCAGCCCAAATGCACTAAGACAATAGGAAAGTGCAGTAACAGCCTGTTCTTACTCATGCATGAACACATAAAATTATTAGCTGTGATTCTGGCTAACAGAGGTGGAAAATGTGTGGGGGGAAAAAACATAATAAATCATGGTAAAATTTGATTAATCCCAGAAATATTGCCTCAGTGCTATTGAAGAAAATCACTGCAAATCTAGAATTATGTATTTCACCTTATTCATATCAAAAAAAAAAAAAAAACAACTGAGGCAAGATTTGCGATTTTTGTGGAGAAACTATTCCAAATCTTGTTCATGTTAAACAATCAGTCAAGAATTAGGCCTCCAAAATAAATATCTCTAGACATACAAAAATATAAGAATGATTATCATTATTATGTAATGCCTAAAAAATAGTAAACTGACATGTTTTGTTTTTTAAATAACTAAATTGAGAGAGAGAGAGCATGCACAAGAGGTGGGGTACAGATGGGGAGGAAGAGAGAGAATCTCAAGCTGACTTCCTGCTCACTGTGGGGCTCAGTCCCACAACCCTGAGATCATGACCTTAGTCAAAATCAAGAGTTGGATGCTCAAACAACTGAGCCACCCAGGCGCCCCTTGAGAGAGATGTTTTAAAACCCATGAAATGATGATAAGCCAAAATGATCATGAGTGCCTGTTGGTTACAATAATAAACCACTGATCAAAGAATAATAAAATTAACTATAAATCTGTATTTTAAATGTATAGGTAAAATTACAGAAAATAATAAAAAATGAAGGAGGAATGGATAGTGCTAAATTATTCTAAGGATATCAATGTTTTCCTAGGAAGAAGATAGATACCCTAGATTTTGTTATTTTAAAAAAGTAATGTTTGTGTGTATAAGTAAAGGATAACCAAAATAGAAAAGAAAAAGAAAGAAAAAGGGAGAGGGAGAAAGAAAGAAAGAAAAATTCATAGCATTGAAACTGAAAGAAGAAAAGGAGGCTATATGGGGGGTTTTCTTCATATTGCCTCAATTCTTTATTTTTTTTCATCAGTGCACCACAGGCATGCATGTGCTACATGTCAATAAAGGGTATGTGCTGAATTATTATTGTACAACAAAGAGGGAAAAATAAACTAGTAACATGGCTTGGAGCAAATTATGGAATGTTTGGTGTGATCATGTTAAGAAGATGGAACTTTTATCAAGAGTCAATAGACTGCTATACCAGAATTACCAGGTGGGAGGTAATTTTAACAGATATCCAACTTTGAAACATAATTCTGGTGACAGCAGTGGTGATAGATTGGAGATATATTCAAGTTGGAGAGAGGAAGACAAATTACAAGGATATGATAAAGTTTTAGGCAACGTATGACATAGACCTAAATTAAAATGTTAAGAATGAGTTAAGCAAAGGAGACAAATGTCAAAATTTACTTTCAATGCCTTACTTTCTTCATTTCTCTCTTACATGACAGCATTTCCAGACAGCTTCATAGCAAGGTGGTCATCCTCTATGCACTTGCTGCTTTGTAGTCTAAAGCATCATATTTGATTATTATCCATAATACACCTAAATATATCAAACTTTCAGACACCTTTCTAGAAAGCTGAGTCTTACAGTTGGCAAAAGACAAGAGCTAACTGATTTTCTAGAATAAATTCCTATCCTTTGAGATGTACAGGGTCTTCTTCTCAAGAGCCTGAAACTTTTCTACCACGTTGAGTAGCAATTGCTGTAAAGCTTTCCATTAAGTTTGCTTTATCTAGTATCAATAGAACTTTGTGCTATGAAGTAACTCTCTTGGCTGAAATCCGTCCAATTTTATTTTCCATCCAAATATGTGTTGTAATTAACACATGAAGATGGTATACAAATAAATAAATTTGAAATCTGGTTAAATTCATGTAAGAAACACTGAATGAAAACACAGCCTTCACAGATAGGCCTGGAGAATAAATTTATTTTGTAAACCAAATGTAGTAAATGTTTCTTTTTCCTCTTCAGTAGGAAGATGGGCAATAATCCAATTATAATAAGATTCTTTTCTATATAAATTTCCAGTGGTGTGTACTAGAGGAAACACACACACACACACACACACACACACACACACACACCTGTTAAAGAAAAAAAAAAGAGAGAGAGAAACATGCTAAATTAATAGAATTAAAACTAAGGAAGACTCATCAGATTGTCTGGTTCTTTCTTTCCACAACTGAATCCAGGGAGATTTTTAAGTCCATATCCATTTGCACAGCAATCATAAATTCTGCATAATATTTTATGAATATTTCCTTAAATTCACTTTAAAAAGCGTGTAAGGTCTTTATTTTGGACTTTTGAAAAATCAGATTGTCCTTGTAGTTTGTCTTTGAGAAGCTGCAGGAGTCAAAACATTGATCAACAACTTGGGTATACATATTTAAAAGACATTCTCTGAGATGACTAATAAATGCATTATTTATTACATTGGACTTTGTAATTAATAGACCATCAAACTCTTCAGTGACAGACTCTTATTAACTAAATTCACAAGGTTGGTCAATAAGATAATTTGTTAAGTTATATAATTTCTGGTAAAGCATTTTAAATAGCTAGTTTATATTTAGACTCAAGACTAGCTTATAGATGGTGCTGAATTAATTGTAACATATTCAGGGCATCTTTTTTCCTTGTAGGGAGGGAGGTGAGTGTCTGTGCCGGAACTCTGCACCTACTCTCATGGATGTGCATGTGAGTGTGTGCATATGTGTGTGTGCATGCACAAGCACATGCACGTGCGCACACACACACACACACACACACACACACTAGCCAGGCTTGATTCAATCTCTTTTGCCCCTTTGCTCTTTCTCTTTTCTGCATGACAGTGCTTTCACAGACTCACAAAACTTGCTTCTCTAAATACTATTTTGTTATGTTACCCCTGGGGCTTAAGTTAATGTAGTATTTCTTCAGAATTTTTAATAACACTGGTTAAACCTGTGAGACATTCAGCCCTCATCCAATAAATGTGGAATTAGTTAAAGCTGAAGAACTGCTTTCTTTTCCTTATCTCCAAACCCTTGATGGGAGGGATCCTCTATCATCGTAGAAGTCTCTGTTCTATGATAATTAGAAAAAAAAAAAAGAGAGAGAGAGACCAAGACCAAGAAGGGATCAGAGTCGTAGGAAATAGAGCCATGACAAATCTTTCCCTATTAGGTGTCAATGTTATTGACAGCTTCCTTGAATATCATGTTCTCTGTGCTAACTCTGTAATGATGCAAAATTTTGACACCATGTCAATTTCCCAAGCACACACACCTGTTAAAGAGAATGCACTCACTGCCTAATCTAGATATACACACACATTTTTAAACTCCAAGTCCTAGATTCTTCCTGTTGCACCAGTGATTAAAAGCACATACCAAGAGTTTTCTGTATTCAAAAATATATGTTAATACACTGTATGCTTTTGTGTATTACGTTTCAAATGTACTTGGATGCTACTGTAATTAATAGAATAAAAATTGCTTAGAGCATTTCTGAGTACACACTGTTTAACTGTATGTTTTAAAAAGTAATGCAGGCTAAAAGTACAACTTTTTGGGATTTGAATAATATTTTAATTAAAAAGGCCTCTCTTGCCTTAAAACACTTGAAATAATTGCCAGATAACCATTTTATAATAGCACTTAACACTATTTTTCAGCTTTTAGTTGACCATTTCTTAGTGTTGCCCCACCAAGATCCACATATCCCATTTAGCTACATTGATTCACTAACAAACATTTCCTCTAATCTCAGAATAAGCAAAGACTTTAACCTGAGTCATTCTATCTTTCAAAAATTTTCATTTAAGAACTGATCTCAAGGTAATAGGATTTTTGTCCAAAAGCAGCATCTTTACTGTTGTATCCCAAAGCATGTGACAGAAAGTAGACTAATGACTGATTAGCAGCTTTTCAGGGACTCCTTCAAATATATAGGCACCTTGAAATCTTTGAAACAGGGAGTCAGAATATTGTACTGTTATTCTCTCTCTGTTACTAGCTCACAGTTAGACTTTCCTCTCAAGCTCAGTATTCCCATCTGTATAATAATAATAAAAAATAATAATAATATAAAATTAATATTTTTGAGCATTTACAACATGGCAGTCATGGTTACATGGTTACATGTATTTTTCTGTATTTATATGTGAAGTTCATATCTGCTCGCTTGCCAAAACAGTGACCTCAAGAGGGGTGAGATTTGGTAACCTATGAAAAGGACTGCTTTAGTTTTTCAAAGATTAGGTCCATATTTTCCTATGACAATAACCTCTAGGAAGCTAGGTACAAAAGGCAAATCTTTGGCTCAAGTATGAAGGATCACTAATGTGGCAGAGCTAAATAAAATCAGATACCAATAAAAGTAACTCAGAGAGCTGGAACTCTCAATGTTAGGGCAGTTAACTCTAAACCACCCTGTCCTCAGGAGTCACTCTGCAGCTTCGAGAATATTGCTACTAGGACTTCTGTTCAGCCACTTGAATAGCTTGACCCTTCCCGGTTCTGAAGCTAATGTACACAATAAGGAAATTCATGGTATAACAAACAGATCAAAGCAATCATTTGACATTTTAATCTTAAAGAGAGATGTACTTATTATACATTTTAAAACAATTTGAAAAGTGATAAAGTGAAAAGGAGAAGTACCACCCACTGGACCTCTTATCCTACTTCCTTAAGGTCACCATTTTATTCAAGATGTTCTCTCTCATTTACACTCTATTCACATACATGAAAAATATATAAATATACACAAAAGGAAGTCAAGTACTAAATTTTAAAACATGTTTTATTTATTTAAAATATGTGTTGGCTCTTTTTTTATGTCAGTATATATAAATTCACCTAATTGTTTAAGGTTGCATGATATTACTTTGCATGTATGGATCATCAATGCCAAAATTAAATTAATCAATTTAATATTGAAAGACATTTGTGTTGTTTCCAGCACAACATTGGGACAGCAAAATGTAAAAGATACATTTTATACATGTATCTTTCTCAGCAAGTGTATTCAGGTGATAAGTTCCTGAAAATGGAGTTGCTGGGTTAAAATCAATTCACCAGTGAATACCGTCAAACTTTAAAAATTTTACCCATCAACATAAGTTAAAACATGTTCTTATTAGAGTATCAATTTTTTTTAGTTGTTAATGTTGATGAAGTATATTTTAATATTCTATAGTGAAGAATCATTCAGTTCATGCATGGTCATTATTATAACAACTCATGTAATAAAAAGTTGCAGCTTTAACAGAAGAGGGCAAGAATAAGCCAGCTCATGCCACATTTTCACCAACTTAAAATTGTCTGCTCTCAAAGATGTCATTAATGAACTTCTTTTCCTATAGATTCTTGGATGAGTGACAATATCATGAAGTCATATTATATGACATATATATCCCTATATATGATAGTGGTATCATAAGTCGTACGATAAGGTAAAAGTATTTTCCAGAAAGAGACAAATAAAAGAGAAATAGGTAACCAGTGGATTTTGTGCAACTTCATCCCTGAAGCAGTGTGCTCAGAATGGCTCATCCCAGATATAATTAAATACACTTTATGTATTAAGTTGAACCATATGAAATTGCCATAGTCATAGTCACATGTCAAAATGGTCACAGTGCAGCAATTGCAAATGACCCAGCCTGATAAAAATCAGTGATGCCAGACCCTATAGTATTCTATTCAGGGTATTCTAAAAGGCATTTGAAAATTCTACCAACTAAAACCCTATGTTTTGGGTACTAGAGTTGCTCCGCACTGTGCCATAATTCACACTACCTCTGTGACATTACTCTTGATGCTTCCTGCTTAGTATTCCAACTTAGTTCTCATTAGGCCAGATGCTACACTTCCTTCAAGGTTCAGTTCAAAACCCACTTCATCTGTGGGATCTTCTGCACTATGTCTCTCCTTTAGTCCCAAATCTCTCTTCTAATCCCATCTGTACTCATTTTCTGTAATGGTAAAGTAACTATGAATACCCAGCTTACTGAAGAGGTATCTCATAAATAAATATGACTTTTTTTTCTCGTGGATATCTTTCGATGTTCCTTCGATTTCAGCTACTCCCTGTGATTTTTTTTATTTTGAATGATTTTTTCATATTATGAGTTATAAACCAGCTGAGGATAAAATTTCTGGGAGCAGGGAATATAAGTGGACAGTAGTCGAGTGGCCTGGAACTCCTGTGACTGTGTCTTCACATAAGTTCCAACAAATGGGTCCACTCTCCGTGTACTCACATTGCACAAAAAGATCACAGCTGTACCTGGGGAGGTCTGGGAGAACCCTCATGCCTATATCATGAGAATGGCCTATTCCCATGTTCCTATGCATACTGTAATACTTAGATAGTTTATTTTCTTAAGAGGATACGTTCTTCCAGATTCATCCTCTACATTTCTTGTCTAGCCATATGCCCTAGGAAGCTGATAACTATGGGCTCTATTTATGGACTTCCTTGCCCTCCAGCTTCTGGTTGAATTGAGCATATAGGAGGTACCCACACGAGAGCAGAGTATAGGAGGATACACAGGTTTGTATATTTATGTTCCTACCTCCCACACATTCTGCACTCCGGGTGATGGTTTATCCGTTCCTAAGTTCTCTACCAGCTTCTGTCATGGAGCTGCTTTTCCACTGCTGTCTTTCTAGATTCTGGCAGTAACATTTTCTCTCCTGGCTTCTTCAGGCTAAGAGATTTCAACATATCCCTGCTGTTGTAGTATCTGGGTACTTTACCATCCTTATCAGGTCCTTCATCCATGCACACACCTCTGTAAGGTAAATGTGCCCTTTATTAGGCTCCTTTCAGTTCAACTCTTTGAATGTGCTATTGGCTTCTTTCTTGAACTCTTACTGACAAAAATCAGTATTTGGTATAGGTGTATGACCTAACTATTATTTTCAAGTGCTTGGACCAAGACACTGTCAGTGTTACTCTAATTCTTCTCATCCACAGTCATCTTGTTGTCATTAAAGCATACATTTTCCTGAACTACATTATGATTTTCTTGGTGGCGGGTATTCTGCCTTACAGCTCTTTGTCCCTCTGATTCAGAGCATAATTGTCACTTAGATGTATTAAATTAAAATTATATTAACATAATGTTAACAAGAAAAAATAAGGCAGTAAATTAATTCATACTATATTTTGAAATGTACCCAAATATGTCATTACTATTAAATAGACAGACTATGAACATAGTGACACTGGCCATTGGAGCAGAAAAGAATAGTGACTTTGAACTGGCGTAGTTCAAAGAAATTCCACTATATAATTGAAAACAAAACATTTTTCCCTCTGAAAGTCCCATTTGTTTTAAGATAATTTGTGCAAATTTAACTTTGGAAAATTTCAAAGAGTCTTTTAAATAGATTTTACAAAGTTGGTTTATTGCTTTCTAAATATCCAAAAGCTATTTATAGTGTTAAGATTGTATTCAATTTTCTTTGGATCACTAATTATTGCTTAAGTTTAAACATCCTCCCTACTGCAGTATGGCAACATTTTACAAGCTCCTCTTTAGCTCTCAGTGCTATGTCAAGCATTGGAAATTCAAGAAGTAAGTCATAGTCCTGACATCAAGATGTCCTAAACCTTATGGCCAGGACGAAAGCAGGAGCCCCAACATAGGCTGAAATAGTCCAAAGACGTCTTCAAGAAGAAGAGACCTCTGTTCATATTTGACACATAAATAGAAGTTGATCTTCAGAATAGGCTAATAAATTGGGTGGCCATTCAAGCTAATAACCTTGAAATATTTGACAACATTTACTGCCAAATTGCTGAGTGGTTAGGACCCCAGAGACAAGGCTCAGATTTCCCAGGTTCAAACTGTGACTCTGCTCTTACTAGCTGTGTGACTTTGGGCAAGTTATTTAAACTCTATGGGTTTAAGTAAAGCCATCAGTTTCCTTATCTATAAAATAGGGAATATAGTAATAGCTCCAACCTCACAGATAGTTTTATAAGGATTGAAATAATTAATACATGTAAGAACTTAGAACAGTTCCTGCCACAAAATAAGTGCTAATCAGCGCTGGCCGTTACCATTTATTTCTAGAAGCTGGCTAGATACTGTCTGTGTGATGCTCCTAGAAGCATCCAGCCACTCCTCTGTTGGCTGAACAGTCCAGCTCTGCTCCAAGTTTTCTTTCACACAGAAAATCAAAATCCTTGCATATTCCTGGGCTCATTGTTTTTAGAAAGTAGTTTAGAACTCCTGATTTTAGACATTGCCCCTGAGGAGCCTCACCCTTACTCCCATCTGCAGTGTTTCAGTGTTTCTTTGGACTATATATTATTCTCTCTGGTAAATCCATTTTTTTTCTTCTTCCGTGTTCCAGTTTCAGTGATGATCTCTAGTTCCATATAGGTTGGGACCCTAGTGACAATCTGACAGGTCTGCTCATCAGGAGTTAGGCAAATCCCATAGTGTGTGACCATGAGTGAGGGAAGTGAGAAAGGCTGTGGGAATGTCATGAACTAGGAAGTGGGTAGGATGAAGGGAAGGGTCTTAACATGTGAAAGGGAGGGGACTGATTTTTTTTTTTTTTTAATAAAGTACTTCAAGTGGTACTCAATAATCTCTTTAGGTTTGCTTTTTAGTCCTAAGACACTGACAAATTTCTGTTTGCTTACAAGACAGTAGCCCCATGTAAATGTGGAGCAAATTGACCCTTGAGCACATAATTGCCCTACTGTAACTCCCTAATTCATTTCGGCACCATGTTGAAATCCTAGAGGTATATTGTTTGACTGACCCTAGAAGTCATGTATTTGTATGCATCTGGCAAGGCACATGATGGAATAAGCAACTCTCCTGCACCAAAATAAATTATTCAAGAGAAAAGCTTTCATAATTCCTATTCATCTCCTCAACTCCTGTACTCAAGAGAGGTCCAGAGCAGACATTGAAAACATGCTTGCTAAAAGATTGACTGAATGAATGAGTTAATCATTTCCCTCCCCCAGAAAGTGAGCCAGCCTCCCATTTTTTAGTTTATATGGAGAATTAATCTTTTACCAAAGCCTCCAAGTCAGGCTGTGTTTAACATTCCATTAAACAAGGGAAAGAAAGCCTTGTCATTGCCAGAGTAGTTTGCAAACTTTCTCTTCCTGCAAAAGGGAAAGTAATCAGAAACAGCAAAAGGTGGAAAATGTAGGTAATTATTTGTCCCACGCAGGTTGTTATTCTCCACCATGAAGAGAACAGCATGTCCTCTAACCACAAAGTATCTGAGAAGCAACTTCTCAAAGCAAATACTGTCCCATCAATCAGCAGCATTTTGTTGAGATGTGCATGCATATTCCAGGACTCACAATTTGAGGCAGCAGAGCAGAAATTCATCAAGAAAAAGGAGGATTGGGAATTAGGCTTATTTTTAGGAAGTTAACTACAAGTATATAAGCAGCATTATTGCTATGAAAAAAAATATATAAGTGAAGTCTGCACAAGAAGCATCCAGTCTTCTAAAGATGTCAAGAAGAAATCAATAATTTAAAATAGTAATACATGGTGTTAACCATTTGCCGCATGATATTCTAACACCTTCACAAATATTGTTATTTATTCTTCATAAGACATGAGGAGGTTCTATTATTACCACCACTACCTCTTTATACGTGCTAAAACTGAAACAAAAATGTTTAGAAACTCTCTCAGGGTCTCACAACTAGTGAGCAGCCGTCTCTATACAAACCCAGGCATATTTGTCCTAGGTCTATGTGCTTAAGTACTATACTATAGAGGAGATATATATGATATGATACTTAACAAATTAGTAAATCATCATAAACATAATAAATACTTAAGTTTTAGAAACCAAATTTTACCACTGAAGCTTCTGAACTAAATCAGTTGATAATGTTGAGCTCCTAGCAAATCAATTTAATAAATATATGCACCAGTCAGTGTATTTGGCATTGTGGAATTTCACAGTGATAGATAGGGAGCCAACTCTGGGTCCAAAGATGCACAGTGAAGCATAAGAGGCAGGTGCATTTAATCAATAGTAACAAGAGTCAGATTAAATAATGCCATAAGAAAAATATTTTGTGATGTGAGAGGGAGGTCATATAGGTCCCAACCTATATGGAACTAGAGATTATCACTGAAACTGGAACACGGAAGAAGAAAAAAAAAGGATTTACCAGAGAGAATAACATATAGTCCAAAGAAACACTGAAATACTGGAGGTGGGAGTAAGGGTGAGGCTCCTCAGGGGCAATGTCTAAAATCAGGAGTTCTAAACTACTTTCTAAAAACAATGAGCCCAAGAAAATGCAAGGATTTTGATTTTCTGTGTGAAAGAAAACTTGGAGCAGAGCTGGACTGCTCAGCCAACAGAGGAGTGGCTGGAGTGGAGTGTTAGAAACAATACCAATAGATTCAGAGGCATTTTACTGAAAATAAAGATATTTAAGACTCGTAATTTTTTTTACTAACTAGCAATCTGAGTTTCTGAATGTATAAAATTCCTTCTCCCATATTTTTGTTAACTTTTTTCAGTTTTTGTTATTGCTTTTGTTTATTTTAGGTGAGATGCAGGTAAGGCAAGGTATGAGAATCAACATAGCAATATGTAAAGTAATGTGATATTATCAGCATCATCATAATCCTTTGATTTTTTCATTTTATTTGTTGTCATACAACAATATTCCCTATAACTAGTTGGTATGGACACTATGTATAACTTTAAGTTAGGATTTATGTGATCAAAAAAGGAAGGGATTATTATTTTTTTAAATATTTATTTATTTGTGAGAGAGCAAGAGAACATGTGCGGGGTGGGGGGGGGCGGTGCAGAAGCAGAGTGTGAGAGAATATAAGCAGACCCCCCCTGAGTGTGGAGCCTGATGACATGGGGCTTGCTCAGTCTCGGGACTCTGAGATCGTGACCTGAGCCAGAACGAGCAGTAGGACGCTTAACTGACTGAGCCGCCAAGGTACCCCAAGAAGGGATTATTTCTATTTTACCACAATGCCCAGGCATTTTATATTTAGGTTTCTTCTTAAATTAAAATTTATTTTAATTATTTCATCAGTTAATTACTTCCTTCCAATGTTACTCAACTGTCTTGTGTTGTTCTGTTATTGTGATTTTATAAGCTTCAAGAAACTACCAATGTCACCACACCTGTGACAGACTGTATTTTCCAAAAATGGCTTTAACAGTATCTCCCATGCCACACTCTCTTTTTATAATGTGATTTTGAAGCTCTTTCCTTTGAGATGTGGAACTGGTCTGTAACTATGGCAGAAGCAATGACCTGTGACCCCCAAGACCAGGTCAGCAGAGACAATACAGTTTTATCCTGGTTCTCTTAGGATTTCATGTCTAATGAAGTTCAGTCAGCTCACAGAAAGATCCACAAGGAGTTTAACTGAACCCACAGTCCAGTCCTTGGGGGAGCTGACCAATGAAAGATCAAGACAATGGTATAAAGGCCTAGTTGCTTCTGCCAAATAAAGGACTCCTGTCACCCTTTGTGGCTGTCAAATCAACAAAAGCTTTATAATCTCTAATAATGAGTTTTGGTTTTTCTCCTATAAGTCAGTAATATATAGATTATTTTTGTTTTAAAACATCTATTAATCAGTAAGTTTGATATATATCCTCAATATATGCTGATATGTATTTATGACATATATAGGCAGATAGACTGGTAGATTTTATAAGTGTACAAAAGATATAAATCTTTAAAAGTCAAAAATACAAATAGATTATAAATATATTCACATTTCTTGTTGGTACCCAATAAATCTGTCTTATTCATTCCCTGTAACATATGTGGCCCACTTTGGAGATTACTATTCCTGACAATGAGGTCCCTAGATGTTTTATATAAGAATCTAAACCACTTAGATTTGAAAAAACAAACAAATAAATAAACCACTTAGAGTTGTATTTTGCAAAGGTCATTCTGGTAAGACTGGAGAATGAATAAATTAAGGTCAATTAAGGTAAGGAGGGAGCAATCACACAAAAGACTAAAACCCATGAAAAAAGAAGGATGTTGTATGGATTTAAAAAAAAAAAAAAGATGTGGTCATTTTGAGAAATATTCATGAGGTGGGGTAAAGAAAATTTAATGTCTGAAAGAATGTAGGTGCAAGGAATCCCAAGTTTTAAAAAACTCTTAAATATGGAGCCTGAAAAAAAGATGAATGGGTAGAAGCTACCATGAAACTAAGTTCAATAATATAAAGAATGTCCTTTTTATTTTTTTAAGAAAGAATTTACTTTTGAAAAGATATAATAAATGTGAAAAATTCAATTTGTAGTTAGGTTTTAAGTTGGCAAGAGACATCAGGATGGAAAGAAAGTGTCTTGAAGATGCAACATGTGTTACTGCTGGAAACATTAATTAACAGAATGTGTGCATCTTTTGAAACAGTGATGGTGAATTACCCATTAGATCAACTAGAGAAGTTTCATGAATTGAGAATCATTGTTTAAATCACTGTTATTGATATAGTAATGATAATGATAGTACTTTCATTATTACATCACTGATATTTATTTTGAAATGTTCTTATTGTTTTAAAATATTTTCTTATAAGATAAATACTACTGAATCCCAAATGAAGGGATTAAGGAAATAAGGGAATAACTGTGTGATTCCATAGTTTCCACTGAGAAATGAAGGAAAGACCCTCTGAAGAGGAAATATTTTTACCATTAAAGTAGTAAAAAATCACCTGCAGAATCAGTTCCTATTACCAAAGAAGTAACTGTTTCATAACATTTTTGTTTAGATGATGTCAGAGTCTTCCAAAGAAAGGACCAGAAGCTCCCTATGAAGCATATTAAAAAATATGCCATTGACCTTTGTACAGCATGAGTTTGAACTGCACAGGTCCACCTACACATGGATTTTTTCCAATACAAGACAGGACTATAAATGTGTTTTCTCGGGGTGCCTGAGTGACTCAGCGAGTTAAAGCCTCTGCCTTCAGCTCAGGTCATGATCCCAGGGTCCTGGGATCAAGCCCCACATCAGGCTTTCTGCTCAGGGGGGAGCCTGCTTCCTCCTCTCTCTCTCTGCCTGCCTCTCTGCCTACTTGTGATTTCTGTCTGTCAAATAAATAAATAAAATCTTAAAATAAATAAATAAATAAATAAATAAATGCATTTTCTCATCCTTGTGATTTTCTTTTCTCTCTCTCTCTCTATTTTTTAAACTTTTATTTATTTGTTTGACAGAGATCACAAGTAGGCAGAGAGGCAGGCAGAGAGAGGAGGAAGCAGGCTCCCTGCTGAGCAGAGAGCCCAATGCGGGGCTTTATCCCCGGACCCTGAGACCATGACCTGAGTTGAAGGCAGAGGCTTAACCCACTGAGCTACCCACGTGCCCATTCTTGTGATTTTCTTAATAACATCCTTTTCTCTAGTTCACTTTATTATGAGAATACAGTATATAATATAAATAACATACAAAATATGTTTTGATGGTTTAGTAAGTTTCCTGGTCAACAGGAGACTATACAAGTAGTTAAGCTTCCGGGGAGTCAAGAGTTATATATGAATTTCCACTGGTTGGGAGTGGGTATTCCTGACCCATTCATTTTTCAATGGTTAACTATATAGTATAAAACATAGGACTCATAAAACTCTTTTATAAGCAGCAAACCTTCCTTGGCAGAAATATGGTTAATCAGGTCTACATTACCAATTAGAATTCAATAAATTTCACTTTCTTTTGCATTAATCCCAGCTCTAATTTCCACAAGGTATATACCATAGCCACCAAACAGAGCTTGAATTCTTTAAGTCTATACAATATTCAGAATACATAAGCTTTTCAGAGTCTTCTTTTCCCTTAGTCAAGATTACTTCTTCTCATTAACTAGAAGTTGTTACTTGGATTAAAACAAACAAAAAAGGTGCAGTTTTTTACTTAAGAATCGTTGACAGGGTGCCTGGGTGGCTCAGTTGGTTAAGCATCTGCCTTTGGCTCAGGTAATGATCCCAGTGTCCTGGGATGGAGCCCCACATCAGGCTCCCTGCTCAGCAGGAAGTCTGCTTCTCTCTCTTCCTCTGTCTACCACTCAGCCTGTTTCTGCCTCTCCTCTCTCTGTCAAATAAATAAATAAAATCTTTTTAAAAATCATGAATATACATCAGAATATAATGTTTTGCTCTTCTAGAAATTTGGCAACTATCTGACATTTCAAGAACTTACCCAGCCCCATTTATTTTGTTCTCATTTTAAAATCAATTTAATAATATTGAAAACTCACAAATGGTCATAACAAACATTTGGAACATTAGAAATGAGGAAATGCTCCTCAATGAGCGAAGTCATACTTTTTTCAACCAAGAAAAAACAACAATGATAATAATCGTATTTTATTTTTAGATAGAAATTTATCATCTAGAAAATACTTACTCTTGCCTGGTTTCATATTTTTAGTAGATCAGGCATAGTAGGTATTATTACTCCCATTTACAAAAGGAGAAACTGAGGCATTGAAAAAGTTAGTGCTCAAGCTTATGCAAAGAACAAAAGACCAAAATAGGACCAAAATGAACATCTGTCACCTCTTCTTGTTTTCTTTTCACTATGTCATGAAATCGCCACTAAACTGAAAATGAGACCAACAAACATTTATGATCTTTTGCCTATACCCGAGCAATATGGGTTGGGACTAAACCTTAAATCTACTCTTGTTCTGTTTATGGTTTTATACAAATTCATCTTGCCAGGAATGCTAGATAAATGTTCTATGGAAATAACTAATCAATAAAGCAATGTGAATAATAAACAAGAGAACTGGCAGTTTGTGCACTCACTGCAGTAAGTGGAAAGCTGTAATATACATAAGATACACTGCCAATGCCCAGGAATGTACATGAAGTACTGGGATAGTGAACTGTCATGGCACCAACTCTCTGAGAATTATGGTATGTCCAGTCGGTGCTCTTGGGGAGCCTACTGAAGACATTTCTTAGGATGTGAATGAAGGAAAGTTTCAAGGACAGAGAACAGAATCAAGAGATGAAGACTAATTGTCTTGGCTCTTTTGCACTTGAAGAACTCCTTATCAAATGTATCCTTAAACTGTGTAAATCTGGTCTTATCTCTGCAATGGTGGTGTCCCTCCCACCAAAGATTCTGTCATGCTCTTCAAAGTTTCCAAATATTTTGAGAAGACTATCACAATTAACTTTAACATTGCTCATATAAGTCAAATATCACAGATGATTATATAAAAAATTTGACAAACTTGTACCAGGAAACTAAAATTTTCATTTCTAAGTTTAGGGAAGATGTCTTCTATGTGATTGTACATTACTATGTCTCCACTCAGTGTTTCACCCCAAGGAGGAGGAAAACCTAGAGGGATCTAGTATAAGCATGATTATTTTGCTACTTAACCTTTGAGTCTTGTCCTCAGTCAGAATTCCCACAAACAGATTCCAAGGAAGAGATTTGCATGCAGGAAGTTTATCTGGAAGGAATCTAGGGAATGACAGCAACAGAAAATGGGGAAGCAGAACTCAACAGCAGGTTTGTGATAAAGTTTCAAAAGAGCTACAAAGGGCTTGGAGCTAAAATAACACTTCAGATTTGTTCCAAATTGAGGCAAGGAGGCCAGGCTTTTGTCACTCCCCATCTAGTTGTTGGCTGAATTTCCCCAAGAAGAGTCATAACTCTGGAGAAATAGACCACATCTGGAAATAGCTTTGCCAATGATGTGGTTAGCATTATTATCTGGGGAAACTTTCAAGAGAAAGGAGTGGGGAACAAATTACAGAACTCACTGTTGCCATTACTCCTAAGGCTGCAACTAAAATTCATGATCTTGGGGGGAGGAGTCAAGATGGTGGAGAAGTAGCAGGCTAAGACAACATTAGGTAGCAGAAGATCAGCTAGATAGCTTATCTAACCATTCAGAACACCTACAAATCCAACAGGAGACCAAAGAAAAGAAGAGCAACAATTCTAGAAACAGAAAATCGACCACTTTCTGAAAGGTAGGACCGGCAGAAAAGGGAATCCAAAGCGACGGGAAGATAGACTGCGGGGTGAGGGGCCAGCTTCCGGCAAGCAGCAGAGCAACGGAGAACAAAATCAGGACTTTTAAAAGTCTGCTCCACTGAGGGACATCACTCCAGAGGCTAACCGGGGTGAAGCCCACAAGGAAGGAGCGTGACATCAGGTCCCACGGGGTCACAGAAGGATCGGGGTGTCTGAGTGTCACAGAGCTCACAGGTATTAGAGCAGGGAAGCCAGCTACAGAGACGGAGCTGAGGAGTGAGCTCTCAACTCGGGGTTACCTTAAACATAATCTGAGGCACAAGCCACTGCTCTGTGAGTGGGGTCCCAAAAAGATCCTGGAGAGACACCCCTGGAATAGCTCAGGGATCTGTGGGTTTCGGAGACTCCAGACAGAGCTGTGTGCCAGAGACAGAGATGCTTGGTCATGGGCTGGGTGAGCTTGGAGGCCAGGGAGATGGGAGTGATTGAGCGCTTTTCTCCAAGGACGCACTGAGGAGTGGGACCCCGAGCTCTCGGCTCCTCTGGGCCAGAGATTGGGAGGCCGCCATTTTCATTCCCATCCTCCGGAACTCTACTGAAAGTGTTCAGGGAGCAAAAGCTCCCGAAAGCGAACCCGAGCAGATTACTTAGCCTGGCCCCTGGTAAGGGTGGTGCAATTCTGCCTCGGGCAAAGACACTTGAGAATCACTACGACAGGTCCCTCCCCCAGATGATCAACAAGAAATCCAGCCAACACCAAGTTCAATTGCCAAGGAGAACAGCAGAATTCCAGAGGAGAAAGCAAAGCATGGAATTCATGGCTTTCTCCCCATGATTCTTTAGTCTTGCAAAGTTAATTAATTTATTTTATTTTATTTTTTTTTCTTCTGCTAAATTTTTTTAAACTTTCTCCCTTTTCTCTTTTAACGTTTTTTAACTAGTTTATCTTAACAATACCTTTCATTAAAAAAAATCTTTTTTGAATTTTCATTATAATACTCATATTTATTTGTGTCTAACTTTATTTTTGTATGCACATAGGGTTTTTTCTTCTAAAAAATTTGGGGTACAACTTCTTCTTAAAGATCAAAATACACCCGAAATCTAACACCGGGCTTGTTCTAGTCTCCACCCCAAGCAAATTCTCTCCGCTTTCTTTTTCTTTATTCTCCCAACCAACTTATTTTATCAACTCCTTTTTTAGAAATTAAAAAAAAAATTTTTTTCATCTTTATAGTCATATTCCATCCCTTCATTGTGTTTACCCTTATATATGTTTTCATTCTTTAAAATTTTGGGAGGTAGTTTCTTCTAAGAGACCAAAATACTCCCCAAATTGAGTGGGTGACCCTGTTCTAGTCACCAGTCTAATACATATATATATTTTTTTCTTTTTTATATTTTTTCTTTCTTTATTTTCTTTTTTACCCCTTTCCCCTCTCCCATGATTTAGGGTCTCTTCTGATTTGGTTAAAGCAAATTTTCTTGGGGTCTTTGCCACCCTTTTAGTATTTTACTTGCTCCCTCATATATTCTTATCTAGATAAAATGACAAGACGGAAAAACTCACCATGAGAAAAAGAACAGAGGCAGTACTGAAGGCTAGGGACCTAATCAATATGGACATTGGTAATATGTCAGATCTGGAGTCCAGAAAGACGATTCTCAAGGTGCTAGCTGGGTTCAAAAAAGGCATGGAAGATATAAGAGAAACCCTGTCTGGAGAAATAAAAGCCCTTTCTGGAGAAATAAAAGAACTAAAATCTAACCAAGTTGAAATTTAAAAAGCTATTAATGAGGTACAATAAAAAAAGGGAGTCTATTACTGTTAGGATAAATGAGGCAGAAGAAAGAATTAGTGATATAGAAGATCAAATGGCAGAGATAAAGTCGTTGGGCAAAAGAGAGACAAACAGCTAGTGGACCACGAGGGGAGAATTTGAGGGATAGTGATACCATAAGATGAAACAACATTAGGATAATTGGGATTCCAGAAGAAGAAGAAAGAGAGAGGGGAACAGAAGGTATATTGGAGAGAATTACTGTAGAGAATTTCCCTAATATGGCAAAGGGAACAAGTATCAAAATCCAGGAGGTGCAGAGAACCCCCCTCAAAATCAATAAGAATAGGTCCATACCTATTATTAGTTTACTAATAATAATTAGTAATAATTAGTAAACTAATAATTAGTTTACTAATAATTTATTAGTAATAAATAGTAAAATTTACAAGTCTTAGTGACAGAGAAAATCCTGAAAGCAGCCCGGGAAAAGAAGTCTGTAACATACAAGGGTAAAAATATTAGATTGGCAGCAGACTTATCCACAGAGATCTGGCAGGCCAGAAAGAACTGGCATGATATATTCAGAGCACTAAATGAGAAAAACATGCAGTCAACAATACTATATCCAGCTAGGCTATCATTGAAAATAGAAGGAGAGATAAAAAGCTTCCAGGACAAACAAAAACTAAAAGAATTTGCAAACACCAAACTAAACTCTACAGGAAATATTGAAAGGGGTCCTCTAAGCAAAGAGAGACCCTAAAAGTAGTAGATCAGAAAGAAACAGAGACAAAATACAATAACGGTCACCTTACAGGCAATACAATGGCACTAAATTCATATCTCTCAATAGTTACCCTGAATGTAAATGGGCTAAATGTCCCAATCAAAAGACACAGGGTATCAGAAGGGATAAAAAGCCAAAACCCATTAATATGCTGTCTACAAGAAACTCATTTTAGACCCGAAGACACCTCCAGATTTAAAGTGAGGGGGTGGAAAACAATTTACCATGCTAATGGACATCAAAATAAAGCTGGGGTGGCAATCCTTATATCACATCAATTAGATTTTAAGTCAAAGACTATAATATGGGATGAGGAAGGAAACTATATCATACTCAAAGGGTCTGTCCAACGAAAAGATCTAACAATTTTAAATATCTCTGCCCCTAACGTGGGAGCAGCCAACTATATAAACCAATTAATAACAAAATCAAAGAAACACATTGACAATAATATAATAATAGTAGGAGACATTAACACTCCCCTCACTGAAATGGACAGATCATCTAAACAAAAGATCAACAAGGAAATAAAGGCCTTAAATGACACACTGGACCAGATGGACATCACAGATATATTCAGAACATTCCACCCAAAGCAACAGAATACACATTCTTCTCTAGTGCACATGGAACATTCTCCAGAATAGATCACATCCTGGGTCATAAATCAGGTTTCAACCGGTATCAAAAGATTGGGATGATTCCCTGCATATTTTCAGACCACAATGCTCTGAAGCTAGAACTCAATCAAAGAGGAAATTTGGAAAGAACACAAATACATGGAGACTAAACAGTATCCTTCTAAAGAATGAATGAGTCAACCAGGAAATTAAAGAAGAATTGAAAAAATTCATGGAAAAAAATGATAATGAAAACACAATGGTTCAAAATCTGTGGGACACAGCAAAGGCAGTCCTGAGAGGAAAATATATAGCGATACAAGCCTTTCTCAAGAAACAAGAAAGGCTCAAATACACAACCTAACCCTACACCTAAAGGAGCTGGAGAAAGAACAACAAAGAAAGCCTAATTCCAGCAGGAGAAGAGAAATAATAAAGATCAGAGCAGAAATGAATGAAATAGAAACTAAAAAACAATAGAACGAATCAACAAAAATAGGAGTTGGTTCTTTGAAAGAATTAATAAGATTGACAAACCCCTGGCCAGACTTATCAAAAAAAAAAAAAAAAAAAAGAGAAAGGACCCAAATAAATAAAATCATGAATGAAAGAGGAGAGATCACAACCAACACCAAAGAAATACAAACAATTGTAAAAAACATATTATGAGCAACTCTACGCCAACAAATTTGGCAATCTGGAAGAAATGGATGCATTCCTAGAGACACATAAACTACCACTACTGAACCAGGAAGAAATAGAAAACCTGAACAGACCCATAACCAGTAAGGAGATTGAAACAGTCATCAAAAATCTCCAAACAAACAAGAGCCCAGGACCAGATGACTTTCCAGGGGAATTCTTCCAAACATTTAAAGAACTAATTCCTATTCTCCTGAAACTGTTCCAAAAAATAGAAATGGAAGGAAAACTTCCAAACTCATTTTATGAGGCCAGCATCACCTTGATCCCAAACCCAGACAAGGATCCCATCAAAAAAGAGAATTACAGACCAATATCCTTGATGAACACAGATGCGAAAATTCTCACCAAAATACTAGCCAATAGGATCCAACAGTATGTTAAAAGGATCATTCACCACGATCAAGTGGTATTTATTCCATGGCTGCAAGTTTGGTTCAACATCCACAAATCAATCAGTGTGATACAATACATTAATAAAAGAAAGAACACGAACCATATGATATTCTCAAAGGATGCTGAAAAGGTATTTGACAAAGTACAGCATCCCTTCCTGATCAAAGCTCTTCAAAGTGTAGGGATAGAGGGCACATACCTCAATATTATCAAAGCCTTCTATGAAAAACCCACCGCAAATATCATTCTCAATGAAGAAAAACTGGGAGCTTTTCCGGTAAGGTAAGAAACATGGCAGGGATTGTCCATTATCACCACTGCTATTCAACATAGTACTAGAAGTCCTAGCCTCAGCAATCAGACAACAAAAAGAAATTAACGCATCTAAATCAGCAAGGAAGAAGTCAAACTATCACTCTTTGCAGATGATATGATACCATATGTGGAAAACCCAAAAGACTCCACTCCAAATCTGCTAGAACTTGTACAGAAATTCAGTAAAGTGTCAGGATATAAAATCAATGCACAGAAATCAGTTGCATTTCTTTACACCAACAACAAGACAGAAGAAAGAGAAATTAAGGAGTCAATCCCATTTACAATTGAACCCAAAGCCATAAGATACCTAGGAATAAACCTAACCAAAGAGGCAAAGAATTTATACTCAGAAAACTATAAAGTACTCATGAAAGAAATTGAGGCAGATACAAAGAAATGGAAAAACATTCCATGCTCATGGATTGGAAGAACAAATATTGTGAAAATGTCTATGCTACCTAAAGCAATCCCTATCAAAATCCCATCCTTTTTTTTTTTTTTTTCCCAAAAAATGGAACAAATAATCCTAAAATTTATATGGAACCAGATAAGACCTCGAAGAGCCAAAGGAATATTGAAAAAGAAAGCCAAAGTTGGGGGCATCACAATTCCAGACTTCAAGCTCTATTACAAAGCTGTCATCGTCAAGACAGTATGGTACTGGCACAAAAACAGACACATAGATCAATGGAACAGAATAGAGAGCCCAGAAATAGACCCTCAACTCTATGGTCAACTAATCTTTGACAAAACAGGAAAGAATATCCAATGGAAAAAAGACAGCCTCTTCAACAAATGATGTTAGGAAAATTGGACAACCACATGCGGAAAAATGAAATTGGACCATTTCCTTATACCACACATGAAAATAGACTCAAAATGGATGAAGGACCTCAATGTGAGAAAGGAATCCATCAAAATCCTTGAGGAGAACACAGGCAGTGACCTCTTCAACCTCAGTCACAGCAACTTCTTCCTAGGAACATCACCAAAGGCAAGGAAAGCAAGGGCAAAAATGAACTTTTGGGACTTCATCGAGATCAAAAACTTTTGCACAGCAAAGGAAACAGTCAACAAAACCAAAAGACAACTGACAGATTGGGAGAAGATATTTGCAAACGACATATCAGATAAAGGGCTAATATCCAAAATCTATAAAGAGCTTATCAAACTCAACACCCAAAAACAAAGAATCCAATCAAGAAATGGGCAGAGGACATGAACAGACATTTCTGCCAAGAAGACATCCAGACGGCCAATAGACACATGAAAAAGTGCTCCACACCACTCAGCATCAGGAAAATACAAATCAAAACCACAATGAGATGCCACCTCACACCAGTCAGAATGGCTAAAATTAACAAGTCAGGAAATGACAGATGCTGGCGAGGATGTGGAGAAAGGAGAACCTTCCTACATTGTTGGTGGGAATGCAAGCTGGTGCAACCACTCTGGAAAACAGCATGGAGGTTCCTCAAAAAGTTGAAAATAGAGCTACCCTGTGACCCAGCAATTGCACTACTGCGTATTTACCCTAAAGATACAAACATAGTGATCCGAAGGGGCATGTGCACCCAAATGTTTATAGCATCAATTTCCACAATAGCCAAACTATGGTAAGAACCTTGATGTCCATCAACAGATGAATGGATAAAGAAGAGGTGGTATATATATACAATGGAATACTATGCAGCCATCAACAGAAATGAAATCTTGCCATTTGTGATGATGTGGATGGAACTAGAGGTTATTATGCTTAGCTAAATAAGTCAGTCAGAGAAAGACAATTATCATATGATCTCCCTGATATGAGGAAGTGGAGAGGCAATGTGGGGGGTTTGGAGGGTAGGAAAAAAATAAATGAAATAAGATGGGATTGGGAGGAAGACAAACCATAAGAGACTCTTAATCTCACAAAACAAACTGAGGGTTGCTGGGGGGGAGGGAGGCAGGGAGAGGGTGGTGGAGTTATAGACATTGGGGAGAGTATGTGTCGTGAGTGCTGTGAAGTATGTAAACCAGGCGATTCACAGACCTGTTCCCCTGGGGCTAATAATACATTATATGTTTATAAATAATAAAAAATTATACAAAAATAAAATTCATGATCTCCAGGGTCACCTGGGTAGTTCAGTTGGTTGAGCTTCCTTGAGCTTCCAACTGTTGGTTTTGGCTCAGGTCATGATCTCACGGGTGGAATGAAACCCTTTATCAGGCTCCTTGTTTGGCAGGAAATCTGCCTTAGGATTCTCTCTCCCCCTCTGCCCCTCTTCCTTTCTCCTCTCTCTCTCTCTCTCTCTCTAATATATAAATCTTTAAAAAAAATAAAATTCATGATCTCCATATCTCATTTAGACATTGTTTCCTAGGACTACTAATAGCTGTCCAAGTCTGGGTTCCCTGGACATAGGAAGTAAGACAAAGATTTGCATGTGGAAGTTTTATTGAGAAATGCTCTTGGGTAAAACACCAGAAAGAAATATGCATGATTAATAGAAATACCTCATCCAGTACGAAGATTGAAAGAAAGGATAATTCAGAAGAGGTGACCCATGACCTGAAAAGGATTTTCTTAGTGACAGAGAAAAAGTGGGAACAAGTAACACATCTTGAGAAGAGTGAACTTCACACTCATACATGTAGTAGATGTGTATGGGAATCTCAAACATTGGATATTGCTGGAATGTAAAGTGGGAGGCAAAAGTAGTAAAAGATGAGGCTGGATGTTGGTATAGGGGTCAGCACGATAAACTTAAAAACTTGTAGGTAATGGGACAGGAAATGAAATAATTAAAATTGCATGTTGATCATTCTGGCAACTTAGAAAGAAGAGATTTGAGAGAAACTATATCAGAAGCAAGGAAAATGAGAGAAAATATATCAGATGCGAGGAAATTAGTTAGGAGGCATAAATGCATTCTCACCTCTACACATGTAACTATAAGTAATTAGTTTTATCACCTCCTCACTCTTCCATCATTCCCACCACCCTGAGTCCAGGATCAGATCTAATATTTTTAACAGGAGCTATTGAAAGAGACAGAGTCAAAGAGAGAGGAAGGAGGAGCAAGACAGACAGACAAACAGAGGCAGGGGATAGGAGAGAAGGGGAAAGGGGGAGGGAGGGAAGAGAGGAACATATTAGCTGCTAAGTGACTATATTTTTCTAATGATGTTTTTCTATTTTTACCATGGGTTTTAATAAATTTTTCATTAGATTTAAAACTGCTTTGTATAAAAACAAAGGTTTTGGGGCACCTAGGTGGCTCAGTGGGTTAAA
Organism: Martes martes; assembly: GCF_963455335.1. NCBI lineage: Eukaryota > Metazoa > Chordata > Mammalia > Carnivora > Mustelidae > Martes > Martes martes. The sequence goes on from NC_137888.1 coordinate 111,371,634, forward strand.
GCCTCTGCCTTCGGCTCAGGTCATGATCCCGGGGTCCTGGGATCGAGCCCCGCATCAGGCTCTCTGCTCAGTGGGGAGCCTGCTTCCTCCTCTCTCTCTGCCTGCCTCTCTGCCTACTTGTGATCTCTGCCTGTCAAATAAATAAAATCTTAAAAAAAAAAAAGGTTTTTTCTTACTCAAATTTTATTTAAATGTTAACAGATTTTATCTCTTTTTATTCCCTGTTTAGTAATTTCTTCCCAAAACTCTTCACATTTTTTAAAGATTTTATTTATTTATTTGACAGACAGAGATCACAGGTAGGTGGAGATTCTCTTTTTTTAAAATATTTTATTTATATATTTTTATAATATATATATATTATATTTTATATCTTTTTTTAAAAAGATTTTATTTATATATTTGAGAGATAAAGAGAGAACATGAGCCCAGGTAGCAGGTAAGGCAGGGGGAGAGGGATAAGCAGACTCCCCACTGAGCAGGGAGCCCAACACAAGGCTAGATCCCAGGCCCCTGAGATCATGAACTGAGCCAAAGACAGACACTTAACAAACTGAGCCACCCAGGCACCCTCTTCACTATTAGATTCTAACTGACTTTGGTTGAAAGCTAAATTAACAGGAATGCTCAAGGATTGGAATGTAAGAGGTATTTAGAACTCAAAATCTAGAGGCTGTTTGTTACTTATGATGGTCCAGTAATAAATGATTAGTATGGTAGAAGGCTCACTAAGAAACCCAAAAGAGATGTGCCTAAGAGAAATATTTAAAGAAATGGACTGATGTGGCTACCTGTTTAAAGATCTAGGTGGAAGACCATCCAAAGGAAAGCCTGTTATCCAATAAATGGGACCAGTGAGACATCATTTGGGAATTGCCTCAGGCTGGCATCAGGACTGTACACAGAAAGGTTGTTCCTGCCTGGAAACTACCTTTGCTGAGGAGAGCAACTCTCAAACCGATGAGAACCATTGGGAACACTGCCAGTACAAGCAGGGCCAACACAAGTCACTTCTTAGCAGAATGACTAGGGCCGAAAAAGTTGGTCTTTTCAATACACTTTTGCCATGAAGGGAAGCTAACAAGTTTTTCCAGGAATTGTGATAGGGTTGAAAGATTAGAAAGTGAGCATTATTTTACATGACCTTTAATTATAATTATACTCAGACCCAGTAGATGTTTTGCCCTCACAGAATTCACTAGGTCCAGAATGACCCTATATGAAGTTTATTTTGCTTCATAAAAATCCCGTGATACAGAATTAACTTATTTAGTGTTTATATGAGGAAACAGTGGGCTGTGACTTACCTAAAAATTGTGAGACCAAGAAGTGACTGAGTCAGGGCATGAACCAGTTCTTCCAAATCCAGTTCTAGTGGTTTATGGGATATGAATAAAAAGAAAAAAAATTGTGAAAATATATTATTAGCTATATGACCTTAGGAAAGTTACTGCACATCTCTGGTTGTGAAAGAGAGAGAAAGAGAGAAAGAGAAGAGGAGAGGAGAGGAGAGGAGAGGAGAGGGAAAAGATGGAGGAAAGGGAAAGGAGGGGGAGACAGAGAGGGAGAGGAAAGGAAAGGAAAAAAAGGAAAAGGCAAGGGTGAAGAGGGAGGAAAAGAAAGGTTAAAAGGGAAGAGGAAAGAAGGAAGGAAGGAAAGGGAAGAGAGAAAGGGCAGGAGAAAGAATAACATTGGAAAATATGCATCCTAATTCTTAGCTAATATCCTGGAAGATAGTATGGAAAACAGTTCAAGAGGTCTCGGGCCACCTGGGTAGCTTAGCTGGCTAAGCAACAGACTTGATTTCTCCTCGGGTCATGATCTCATGGTCATGAGATGAAGCCCCACACTGGGCTCTACACGCAGTGTGGAGCCCTTTTGAGAGTCTCTCTCCCTCTCCCTTTGCCCCTCCCTACCCCCTGCACATGCACTCTCTCTCTCGCTCGCTCTCAAAAAGAAAAAAAAAAAAAAAGCAGAAGAAGAAGAATGCAGTCTCTAGAGCATAACTTGCTAGAATTTATATATCAAACTGCACAATCTTGGAGAACTCACTTCACCTCCCTGTGAATCCATTTCCTACAAGAAAGTGGGGATAGTAATGGTACTTACCTCATAGAATTACAAAAATTAAATGAGCTCATTGGATAAAACAAACAGAAAAGCACCTGATGCATGGCAAGTGTTCTGTACATATTATTATCATTATTATTATTATTATTATTATGGAAGAAACTGATAATTTTATAATGCAACCATAAAAAGGCTTTTATTCTTTATGTGTAAAGTAAAAGTAATGGCTTATTTTAAAACATTATATTGAACTTCCCAGATTATAGCATAACTTACAATGTGTCACAAGTAGTACACAGGCAGTATTCTCATCTGAAAGAATGATCTGAATGAGAGCAAGAGAAGCAATTTCTCAAACGTCTGTCGTAAGATAAGGGTAAATCATCAAGTGTCTCCATATTTTGGATAAAATAGCCTGTGAGCATATACAATTCTATTTGATCTGATTTTGTGCTCACAAAGCAAAATTCTGGTTATTGATTCTATTCTACATGTTGATTGAAAATGAGAGAGTAACATCCTGGGTAATAGATAAGAATTTTTCCAGGTACTGGACTATTTTTTGTTGGTGGTGGGTTTTTCCCTCTTATGGTTTAGAATTACTTAGCATTTGACTTATCAGTCATTCTTCTAGAAGTTGGTTCAGTCTGATTTAGCCCTCTAGATTCTGATCCCTGTGAGTGAATTTTGGACCAGCAGAGTAGACACCACATCTGGACCATAGTCATCTCATTAAATACCATCAATCTGTCTGGCTTACACACACACACACACACACACACACACACACAGATCTATCTATCTATCTATCTATCTATAATGACAATTAGAAATATTTAAAAGTTTTAAAGGTCAGGATCAAAGAATGAAGGGCAATTTACATGGCCTCCTCCCCACCATCAAAATAGTAAAAAGCAAAGAAATAAGCTAATATTGATTGATACATACACCGAGGAGACACACACACACACACACACACACACACACACACATATCTACCAGCTTAACCAGAAATCTATGACTTCTCCCCTTGTGTCTTCACCATTGGCAAGATTTCTTTTGTACTTTATACCCAACAAGGGCTCAGAATGCACTAGTGATTCAATAAGAGTTTAATAAGGAGTTACTTCTAGGTACCTGGGTCTCTGCTTTGTGCTGCAAAATAATTAAATCAACTGTCTTGTAATATGGTGATCTTTCCAGAGGGTATTATCACCCTGGATATGGTAGAGTTAATTTGTATTGGGTTTTTTTTTGTTGTTTTTTTTTAAAGATTTTATTTATTTATTTGACAGGCAGAGATCACAAGTAGGCAGAGAGGCAGGCAGAGAGAGAGGAGGAAGCAGGCTCCCTGCTGAGTGGGGAGCCTGATGCGGGGCTCAATCTCAGGACCCTGAGATCATGACCTGAGCCGAAGGCAGAGGCCTTAACCCACTGAGCCACCCAGGCGCCCCAAGTTAATTTGTATTGTTAACTAAAACTTTCCTGCTACCTGCTTTCTTCTGATAGTAGGTTCTTTAAAAAAAAAAAAAAGTGAAAATCAGTTATTCTGATAGTAAACATCACATTCGATGTAGTCACATAATGTTAAACTGGAAGTTATTCTAGATCAATTGCCATTAGTACCTTTATAATGGAAGTTCCTAAAAAATCAGATGAAATTTAAAATTGATTTTGTCACCAGGGCTCTGAGTCACAGGATCTAATAAAGCAAACAAACAAAAAAAGCCCATTCTGATATTTATACTGAGGATCTAAATCTGAAACACTGTCTGATTTAGTATATAAATTTAAACAGCATTATTTCTCACAAAAAATATATGCATAAATAGAGAAAAATTACACATATGTGACCCATTCATTCTCTGGTCATCTTTTTCATCTTAGGTGTCAAGAAGCAACAAAATTTCAGTTTATGTATGTTCCCATAGGAAAAAAATTACCTAGAATACCATACCAGCTTCTGAAAAGACCTCATTCAAACAGTCCAGGACTTACATCCAGTCGGCAAATTCTTTCTCAAATTGTCTTGCATTCTAATTCTTTATTCAGCTTCCCCTCCAAATAGAACTACCAACCTGCCATTCTTGAAGAAGCCGCCAAATTTCCAATACCTAGACCTAGTCACTCTGCCTGACTGAATATAACTCTATGTATCTAAATTTCACTCTTCTACACCCCATACATTATAATCATCTCGCTTAGTATCATACTAGAGTATAAGAAGAGGATCTATTTATTATAGTGTCTTTCTACCATTTGATTACAATTTAATACTATATACTCTATGGCATTTATTAAAAGCATACAAATAAGGAGAAAGACAGACATTTCAGCTGCCTAGGAATCTGGAAATCTATATTCTACACAATTCTATGTATGTGAATCTTTCCGGAAGTAAAAAAAGCTTAATGAAAAAAAATCAATCATGGTCAGTTTGTTCCTCTAGAAATTTTGATCCGGAAAGAGTAAAAAGAAACTATGTATATACAAATGTTGTTTTTTGTTTATTCCACAAACACTTACTGAATACCATGTATATACCTAAAATTATAGAAGGCAATGGAAGTGATAGAAAAATACAGAGGTCAGTTACAAATTCCATTCTTTAGGAGTAAAGAGGCATAACCATAATAAAAGGTCAAAAGTGACACATTGTAAAAAGAGAGATGGCTGTGCAGCTAAAAGGAAGAAGAGAGGTTGTGTCAGCTGGGAGAATCTCAGAAAGTTTCATGTTAAAACAAGATGTTTCCATTTGTCTTCAGCAAATGTCAACCACAATGGAAACACATTAAGACAGCTAAGTATAAAACCCTTCAGCATGAATCTGTTTCCATGGTGTCAATTCTATATGTTTATATAGATCTTTTTCTTGGTCTTATGAAAAATATTTAAATAAATCTATGCAAACAAAAGCAGTGAAAGCCACATTTGCCACAAAGCACTCATGTTCTTAGATATTAGTGATTTGGAAGGTCATAGTGTATATTCCCACCCTGAACTACCTCTTTTTTAGAGATTTGGGGAATTATTTTCAGACTATTCCCCCTTGGAAACTACTGATGCTGTATGATTTCATCAGCACAAAATAGTTTCATGAGTAGGAAGGTGCTTATTTCAGGAGCTAAGTTTTGTCTTTCACAAATTAGAAGGCCTAGAGGTCAGTTTATGAACCAATTACAGTTTATTTCAGGATGTTTCTTGCCTTTGGGGTATCTCTGAAAAGACATACTCCAGAAGCTGTACTTTCCTTTTTTAGATGAATGTATGGATTCCTGTGGTGAAGACAGAAGCAACAAAGAAATCCTGTTCAATTAATAAATTCTGGAATGCTGTCATTAATAAATACAGTAGTTATTTTAAAAGTGAAGCAAAGCAATTAATTTTTAAAAAATTAACTGAATACATGTTTATTTAGTTTCTATAAGGCTCCACAGTTTGAGGCACAGTGGACACAGCCATGAAGAAGGCAAACAATGTCTTTGCTCTCCATGCATCTCATGTTCTAGATGTGTGAGATATGGGCAGAGGGCATACAATAGTTAGGAGAGGAGGTAAAATACATTTGATTAACAAGTAAACAAATTTTAAAACATAATTTCAAACAGTGATAAGTGCTATGAAGACAGTAATGGAAGGTGACGATAAAGAATTGAAAGGGACTTTAGGTGGGCAAGGAAAGGAGGCATATATAAAAGGTGATATTTGACCTGATTTGTGGGTTTTCAACTTACAAAACAACAAGCTAGTAAAAATATAAGCAGAAAAGCAATTAGGGGAAAGATCCTAAGGTAGAAAACAGTTAGGAAGATTCTAGAACCAAAAAAAAAAAAAAAAAAGTTAAGAGAGGAATGGTGACTGAGGCTTAGGATACCACAAAGTGAATCTGTAGGGTTAAGGAAGATAGTTTAGGTTTGTGTAGTGTATATAAGTAGTCTGGATTTTATTTCTCAAAGCCCTGATTTGAAACCATGGTAAGGATTTCTGTATACCTTTGTATGTATTAGTGAGATGACTATTTTATTTTTATATTCATTCAAAAAGCTATCCATTTTTGAGGAACACATACATGCTAGAGTCTGGAGTTCAGGGACAGAAGGTAAACCAGAGGACAGACTTGATACTTACTGTGTAAGAATGTGTACGGTGATAGAAGAGAAAGCACTGGAATCCCTGGGTATATTACATTTATAAAGTACTATGGATATTTTAAGGACTGATCTATTTTCTAGTTGGTAATATCCTTGCATATAGCATAGCATGTAAATTGAGCCTGGAAATATAGGTATGAATTGAGTGTGTGGAAATAGAAGGTGGAAGATGCTTAAAAATGAGATTAAGACAGAAAGAAAAATACAGGGCACCTGGGTGGCTCAGTGAGTTAAGCCTCTGCCTTTGGCTCAGGTCATGATCCCAGGGGCCTGGGATGGAGCCCAGCATCAGGCTCTCTGCTCAACGGGGAGCCTGCTTCCCTTCCTCTCTCTCTGCCTGCCTCTTTGCCTACTTGTGATTTCTGTCTGTCAAATAAATAATAAATAAAATCTTTAAAAAAAAAAAGAAGAAAGAAAGAAAAATGCAGAACCTTTTCTGGAACACAGAAAACAGCAAGTACAATAAAGTTGTTGTTGATACAGTGCCCATATAGGAGGCAATGAGGGGAAATTCATCTATTCACCTATTCGGAGAATATTTATTGAAAAAGTACAATGTGGGAGGTACCAAACTAGCTACTGGTGAACAGTAGTGAAGAGAGTCGTTGTTTTTATGGAGCAGTCCAGTAGGGGGCGACAGACATTAAACAAGTTAAGTACAGACCACAAAGCTGTGATGAGTGCTTTGGAGGAAAATAAAACTGAGACAAAGGAAAGGCAGTTCAATAAATGGTTAAACTTGCACTAAGAGTGATCAAGAAAGGCCTCTCTAAAAAGTGACATTATAGCAGAGACCTGAAGGACACAGGAGAGTAACTCATGCAAACATCTCAGTAAGAGTCATCACAGCAGAAGAGGCTATAGGCAGAAAAGCCCAGAAGGAGGAGTGAAATGTTCAAGAGAAAGTATAGAGATTGGGATAACTGAAAGACTGTGAATGAGCTGGAAAGGGATAGGAGATGAGGTCAATAAGGTGAGAGGGAAGGGACAGGATCGAGTCATGGGCTATATAGCACCTCAAAAATGATAAAAGTTGAGAAGCCCCAGGAGGACAATGAATAGTAGAATATTTCATTTTCAAGAGACACTGTGACTGTTGTGTTGAGCAGAACCAAAAATGGTAGAACAGAATCAAATGGAGCACATAGGAGGCTATTGCAGTTATCAAGGTGAGTGATGGTGGCCTGCAGCTGGGTCTTTATGGAAGAAGTGATAAGAATGGAACAAATTCTGAAAACACTGAACTGATAGGATTTGATAATGTAAATACTGGGCCAAAGAGAAGTCAAACTGACACCAATATTTTTTCGGCCAAGTAACTGGAAGAAAGGGGTCGCCATTCATTCAGATGAAGAAGACTCTAGGAAGAACAAGTATTTATTAGCATGTCTAGATGTCACTTTCAGATATAGTAAGTTTTGAGATGCCTATCTGTAACAAGATAGCTGAATCTATTCATCGAGAGTTCAGGGAAGATGGTCTGCAAATAAAAATTTGGGAGTCATCAGGAGTTACATGATATTTAATAAACTTTGTGACTGGAGTATAATAACCACAGGGTTGGGGTGCCTGAGTGGCTCAGTGGGTTAAAGCCTCTGCCTTCGGCTCAGGTCATGATCCCAGGGTCCTGAGATCGAGCCCCACATCGGGATCTCTGTTCAGTGGGGAGCCTGCTTCCTCCCTCCTCTCTCTCTGCCTGCCTCTCTGCCTACTTGTGATCTGTCTGTCAAATAAATAAATAAATTCCTTAAAAAAAAAAAAATAACCACAGAGTAAGTCTACATGAGAAAAAAAGATCAAAGACTGAACCCTGAAGCAGTGCAAAATTTAGAGTCCAGGGAGAGGAGGTAGAAAGCAGCCAAGGAGAGGGTGCTAATGAGGAAAAAAATAATAGAGTCAAAAGGAATTAGTGCCCCAATAACTAAATGAAGCAAAGAAAGAGTAATCAACTGTGACAAATGCTTTCAAATAATTTGAGAACTAAAAAGTGACAATTGGGGCACCTGGGTGGCTCAGTGGGTTAAGCCTCTGTCTTCGGCTCAGGTCATGATCTCAGGGTCCTGGGATCGAGCCCCCCTCCCCCTGCCCTGGCCTCCCTGCCTCTGCCTGCCTCTGCCTGCTTGTGATCTCTCTCTCTCTCTGTCAAATAAATAAATAAATAAATCTTTAAAAAATAGAATAAAATAAAAAGTGACAATTGGATTTAGCAATGGGGAAGTAATTAGTAACCTTGACCAGAGCAGTCTGAGTGGATTGGAAATAATTGAAACCTTATCAAAGTAGGATCAAGAGAGAAAAGATGGAAAAGAATTAGCACAGGTTAAGTCCTCTGAGAGGTTTTGTGGTGAAAGGTGGCAAAGACACAGAACAGTAGCCGGAAGAGGATATAGGGCCAAGAAAAGGTTTGCCTGAGACGGGAGAAAATTTAGCCTAGCTGTGTGCTGCTGGCCGTGGTCCAGTTGAGAAAGAGAAATTGATGAGATAGACCAGAGAAAGAAAACTGCGGAAGTGATGCATTTGAGTTCTCCAGAGAGTTGGCGTCTAGGGCCTTGATGGTTTATCCATACTAGTAGGAATGAAAGCCAAGTATATTGATACTAATATTTATAAGGGAGTAGACGTGGTAGTAGAAACTTATAGAAAGTCTTTTTTTAAAGATTTGCTTATTTACTTATTTTAGAGAGAGAGTGAGCAGAGGGAGGGGAAGAGCAAAAGGGAGAGAATCCTGGAGCAGACTCCCCGCTGAGCCAGGGCTAGAGCCCATGACACAAGACCATGGCCTGAGCTGAAATCAGGATTCAGCCCCTCAATCCACTGAGCCACGCAGGTACCCCTAGAAAGTCTTTTTTAATTGCTTTCTTCTTCTCAGTGAAATAGAAAGCAATTTAATTGGCTGAAAGTACAGGAAAGAAGGTGATTGTAGTGGTTAGAGAAAAAAGATTTAAAAGCGTAAAGGATTAGGAGAAAAAATAATCGTTAAATGGATTATGAGTCAGGAGAAAAGGTCTCTTTGGGATTAGCAGGTATGCATTTAAAAGTGGTATCATTGCATAAAGTGTGTGTTTTTCTCCAGGATGATGGCAGGTCCGTGTAAGGGCCAAGCTTGCAGGATGGCATATTTGATAACTCCAAATCTCATTCCATGTCTGTGACTGCGTTAAGAAATAAAAAAGCAAACTGTAACTAAAATGTCACTGTGAACATTTGTATATCAAAAAATAAAAGTGGCTCTCCTCTTTTATCAGCTCAGGAACAAAATCTAAAGTCTGGTTGCCCAAAACTAAAGTTGGTCGATATACTAGTAGCTCAGCACCTAGTAAGTGAACAATGGTGTTGAATGCTGGTACATCTATACTGATTTTCAAGGATAACATGGAACATTGCCATCTGGTCTGGTTAGCATATTTTTTTTTATATTCAATTCTTACTGAATGTATTTCATTTGAATTCAGGGGAATAAACCAAAACGCTAAAACAAAGCCAGAAAGTCTTCCCTCTGTTTATATGTTTCTGTAATTCTTGTGACAAAATGTTGTGACAAACCCATGGCTCATAGTGGGTGCATGAGGTTTAAGTGGTTTCATCTCAAACTGGAAGCAGCTGTGAGGACGGGTGAGGTGACCAAATGCTGTATTACAAAACCAAAACAAAACCACTGTTCACTGTCTTCGTCTCTGCAGAGCACCAAAATGATGTGTTTCAAGGATCAGCAAAGGTCCAATTGAAACTTGTCTTCATTCAGAGTTAGGATTGAATCCAAGACCAGCAAAGAATTCAGTTGTTGAGGGATTAGCATGAAGCATTAGCACTTTAGGTTCTAGAGGAAACTGTTAGGTATTGACCAAAGCACACAGAGCCTGGTGATTAACCATGTTGAGATCTCTTCACCTTCTACAAACACCATACTCATAAGCATTTTAATATTCTGCCCCTTTTATATCCCCCACGAGTCTATCTTCTCTTTCCCCTCTTTGGTTTCATTTCTGCCTATCACTCCTGATTCAGCTCATATTCATTTATGAAATCACACTTGCCCTGATCTTTAGAGATCAGGTAATGCTCATCTAACCCCTTTATTTTATAAATGTGGAAATATGTCCCAAGATATATTATTATATTATTATATATAAAAATGTGACTATATAAAGATTTGGCAGTCATACCATTTACTGGAGGTTTCTAACTCCTCTAAGTTCCTACAGTTTAATTACAGCACAAATAACACTTATCTTAACTAGAGAAAGACAACTGCCAGTTTACAAACATTCCATTTGTAAACAACATAATCCCATGTTGAGTCTTGGGGAAGTTACCTATGCTTTCTTCATAGATTCAGAAATATGGGAGAGAGCAGGACCACTGTCGGGGTTTTTAAATCTTCCAAGATCTGAAACTAGCACTTTGATTTGACAGGTTCTCTACTATAGCACCATACATTACCTTTATTCTTATGTTATTCAAACACCTCGGATTTTCCAACTCCTTATCAATGATAGCAAGATACAAGGATAGCAAGATAAAATTTACTGTTTCCTTGATAGGAATGAAGATTTCAAAATAGGTAATGTCAGGTCACTTGGAATGGAGTAGTGATCTAGGATAGAAAATAATCGAATGGTCTACAATTTCCATGAGTGTGTGTGTGTGTGTGTGTGTGTGTGTGTCTCACATATCATATAAACTAACAACTAAAACTCAAAAAAGTAGAGTAAAAAATCCTAGAAGACCACCTTGCACCTTGCATACAAGCTGAGGTCAGAAAGCCAGCTTTTCCAGTCTGAAACCACCAATGTTCCCTCTCCTCCTCCAAGTGTGACAAGCATTGCCAATAGTTGCATTTTCCCAGCCAAGAATTGACCACCGTCTCATCTGTCTCCTCTCTACAGTGGTGACAAATTCCTTTTAAGGTTGTAATCAGTAAAGAGCTTTGAGAAATAGAACAGTCTTGGTTTCCTTTCCTGAAAGACTTAAAAGCCTATGGGACATAGCATGGAATTAGGATACCTAAGCAGCGTCCAAATATCCCTAAATGAGCCAGCTTTCTTACTCACCTCCTTTAAAAGACATGTTGTCGTATATTCAGGATGTGCAGTTCTCAAGCACTTTCTAACCCAAACTCTTAAAAAGCTCCCAAGTGATTGGCTTCCTGACTTCCCTAAGGATGATTGGCTTCCATGCATAGCCCTTCATTAAATCAGCAGATTTAAATAAATGCCAAGATTGGCACTAGTTGGGATCTCAGGACTTAAAGTAATAAGATCATCAACACTGAGGAAAGGTCACATAAGAGGCCTTTGGAAGCAAGGATTATTATTTCAGTGAACTGACTTCTCATTTCTTCCATGATGATTTTTTCATTCTCTGAACTTTTAATTTTAATAGGTACCATTATTACCACTTGTATTTGCTAGTACTCTCAACAAATATGGAATCAGACCTGAATCAACAGCTTTGACTCAAATAGTAAACATGTATTGATCACCTAATATATGCCAGTAACCGAGCTAGGTTCTAAGAATATAAAAATGAAAAAAAAAAAATTGTCTTTTAGGGGTTGGCATAACAGCAATTCCAGAATACTCAGTGAACCAAAGCATAGAATTTTAACTTTTAAGCAAAGCAGAAAATAAATAAATAAATAAATAAAACCTTACTTCCATAAGGCAAAAATTCAGTTGCTATGATCAAATGCTCCCTGAATAAAGATTTCATAAATTAGTTGATTTATATAAAATTCCAAATCCCAAGGATAGCAAGTGAAATGAAATGAAAAGACATAAATTATCATTCTTCCATTTCTCTAAGGAGAGGTACAATTTGTTCTTTAGAATACTGGTTCTATATGAAATTACAAATGGACAAATGAGGCATTGGTCCTTTAAACTTGATTCTAATGCATCTTAAAATCTAGAAAAGTAGATTTTAAAACTATATAAACAGTGATCTTATATATATATATATTAAAGTATATATAGATATAAATCAGTGTATATACAAGAAAAGGTTATAAACAAAATCTAACACTATAGAAGAATTGGGAAAGTATATTCAAAGATATATTCTGACACAGAAGAACAAATATTTCCTACATCATGCAAAATCTTCAAAAGCATAAGATGTAGATGGAAAATGTCTCAGTTTGCTGTAAGAAACTAGACACCAAAACTGCCCTCTGGAACACACACACACTAAAAAAAGTTTATATACTGATTCAAAATCTCCTAAATAATATATTTAAAAATCTGACAATAAACTGAAAGAGTAATATATTCTGATAAAATGAAAAACTTCCCAAGAATACAATAAAAATCTTTGCCTCATTTGCTATTTATTTATTTTGTTAGAACTTGTTTAGAATTTGTTATGATTTGCTTGATATATTTCAACTTCATTTTCAACTCTTAAAGTTTTAAATGATCAGAGCCCAGCTAGTTCAGTCATTAGAGGATGAGACTCTTAAAAGCTTTTTTCTTTTTTTTAAAGATTTTATTTATTTATTTATTTGACAGACAGATCACAAGTAGGCAGAGAGGCAGCCAGAGAGAGGAAGGGAAGCAGGCTCCCTGTCGAGCAGAGAGTCCAATGAGGACTCCATCCCAGGACCCTGGGATCATGACCTGAGCCAAAGGCAGAGGCCTTAACCCACTGAGCTACCCAGGAACCCCTAGACTCTAAAAGTTTTTAAATGTCTCTTCAGTATAGTATTAAACTGAATAGTTTTGTAGCTTTTTAAAAATAATTTGTTAGTTTTATTTTACCCAATTTGAAAGTATGTATCTTTTAGAGGGGAGAATTGTTTCTTTATATTTATTGTGATCCTAATCTGTTGTTACTATTTCTCCCAACTTTTTCCCCCTAATTTTACGGTAAATTGGGTAGGACATTATGTGTTTTTTCCCCCTATGTTTTGTTGAAGTTAGAATTTTATTTTTAATATTTGTACCTCTCATTATTTAAAATTTGTATTTCCTGTTTTAATCTTTCAAATTAAATTTAAACATGTCTTTAACCATCTAGATTTGCTTAATATCTATATCCACTTGGTGAACAAAAGAAACTTTAGCCCAATTTTACTTTCCTTCCCCCTTCACCCCAACTCAGTTATCTCTCATTGTAGAGAATCTGGAAATTTAATAGCAGATTTTTATTTATATCTTAATTTTTACAATGTTCATCAGTAATTATATAAACTGTGGTTTTAGTGTTTTCTTCACTAGTGTGTTGTATCTTATATCTTCCCATTTTTGCATTCATTTTTTATATCATTAAAATATAATTTCAATCAAATCTTTTAAAATGGTCTGAACCCTGAACCCAAAAATATTATCTGAAAGTGTTTTTTTGTTTTGCCTTTCCTCTAGGTTGCTAGTTGACTGTGAATGATTCCCATTTCAAAAGCATAGCTTTTCATAATGTTAAAGATATGTGTTAAATGTCAAATGTTAAAAACCAATGCCAATCTGCTTCTGTAGGCAACATACTGTTACTGCCATCGCCGTGATTGCTGTTGTGTTTTCCACACACTCTGGGGCTCCCTGCCAAGCTTGATAAATGAACTCAAGAGTGAAACTGGGAAAGTGCTTGGAATTTGCGATCTGTGTAATCAACTGTGTTGTTGTTTTTCTCTTTTTCTCACTATTGATGATTTTCTCTTCTACATTATCTCTACTCTCTCCTTTCAAAACTCCATTTGGCTGATGTCGAAATATCAGGATGTATGCTCCATGTATCCTAATTTTTCCCTTTAGCTCTCAGGGTCTTTGGCGTTTAGCATGGAGGCCCAATGTTGTGGTTATTGCTTTTTTTTTTTTTTTTTTTAATTGTGTCCATTCTGAAAATCAGCTTAGTTTTAAGATCTTGATTTTTTTATGTAACTATAGAAAAGTTAAAAGAAAATGAAAATTAGCACAAATATTCTCACCAAACACAAAATATTTTCTCATATTTTCCTGCAGTCCTATTTTACAGATAGACTTGAAGTCGTTTCTACTCACCTTCTTCATTCTCTTCCTTCATTTACTGAGGCAACTACTATCATACTATCATGAGATGGTATGGCCCTCAAGCCATTTTTTTTTTTAAGATTTGTTTATTTATTTGAGAGAGAGAGAGAGAGTGTGTGTGTGGGAGGGCATGAGTGGGAGTGGCAGAGAGAGAGAGATGGAGAATCTCAAGCAGACTCCACGCTGAGCACAGTGCCTGACATAGGACTCAGTCTCCCAATACTGAGATCATGACCTGAACCAAAACCAAGATTCCAAAGCTTAATTGACTGGGTCACCCAAATGCCCCCTCCTCAAGCCACTTTTAGTTACTTTTACCTAGGTATATATCCATAAATAATATATAGTGTGTCTTTTAAATTATACAACTATCATTTCACAATATATATTGTTTGCATCTTGGTTTTTTATTCAATATGCATTTTAATACCTAGCTATTTTATATAGTTCAGTCATTTTAAATATTATATGATATTCCATGATATAAATATACATTATTGTCCAAATATATTTTCTTTTGAGTGGAGAACTAGGCTTTTCCAACAGATTTTGCTACTATACAAAATACTTAAAGTATTCTTACACAGAGTAAGGATATTGTTTTGTATTGCCTCCATGTTAGTAAGTGTACATTAAACTGAGCGCTCTATAAAACTATTCAGTGTCTAATTTACCAGAATATACCCAACTTCCGACTGCCTCCAAAGTTTCTCTTACATGTTTTGGGGTTATGATTTTCTCTAGTCTCATTTCAATGACATTTCTTTTCCTCCTTTTCATAATTCTTCAACTATTGTGTTGAATATTATGTTTCCTATTTCTGATGTTATAATGGGTTGCTTTACTCATATAGAAACATACTGTGTATTTTATGTGTATATCATTATATATTGTTTTCAACCCATTCACTTCTCTCTTTTGCACCTACTGTAAGTCCTTTCACTAGGATTTACACAAGGACCTCCTAAGGGTTGATCCCTCTTCTATTTTCCATCCTCTTTATCAATTTTCTGCAACATTAGGGTTATCTTTTAAAATTACAAGTAATCTCCTATCACTACTCCATATTCGTAAAGCCCTTGATATTTTTCCATCTCATTTAAGCTAAAATATAAATTGTTACTCTTTCTACAGGTTTCTGAATGATGCTGACCTTGTATACTATTCCTCCAATCTTACTTCCTTCCAACTTGCCCTCATTTTCCCTGTTTTAGCCATTTGTAGATTCCTTTTTGCTTCTCATATACTAGTCTTAGAGTCTTCACATATACCATTCCCTGTGCTTGGAAAGCCTTCCTTGTTCTCTACAATTTGCTAATTCCTTATCATTATATCTCAGCCTAGTTTTGTATTTGCAGAGGAGGAGATCAGGAAAGAAATTATCTTTCTCTTCTGCACAGAGAAAAGATATATTGTTGTGTTTCTAAGGACTGCTGTTCCTTTACTTCAGCATGAAGGCAAAATATTTTTATGAGGTGTTAAGAGCTGAGCCCTTTCCTGATGATGGACAATAAGCTGAAAGCTCTCTTTAGTCTGTTAGGACATAAGTGAGAAGGATCAACCTAGAGGAGATTTGGAAAAGGACATGGGTAAATAATACTAAATTTGGATACCTGAGTCCCATCCAAAGAGAAATTCAGAGATTAACTAGTGACCTGAAAGCACCAGGACAATGGGCTGGAAGGAATAACAGGACCACATGCAGTTGTCCAGGTCTATGCAAGTCTTAGGCAATGACTCCCATTATAGGGGCCCTGCAATGCCTCATCAAAGCAAGATAAAATTACAATTACAACTCTAATTATTAAACTCAGTGTTTAACTTTAAGCATGTCACTTTATCCTTATATACATCATCAATTAATGTGATAATCTCAAAGATTTTATAATTGTCTAGAACCTCTTCAAAGCCCAAATTTAAAAAAAAAAGAAACTAAAAAACCAAAAAACCAAAAAAAAAACCACTTTTTTTTTTTTTTTTTTTTTAGAAGACCCTGTTGGTCACTTAGGGCAACATGAACTGGAAATCTCCTTGGAAAGGGGGCCAGTTTGTTTCACGTTATTGTCTAGGTTTGTTTTACCTTATAATTCTGTCCCATATTTGGGAAGTGAGAAAGTACCTGGTATAGTACTCATTCTTTCTGGTTCCCCTCAAGACTCTGAAATGATTGTACCATACACAGATTACAGATCATGCATAAGCTTTCAAACAATAAAGATGTAATTTCAGGAATAGCAGAGAATTTACCCTGTTCTTGTTCTTCAATTAGTTGGAATGTCTTGGGCTGGAAATCTTTTTGGAACAATCCCTAACACCTAGTTAGTCTTGCTTGTCAGTTTATACGGTAGGTCTCTGGGTGCCAGAAGAACATGTCAACCCTAGAAAGTGATTTTATGAGGAAGCCCATTTAACTTTTATGTCTTCACCAGGGCAGTCATTATTTCTGCTAGTAAAAGATTTCTAAATTGGCTTATAATGTCAAGCACAACATTTAGGATGCAAGTGTTTTGGTGGTCTGAACAGTGAATAAAAGGGGTTAATAACAGTCCTGTGCATGTGATTGTCCTTTGAGCTGACTGGCTTGTGAGCATCGCATACTTTTGAATGTCAACTCAATTTGTAAAAATAACTTGGACTCTTAAACACTTAGGTCTGTATAATAATTTATGGACATCAGATTAGAATCCCATAGAGTGATTTGGAAATTTATTTAAGCAGATTTTATTCCAGGAAAATCTCACCATGTATATTTGATAGCTAAAACAGTGTGCTAAATGTTCCAGGCAATTGCCTGCTAACTTTAAATCTTGTATATTCAATATAAAATTATGCCTACTGAATTTTCAAGGAAACAAAATCAAATCTTATTTGATTTTTTTTCTTGCAATTCCACAGTATATTTATATAGAGTTAAGAGCAGGAATGGATTCAGATACCACCTGACCCACTCTCTGTTTTTCATGTGAGAAAACTGAGACCTAAGGAGGAAGTGGATAATATGGTTCTACAGAAATTTACCGCAGAGCTAAGAATAGAACACAACTTTCCTATACCCGATGTTCTTTCAACTGCACCCCAGATCATACCAAGCCTAATGACACATAAATGTCCTATATAAATGTGTGGATATCTAAGAATATAGAGTTTCAACCTCTAGTTCTGGTACAGCAACTACTAAAATGAGGTAAATTCTTTTTTTTTTTTTTTTTTTTTTTGCTCAAGGGTAAAGTAAATAAACTTTTGAAAGAAAACTGTGAACAATTTCTAACACATATTTGATCATTAATATTCTCACTGATTAAGAAAAAAGCAACCAAATTATTTGAATTCTAATAAAATCATTTTACAATGATGGATTTCTTTTTTTAAATTTTTTATTTAAATTCAATTAGCCAACATAGAGTACATCATTAGTTTCAGATGTAGAGTTCAGTAGTTCATCAGTTGTGTATAACACCCTATAATGTATTTCAAGTATGAGAGGAAAATATGGAAGGAATAAAATGAATCAAGTAGCCTTCTAGGATATTTATTCAAATGTAAACAGCCCTGCCTATGTAGTTGGAACTAGAAATGATAGAAAAACTTGGAAGAAAATGGCTTCCTTGCTGAGTTTCCCAGCTTATCAGCTTATACTATTTCACTTCACGGATCTAAAATGCCATGCTGAACAATAAATGAGGCAAAGGATTGTTTTGACAATTTATAGCTTAATAAGTTAAATTTTAGATTCACTCAATTATTTGACCATGTATCATCCAGCTTGATTTGGATTTGAACTTACTCAAAATCAAATCAATTTCTTATATAGGAAGGACTGAGATGAGGAGCAAGTCACAGCGAAAAATGCCAAAAAGATTGATTTTTTTTTTTACCAACTAGAGTATAATCCTATTTTTATTTGTACTCTTTTATAATCTACTAAAATTATAAATTGCCGATTTGAAATGGTAAACACTTATTGCAAATTTAATCTTTTCTCTTCCTTTCTCTTTTTTTTTTTTTTTTTTTTTTTGGACTTATGTTCAAGCCATCTGTATGGCTACATTTTTCAAGATAATGAGCCTGAAAAGTTTTGTTCTGTTTTTTTAAACTTGAAACATAAATTCCCATGAGAATTTTCAGAAAAAATTGTGACCGTTTAAGAAAATGTTGCTTCAGAGTAATGACTCCACAGAGAAGGGACTTCTCCTCATAGCAAGGACAGTTGATAGAGAGGTAGCTACTCTTATTGTGGTATTTTGTAATGTATATATTTGTTAAATCACTATATTGTGCACCTGAAACTAACATAATATTGTAAGTCAATTGCACTTGAATTAAAAATAAAGGCCAATTAAAGAGGATATCTTAGGATGACTGGGTGCCTCTGTCATTTGAGCATCTGCCTTTGACTCAGGTCATGATCCTGGGATCCTGAGATGGAACCCGGTGTCAGGTTCCCTGATTGTAGGGAGCCTGCTTCTCCTGCTCCTTCCCACTTGTGCTCTCCTTTGCTCTCTCTCTCTAATAAATAAAATCTGTAAAAAATTAAAAAATAAAGAGGATAATATATTTTTTCTACAGAACAAACACACAAATACAATAAGTTTCTTATCATGGCTGTGTTAAATTAGAGTAAGAGGGAAGTTCTGTAGTTCCATTTTCCACAATAGAGAATACTAAGGAGTAAAATAAAGAAAATATATTCAGAGTTTTTCAAATTCTTTTATTCATTTTAAATTTTTCTAATTGAAAGCCATTCATATCCAGAATTCTATAGTTTCATCTGACATCAAATTATGTCTTAAAGAATCATACCTAAATTTTAAGATTTGTGTATTATTTGCATATTAATTTATGGAGATCAGAAAGCAATTTTTAAACATATTCCTTTTTTCTTTGTTCTTTGAATCTTTCTTCCTGCCCATGCAACAACTTACTGTTGTTGACATAAGTGTTTTCTGTTATTTTTTTTTAAAGAAATGAATTAATAAAGTCACATATACTCAAGTTTAATCTTGGAGAAAATTTTTGTTGAAATCTTCATTACTAAGTTATTTTTCAGTTTATCCCATAAAATTAACTCTCGACCCAGATTCCTACAAGCAAATATAAAGTCATGGAAACAGATAGAGATAGGAAAAGACTAATAATGTAAAAAATCTTTAGTAGGATCAGAGTGAGAAACAACACAGCAACCGACCAGCGCCCTTTATTGGGTATTTTTCTGCATTAAATTCTTTGTTAAAAATCCTTCCATAGAGTCTTTAATCATCAAAGCAACCTTAGTAAGTGGGTACTATGAAATACATCCATAAGGAACCTGAAAATACTTAAGTAACTTGAAAAATGTTACGGAACTGGCCAGAGGCAAAGCTGGTAAGTAGTATATTTAGAATGTATCCCTCTCCTTGTGAGGTTCTGCTAAGCTCTGTGTGAGCTAGCCCTTACCTGCACATATGACAGCATCTCCCCCCACTGCCCTCATGATGACTTCAGGCTCCACCCACTTCAATCACTGCTCCCCCTCAAATTTGCCCAGCTGATGCTCTCCCTGAAAAGCTCTTCCCTTGGATTGTTCAATGTTTCAATTCATCATTTCACTGAAGTTGCCATATAAACCTCCTTAGAGAGGCCTCTCCTCACTAACTCACTTAAAAACCACCATCAACCTCATCACTCCATCCCCTTCCTGGCTCTCCCTGCATGCTTTTTATTAAATCTTAGCTTATTTCCTTTTATATCTGCAAATTCCACGGGGGCTGAGCCCTAAGAGCAGCACTGTTCACTGCTGTGAGTTAGTCCTCTGACAATGCCTGGCACTTAGCATGCATTAACTATATACAGAAGATAAAAAAAATTATGAAAAAAAAATTTATTTCTTGGTCTAGGCAGGCACACTTGCTCACTTTAAATCATATTGAAAAAAGAATTTTGGAGTATACAGATATTTAGGAGATAGCAGGTTATTTTATGAAAGCACATTTAGACTACACATTAGGTCAAAATTATCTCCTGATTTTTACATATAACATCTAGCCGATGTTTTTATTACAGTGTTTAAAGGAGGAGGAAAGATGGATGGATGGACGGATGGATGGATTTTATTTCTCAACACTTATGTATCTCAAAGTGATTCACAAATTGCAGAACCTTTGATTATCTCAAAGAACCACAGATGGAGTAGCAAGGATAGATGGCTCAGCACCCAAGACAGGGATCTCTGGCTTGTTTCCCTCTTTTGCAAAGTCAAGGAACTGGGTCTGATGTTTTCTAAGATGCATTCTTGTTGATTGTCTACAAATTGGTGATTGTAATTAAAAAAAAAATAATCAGAACTCTGAAATATTGAAAATGAGAATACAATTATACTAATTTAAGTTTATAAATTATAGCTGTAAATGCCAATAACCAGCAAGAATCCTTCTTGATTAGTGAATATTATCTGCTTATTAACTGTGTGACATTAAGGGAATAGCTTCATCTTTCTATGCCGTAATTTCTTCACTTGTAAATTGGAATTAACTACAGTATACACCTTATGAGGTAGTTGTTAAAATTAAATGAGCTGATGTGTGATGCACTGTTAATATAGTACGCAGCATATTATAATTGCTAAATAATTGTCAGCTAGTAAACACAAACACAGTTAATGAACTTAAAGTTTTAAGAACAAGTTAAAGTGAAATATGGTACCGGATCTTCCTAAAACTATTAATATTTTTCTACACTCATTTTTCGAATGAAAGAGGGGATGTAGGGGATAATTAAAAAGGCAAATTTGAAAGAAGACATGATTTAATTAATATAAATTCTGAATCCTCTCAGTTCAGACAAAAGTATTTACGCAGATATACTAGTGCTGCTTTTTTTCGTATTAGGAATATGTTATAAGAAAATGCACAAAGGAATTCAACACTTACCACAAAAAGAAATGCATATGTCTCTTCTTTAATAAAACCAGGAAGCGATGATTTTGCCAAACCACATGCTAGGAAGAACCCTTGCAAGATGTTTCAGTATTTGAACCAAATCAGAAGAAAACCAGAAGAGATACTCACATTTAGAATTAGGCAATGTACAGATTTTACTAAAAGTTTGTGAGAACTTCCTAAATAACATAATTAAGATTCTTTTGTTTGAGTAATAAAAACATAGATAGATGTCTATATATCTGTATATTTATATCTATATCTATATATGTTATATATACATATATACAACATATATATCAGTGA
Source organism: Martes martes (assembly GCF_963455335.1). Lineage (NCBI taxonomy): Eukaryota > Metazoa > Chordata > Mammalia > Carnivora > Mustelidae > Martes > Martes martes. Next base: position 111,393,078 of record NC_137888.1, read on the forward strand.
GCCTCAAAAGAAGAAAATAGATTTCCTGTGGGTCACTACTCACTCCCTACTCAGTAGAGAATTAGGGAAGGTGAAGCCAAAGGAGAGAAAAAGATAAACATCTTCAGCTTAAAAAAAAAAAAAAAAAATTCAGCTTAACTCAGCTATGTCACTCTGAGCTAAGATAACCAGGAAGATGCAAATATTCATTAAATAAATGAAAGAACTCTGAACTAGGATGCTTCGTTGAAAAATAATGTCCTTACTAACAATCTGCATACCTAGAGAGGATTCAGATGAAACACACTCAGAGTAGAATACATCACAAATAACATGAAAACAATTTCTAAAATTGTGCACTAGCTCTCACTGACTATCGAGCCCACTTCCACCCCTTTGCTATGCCACTGAGTGAATAATAAATCTGGAAGGAATTGCCAACATTGAGACATCACAATAAGTAAGAAGGATACAACATGGGATTTACATTTTTTAAAAAAGGTAATAAAACAAGTAAATAACATGAAATAAAGAATGCTCCTGGAAAATGAACTTTTCTAAAATAAATTTCTGAGTTCATTATAATAAAAGAGAACATAAATAATTTGCAAAGAAACTTTAAGGAATAATACAAGAGAAAGAAAAAAGATAAAAAGACAGTGGAAGATGAAAGGTAAGCCAGAAGAGATCAGGAAGACCATTCAAAATCACAATGAAAAGCATTACTAAAATTTGAAAATACATTAATATTTGCAAGCCATATGATTGATATCATGAAAACTGAAGTAAGGAGGTAGGGGGCAGATGCAGGTAGACATGCAATACCAAATGGACAAGACAGTGACCAAAATGCTGAAAGACAACAGCTATGGAAAGCAAATGAAAGAAATCCAATCTAGATATAACTGGTATTCCTGAAGAAGAGAAAAATACACCCATGGAAAGAAAAATATCTACATTAAGAGAGATGTTGCTCAATGTGGCAAATTGAAAAGGACCCCTGGCTCCCTTTAACACATTAAAGTTACAGATTAAACAGGGAAGGGGGTAAGAAAATTTGCAAATCCCAAATGATAAAAGAAGGAAAAAAGATAATGAATGCTGTCATAACAGATATATATAGGACATTAAATTTTTTACAAATAAATATAAATCTCAAAGATAAATGTAAATTTGAACATAAAAAATGTAATAATGGAAACATAAAAGCAAAATATTCCTGATAATTTTATTATTTTATATGTTAGTAAAGGAATATCATCAATAATATGATAATAGGTTTCAATGAAAATTTGCAAAATTTAAAAACCTAGATGGACATAATAGAAAGCTATACAATGGAAAAATTGACACAAAATCTAAAAATATGACACAACCAATAATCGTTTTAAAAAACTGAAATGGGACTCATAGGACAACTCTTCCCCATCCTCCAAAAAACCTCTCCAAATGAAAATAGTATAATTAATTCTCATAAACTTGCTTTAGCACACTGTATAAAAAAAATAAAAATAGAGGGAAAGCTAATGAGGCCATATGAAACTAAGCCCCAAACTAGAATAAGAATAGCACAAAAATCATAGGTATATTTCATATATGAATATAGTTGTCAAAGTCCTAAATAAAATGTCTGGTAATCAAATGCAAAAGTGTCTTACAAATAATATATTTCATTCAGTAGATTTAACTCAGAAATTCAGATGATCTATCACATTAGTGAAGGAAAAAAATCAAACAGTTAATAGATACAAACAAAGCATTTGATAAATATTGACAAGCATTTATATTTGGAAATAGAACAAAAAGCTAGGAATAGACTGAAACTTCCTTAATTTGATCAAAAACTTATTGGAAATTTCATGATCCATGAAAAATCTTTAGTTAGACATATTATCTTAGAGATCAGAAATAAAATGAAAAGGCCTGGTTACACAGGCCTATGATTGAAAAAACTAATGGGTGACTTAAGGAAAAGAAGAGAGACAAAGCTGTCTATATGTACAGATGATAGAATTAAGTACATAGAAAACTCAGTATAATGAAAAAAAATAAGAGAGTTCACTTGGGATTCTAAATACAGGATCAATGTACAAAATATAAGCATTTATTTATATGGTAATATCTAATTGGAGTATACATTAGAAGCAATTCACAATAGTGGGGAAGAGGGAGATAGGAATTCACCTAACAAAGAATTTACCTTGCACAAGAAATTTATGGATAAAAAATTTTAGTTATATTAAAGGATATAAAGGACATAAAACATGAGCGAAATTCAGAGATTAATTTCATGTTCACGGATGGAAATTTTAACATTACAAAGATGTTAATGCCTCCTCTGATTAATCTATAAACCCAACACAAATTTGGATCAAACTCCAAAAATGTTTTTTGTTGTTGTTTTGTTTTGTTTTGTTTTTGTTTTTGTTTTGAGAAACTAAGGAAAACTACTGAAAAATTTATCTTGAAGAATAAAGTCCACGGATGGTTATTTCAGTTTGGAAAGTGAACAAAGACTCAACCTGCTAGATTATAAAATACACTGCAAGACAGAGTAACAAAAAAATATTGTGGGACCAGTACAAATACAAATAACTACCCCCATCAAACAAACAAACAAAAAACCCAAACAAAACACCCGGAGAGCTTAGAGTAATACTCATGCACATACGGAGTAAAGATGAGTGTAACGGAGGGGCTAAAAATATGGACAATGAAATCCCATTGCCTGCGCTCAAAACATGGTTCTGGTACTTAATAGGTATGTGACTTTGACCTAATTGTTCACCTCTCTATGCCTGAGTTTCTTCTTCTGTAAAATAGGAAATTAAAATGGTGCATTTATTTATTTATCTACTCATTTATTTTAGTGAGAACATTTAAGTTCTCTCTTAACAAATTCCAATTATGTAATACAGTGTTATCAACCATATACACTGTATTATACATTAGATCCCCAGACATTATTCATCTTATAGCTGAAAGTTTATACCCTTTTACCAAACAGTCCCTAATTCCCCCACCCCCCAAACCCCTGACAACTACTTTTCTATTCTGACTTTTTTTTATTTTAGATTCCACAGATAAGAGATATCATTCAATATTTGTCTTTTTTTTAAAGATTTTATTTATTTATATGACAGAGAGAGAGAGAGAGATCACAAGTAGGCAGAGAGGCAGGCAGAGAGAGAGGGGGAAGCAGGCTCCCTGCTGAGCAGAGAGCTCCATGCGAGGCTCCATCCCAGGACCCTGAGATCATGACCTGAGCCAAAGGCAGATGCTCAACCCACTGAGCCACCCAGGTTCTCCAGTATTTGTCTTTCTTTGTCTGATTTATTTCACTTAGCCTAATGTTCCTTCCTAAGGTAACTTAACGCAAGGCGGTGGATGTATGTGGTAAAAGATGGGAGGAATCCTTCTACAGTGTATGTGTATATCAGATCACCACAGTGAACATTTTTAAAAACCTTATAACTGTACATGTTAATTACACCCCAGTAAAATTTTAAAAATATATATTTTAAACCAAAAAAAGTACCTCCTTAATAGAGTTGTTGTAAAGATTAGTTGAGTAAAGCACTCAGAACACTGTGGGCATTGGGTAAGTACTCAATAAAGATTAGTTATTAACACAAAGCAGAAAGGAAAACATGCCCTCCTTAGTAGGGTTGTGGATACTGGTTCACCATCTGGTAAAAAATACTCTCAGAATTCCAGGTGTGTTTTTAAGTATTAAACATAAAAAATAAAATTATAGAACTAGTAAAAAGGATCCTCTCTAATTTTTAAAGTATAAGTCATAGGATAAGCAGTTTATCAAGTTGATTACATTAAAATTTGAAATTTGTGTTTATGATACACAAATCTTTAACAAAAAGTTAAAAGCAAGGAGATATTTGCAACATCCAATACTAAAAGATATCTTTAGACTGTAAAAAGAACATGTAAAAGTTATTAATATCAAAACCCACCAAAATAAACAATGACCCAAAATAACTCTAAATGGCAGAAGTTATGCTATAAAAGAAAATTCTATGAACACTAAATCATTTTAAATATAAATAACATTAAACCACTTTGAAAATTATGGTTACTGAGGAGAATGTAAAGTTGTAAATCTTTATACTGTATAAATACCACACAATAAAAATTGAAATGATGGAAACCAGCAGAGGAAGTAGGAAGACATATGTACACAAATTTCTTATTCTTTAAAGCAAGGATAAAATAGATAATGTGCAAAGTTTATAAATTGAGAAACATTATTAGGTAAAGAAATGATTGTGATCATTTGCAATCACAGCAAACATAGCTCTCTAAATTACCAGACTATGAAAACAAAAGTGCATAAAACAAACCAAATGTAGACTACATAAAGAATTCAAAAGAAATGTTGAAAATAAAATCAAATATAAAATTAGAAATCATAAAAATGGAGCACGTGTTAATTTTCCAAAGCCTGTTATCCACGTTTCTAATATGCTCTGTGTTTCCTTTTCATGGCCAGCACCTTGAGAGTTGAGTTAGTGTTTGATTCATCTCTGTGCCCAGTTCCACGCACACATTAGGCACTAAAAAATAAATTCTCAATTACAATGAATGTATATATTTAGAAGCCTAGCTACAAGGTTAAAGAAGACTTTAAAAGTATCATTTAAGGTTGATTAAATCCTACTTCTGATGCCAATATTTTGAGAAAGATTGAAGAACAATTAATCACGTATTAACCTTTGCTTGAGGGGTTCAGTTTAGAGTCTCTGCAGGGAAAAATGGCACACTCAAATTGAGTAACCTGAAGGGGGTTTCAAAAATTGGATTCTTGGCAAAGCTATGCGTCTGGTATAGGGAAACCATAAAAGCTAGCTCAGTACCCTAGGTATAGTAACAGCAGAGTACTGCTACCATCCCAAGTCCAGAAGGAGTAAAGTAAAGAGCAGCTTTGGGTAGAGGGAGAAAGACTACCTGACAGAAGCTAAGACCTGCCATACAGAGAGCCCTAACAACCTCTCAGGAAGAGTGATTGGGAAACTAAAACCCTGACTTGACTTCCCTCTCACAGAATCTCCTGGAAGTGCCTTCTATTGGTCAAAACCAAGTGAATGCTAGAAGACAAGAAGCCAGCGGATGGAGCATTCAAGGTCATTCTCCTGGAAAGAGCGCAGGTTGTGAAAGGGGAGCAGAAGTTCTAGAGGGGCAAACAAAAGATAATCTGGCACAGAGACTCTCTATTTCCCAAAACTGTATGAATATAGCCTATGTCAATTCTTTCCTATGGTAGGCGGATAAGTATTTTTGGTATTAATAAATGCTATGTGGTTGGTTCTGAGCTTCTGTTCGACCCATAATTATAATCTCTATCTTCTGTGTATCTAATATCTTCTCAAATAAACTGGAAAAACTATATTCTGTTCACTCAAGTATTCTCAGCCACAGGTCTTACTTGGTTTTCCCTGCATTAGACAATTGGGTCTATAATCTTGTTTCTGGTCAATAAAAAATAAGTCATGAGTGACAGATAGTTTTCTATTCAGCAACAATTTTTCTGACCAGGCAATTTTCAGCACAGCAAAGATGGATTTATTTCTCTGCAAAGCAGATCCAAAGAAGCACCTAAAGAGTGTCTTCTTTGTTGGCTTTTAGGATAGCCAATCATTTGATGCCAAATCTTACATGATCCTTTTTACCACATCATTAATAAGGACAGATGTTTTGAATTGAGGATCACACAAAAGCCAAACTATGCTCTTGACCTTAAAAGACAGGATTAAACTTCTACTCTACTATAATGCTCTTTTCATCCAGAGACATTTATTTTAAGAATCATTCTTTTTGTTAGATTTCTGTCAAATGTGCTGAAATACTTTCATAATCCCTCTTAGCTGGTTAAATTTGAGCTCTGCAGAAACATTTTCAGCTGCTCCCAAGACAGGCAGAGAGTGTAGCACAGAAAATATCCTCACCAACAAACTGAACTTTATGTTTCATGTTAAAAAGTAGCATAACCATGATACCGTTTCCTAACTCCTTTCTTTTTTATAAGAATTCATGCAAAACATGTGCTGAATTATGGTTCCTCACAGAAGAGTTTAGAGCTTATATTTCCACAGTCTAGTCAATTTATTTTCCCACCTACTCAGTCATGATTTCAAGCATTCTAGTCAATTCTTTAACTCCCTTTCCTACCTCTTTTTTTCCTCAACCTCTATGGCTCATCTTCCAGGATGCAAATCTAAGGAGTTCAGAGATACCTGAATAGCTTCACTCACGTGTCACGTTGACACATACAACTTCTCACTGCTTCAAATATGCTATTCCTCTGGGATTCCCTATCTTTATTACCCAGTTTGCAAGACAGAAATCTAGTAGTCTATGAATTATCATTCTTCATTACACACACCAACTACCTAGCCAACCACTACAGATTGGGTTCCCTGGGAAGCAAACTCTGAGGCAGTAATCAGTGCTCACAAGTTTAGTAGGAAGTGCTCTTGGGATCAACAGCTGTAGAAGGGAAGAGATGGAAACAGGATTGTGTAGAGGGGAAAGTTGGGTTGAGATGTAGTCTCAGTGGACCCCTCAGCCGATATACTATGGTTATTCTTGAATGAACATTTGCATATTCAGATTGATTGATCATTAGATGAGGGCCACCCTAGGAAGGGGTGCAGCGTTGGTCAAGGGAGCTCTTCCCAGCTAGAGCAGGGGTATTTTTAGTGGCAATACTCCCTAAAAAGTGAATTCAAGAGTCTCTGCTGCACCAATAAAACACCTCATCCTGTCATTCCATTTCTTAAATAGCTCTCAGGTCAATCCACTCTTTTGTGTTCCATTCCAATACCCTCAGCTATCACTAACATGTGTCTCCTGTATACCAGTTTTATAAAGGTTTCACTCTATTCAGTACATTTCTTCTCATTTATTTTTCAACCAGCTGTGCAGTCTTTATAAATCACGTATGGTACCATCTCTTTCCTCTGCTTAAAAACTTCCAATAGATCCCTATTGCCTTAATAATAAATACCAATTTCTTTTTTTTTTTTTTTTAAGATTTTATTTATTTATTTGAGAGACAGAGAAAGCAGGAGCAGAGAGAGCAGAAGAGGGAGAGGGAGAAGCAGGCTTCTCGCTGAGCAGGGAGCTGGATACGGGGTTTGATCCCAGGATCCTGGGATCACGACCTGAGCCGGAGGCAGATGCTTAAGTGACTGAGCCACCCAGGTGCCCCTAAATACCAATTTCTTAGACCAATAAGGCTCCAGTGATCTTTCCTCTGCATGTCTCTTTAACATCTTAAAGTCACTCATCCCTCCTCGCTCCCCATCCTCTGGCAATGCCTGAGTATATACCAAGTTTCTCAAATTTCCTATACTCTCACGAGTCCAATTTTCTATACATTACTTCTGCTGCTAGGAATGCATATCACCCACTTCTCCCTTTATAGCTGACTTAGCCTGGACTTTTTTAGAGAGACATTTCAAGAATAGGTTAGATCCTTCTCTTCTGCTCCCTTAGCACTTTTCAACTCTCCAATCATAAAACTTCCCTAATATAAAAATATTTTATAGTTTTCTATCATTATTTTAACTTGTACTCATCACCTGCTAAATAGTCTCATGAAGACAGAACTTGTGCTTATCTTAATAACCAACATGGCCCAGTATCTGACATATAGCAAGTGTTAAAAAAATATTTGTTCGAATATATGTGGCTCATCTAAAGTGACTGTCTCAGTTGATCCAGGCGAATAGTTCAAAATTCCTGAAACTTTGAGAAGTGTAATTTAATACCAGTGCTATCTTAATTTGATAGAATTGGATGGGATTTTTTTCAAGATTTTATTTATTTATTTGACAGACAGAGATCACAAGTAGACAGAAAGGCAGGCAGAGAGAGAGGAGGCAGCAGGCTCCCTGTTGAGCAGAGAGCCTTACGCGGGGCTGGATTCCAGGACCCTGGGATCATGACCTGAGCTGAAGGCAGAGGCTTTAACCCACTGAGCCACCCAGCCGCCCCTGGATGGGATTTTTTTAACTTTTTCTTTTTTTTTTTTTTTTTTTCATAAAAACTAAACCAATCTATAGCGATGATTTATGATAAAATGTGTCCTCATGTAGACTTCATCTGTTTGCACATAGGTCTGTTACCTACTATTTGAGGTTTGGGGAGAATCAAATGAACTCATCTATAAAGCATTTAGTACAGTACTGGACACAGTATTATTTTATACTTAATGAATTATTTTATACTTAATGAATGTAATAAACTGTTTTACCTAGTATTTTTATACTTAATGAATGTAATAAGTAATTTTATACTTAGTGATTTTATACTTTTATACTTAATGAATTTATTATTTTATTTTATTATTTTATACTTAATGAATTTAATAAACTGTTTTACCTAGTATTCTATTATATGGAGTTGCCTAATTTTTAATTGGTATGTCACAAAAACCTTAGAATCACATAATCCCTTACAATTTACCAAGCACTGTCATATCTATGATCTTTCTAATTTTCACAACAACCCTGTAGGTCATGTAGAATATGGACTGTTGACTTGGCTGTGTCTCAGTTCTTAACTCATTCAAATAAATGATTGGCCTGGGCAGACAGATAGTAGGTCGGAGAAGGGTAATTAAAACTTAAAACAAGTCTCTTTATGTATATATAATGTTAATTTGCATATATGTATAAATAAGGTAAATTGTATATATGAATTTCTATCCTACATAATATAAATTTGTTTAATTACTGGAAATGCCTATACCAATTCTTTCATCTACTACTCCTGGCCTATAAATGACAGCTATAGGTAGACCTTTGTAGCTTATTCCTGAGGTCTTTTCTCCATCTCCCACAGACTCAGCAATACGGTTTTAGAATTTCTAATTTATTCTGATTTTTGGATTTTTTTTCTTGGAAATGAAATGAGGTGTCTGTATATTATGTGTATGATTGATAAAATAACTGGAACATTTGGTTAACCAAAGCACTAGAGAATATACTGTGTTTGGAAGATTTACACTTCTGTTCTAACATTCTTTAGTTCATGAAATAGACTCTCTAAAGAATCTTGGTTTTGTTTTTGTTTTTTGTTTTTTATTAATAACATGATAACATGTGTGATAAATTGTGCAGAAATAAATATAAGCTTATTGGAGCCTAGATGCACAGCCTCACTCATATAGCATTTGACTCTTATGCAGTCCAGTCTCAAATGTTAGAAGAATAATAATTAAAATAGAAAAAAAGGGGCACCTGAGTGGCTCAGTGGGTTAAAGTCTCTGCCTTCAGTTCAGGTCATGATCCCAGGATCCTGGGATTGAGCCCCACGGCAGGCTCTCTGCTTAGCAGGGAGTCTGCTTCCCCCTTTCTTTCTCTGCCTGCCTCTCTGCCTACTTGTGATCTCTGTCTGTCAAATAAATAAATAAAATCTTTTAAAAAAAAGGTCAGTTACATTTAAAAAAATAAAATAGAAAAAAAAATTTAAAAACACATCAAAACCAAAACATAACTCTTAAAATATTTAGAAATAAACAGGCTTTTGTTGAGTATTTTTGGGGAGTGAGGAGACAAAGAAAAGGAATTAAATTGCACATACCTCAATGAAACTTTCTTGACATTTCTCTCCTGTGGCCCGGCAGCTGCTGTTAAATCAACACTCTCTCCCTGTCTTACTCCCTCTCTCTCTCTCTTCCCTTCAGGTAACTTGAGCCCTGGTTTTTTGTAGGATAATTTAGTCCTGGTCATGGCCTTTCTTGAGAAAGAAAATTATACCTGCCTTCTAATCTATCCACCTTAAATAAGAAGTGCAGGTATTCAAAATACTGTAAATATATTTGAAAAGCCGTATAATAATATGCAATTTCTGCAATTATTGATTGAAATTAAAGCAAATGAAAAAGCTGTTTGTGTAATTCCTAGAGCCCCATCTCTTCCTCAAGTACTGAAGAAAGTGCACTGAAATGCTTATGAGTGTGCATGAGATCATTTATTCATTCAAAAAAAAAAAAAATGTGCCCTCTGTGTGCCAGGCACTATTCCAATTTGGTGAATACAGAAGTAAGCAAGAGATGCATGATCTCAGGTTTTGTGGAGATTTCTTTCTAGTGAGAAGAAAGAAAATACATAAACTGAAAAATAAACTTAAAAGTCAGTGCTAATACAGGAAAAAATCCAAGAAGAAAATTAAACTGCATAAGTATGGCCAAGTAACTATTAGATTGACTGGCCATGGGAAGCTTCCTTGAGTATGGTCCATTTGAGCCAGGAAGCTAAGGGTAAGAAGGATTCAGCTTGCAAAGATCTGAAGAAATAGTCTTCCATACCTCTGAAATAGTGAATGCAAAAGCTCTAAGGTGGGAGATGGGTTAGGCCATTATAGTTGAAACAAAGGAATCAAGAGAAGTATGAGATAGGCAGATAACAGATAATGTATCCGTGGTCAGCGGTTCAAATTCAGTTCTATGTGAGTTGTGAAGTCTCTAAAGGATTTTGATCAAGAATTTAAAATGAAGGAAGGTAGTATGGGCTAGGTGTTAAGAGCATGACTTTTTAGAGCCAGACTGAGTGATTTTGAGTCTAAGCACCAAAAACTGTTAGCTGTGTTATCTTAGACACCTCACTTAAATTTCTAGCCTCACTTTCCATCAAATAGAGTTAAGTATAACATGATCAATTTACTTTATATGAGTGCAGAGTATTGGTAGCTACCTTATTTCTTTTTAAAAAGATCTCATGCGGGGCACCTGGGTGGCTCAGTGGGTTAAGCCTCTGCCTTCGGCTCGGGTCATGATCCCAGGGTCCTGGGATTGAACCCTGCATCTGGCTCCCTGCTCAAAGGGGAGCCTGCTTCCCCCACTCCCTCTCTGTCTCTGCCTGCCATTCCCCCTGCTTGTACTCCCTCTAATAAATAATTAAAAATCTAAAAAAAAAAAAAAACACACACACACACACGGGAGCAATATAAAGAAATAATTGCATGAAAGAAAGTAGAAATGTTGGGCGCCTGGGTGGCTCAGAAGGTTAAGTCTCTGCCTTCGGCTCAGGTCATGATCCCAAGGTACTAGGATCGAGCCCCTCATCGGGCTCTCTGCTTGGTGGGGAGCCTGCTTCCTCCTCTCTCTCTCTCTCTGCCTGCCTCTCTGCCTATTTGTGATCTCTGTCAAATAAATAAATAAAATCTTAAAAAAAAAAAGTAGGAATGTTGAATTCCTCCAGAGGTTGCATTAGTGTCTATTGGTAGCATAACAAACTACAACATAGTGATTTGAAACAACACAATTATCATATTTTCATTCTGTAGATCAGAAGTCAAACGTAGGTTTCACTGGGCTAAAAATCAAGGTGTTTGGCAGGGCTGCTTTCCCTTCTAGAAGCTCTAGGAGAAAATTCACTCCCTTGCCATTTCTGATTTCTAGATGCCATCTGCATTCCTACATTCCGTGGCTCATGGCCGCCTTCTGCCTTCAAAGGCAGCAAGAAAATGTCATGCCTTCTCACATTGCATGTCTCTAACTACAGCTGGGAAAGATGCTCTACGTTCAAGGACTCATATAATTAGTTTGGACTCTCCCAGATAATGCAGATCAATCTCTTCAAAGTCTGTACTTTTATTTATACTTACAAGGTCCCTTTTCCCATGTAAGGTAACACATTTATGGGTTTCAAAGAATTATGGCATGGGTACCTTTGATTATTATTCTGCTTAACACTGCCTAACACAGGGAGGTTTTAGGAAGATACTTTAGTAATATTTAGTAATTTTATAACTTTTAATTTAGTGCTATTTAAACAAATCTTCAAAGTAATATTTGAACAAGTCCTTTGTAAATGTTATGCCTAAAAATACACTATTGGCTTCAAATCATAGAAGTTTCTCATTATCCAAAGACACTTTAAATCTTCTTAAAAGGGGAACCATATCTTAGTAAATAACAAAAAATCAATTTTTAACAAAAAATAATTTAAGTTTACCTTATTTCAAAGTTAACAGTTTAAGCTGTATTACAATTACATGGTTATTTTTAGAATTAAAAAATTAAACAAGAATAATTCTTCTTAAAAATAATTTTGTAACAAAATAGTGTGATAGCATAACAGAACATTTTTAAATTGACCTTTCAAAGAAAAATAGTAAACAAAGGCATTTTGACAATTAAGGGTCCATTTTTGATTAAGTATACTTGGTTAATTTAGACCAACCCTTCTACTAAAGATAACTAGAGTCACTGGGATAAATAGTTGATAAAGACTGTATAGATAGATGATAGATAGATAGATAGATAGATATGGATAGATAATTTATTGGAGAGTCTTTGAAGAGCTACTAAGACAATGAAGAATTGCCTATTCACTGTGACTATGAAAAAGAGAAGGAAATGTGGCTCTGGAAGGTGAGCCTAGCATTTTAGACACTTTGATCCTGGAGGTATCTACCAGTACTGTTAAAGACTTCTAAGAAGAATACAATTTGAGTCATATTTTTGACAACCTTACAGAATTGGGTGGATAAAAATTGGACTTAAGGACCAGCTAAGGTAGCAATTCTCTGATAAACTTCTGTATATTTTTGGTTGAAATTTAAAAGACATATATACTAGGAGAAAATGTGTACTGAATATAAACTGGCACTTTCTTTTTTTTTTTTTTTTTTTTTTTTTTTAAGATTTTATTTATTTATTTGACAGACAGATCACAAGTAGACAGAGAGGCAGGCAGAGAGAGAAGGGAGGAAGCAGGCTCCCCGCTGAGCAGAGAGCCCGATGCGGGGCTCGATCCCAGGACGCTGGGATCACGACCTGAGCCGAAGGCAGCGGCTTTAACCCACTGAGCCACCCAGGCGCCCCTAAACTGGCACTTTCAGAGACTACAACCCCACTCTTCAAATCATATCAAAAATTTACAAATACACTTAATCAAAAATAATCAGGAACACATGGTGACAAGAATACATGAATTAAATCCAGCAGAAACAAAATACAACAGAAGCCAATTCAATGGAATGCTAGATATTGAAGTTGCCAGACTAAGCTTCAAAGTAATTATGTTTACTATATTTAAATAATAAAAGACTGAAAACCTATAGGGTAGAAATTCTGCAACTGAAAGATTTTAAAACTGAAATTGATAATTTAATGATAGGATTTAACAGCTTAGATGTAATAGAAGAGAGAATCAGTGACATTGAAAATGGGTCAGAAGAAAACTCTTAATGAATCATGGAAGAAAATGAATGAAAAAACAGAACAATTGGGTAAGATACATGAAAAATACAGTAAGACAGACAAATTTATTTAATTATTTATTTATTTTAGACGAATATATTTATAATTGGAGTCTCGGAAGAGAGGGAAAGAAGTAGTAGCAATATGTGAATAGATATTGGATGAAATTTATCCAATGATAAAATACATTAAATTTAAGGAGGTATACGAGATCCAACCAAATTATTACCAGATTATTTTACTGATAACCCTAAAAGCTCAAAACAATAGTAACATGTAAAATAAGCTAAAAACACACAGAATATTTTTAAAGAAGCAACATTTGTACTGAGAACTGAATCCTTAACAGAAACTTAAAAAAAAAACAAAACTGCAATATTATCTTTATAGTGCTTAAACAAAGTACATACAAACCTAGAATGTTATACCCAGAGAAACAAAATGGTAAACATCTTCAAGAATTCATGTGATATAAAATTACATTCATATAAATAAAGATTAACATATTTCTTCCCAACAGACAAGATGAATTATAAGGAGCATTTTTCAAGAAAAAGGAAAGGATCTCAGATGTAAGATTAGATCAGATGCAAGATTAGAAAAGCAAGATAGATTGTCAATATCAAGGTGAATCTAAATAAACATTGATTTTATTAAATAATAATAATTACTATGTCAAATCATAATGTCTTAGGTTATGTGTGTATGTATGCATTCACATATCAAAAGAAAGAGAATTAAAATATACAAAATTGCAGATATCTGGAAATGTAGTGGTAAAAATGTAGAATTTTAAATACTTAAACTTCTTTAAGGTAAAAGCACTAATTAATATTAGACTAAGTCAAGAAAATTGTATTCATGAAAAAGAGTATGTATAAAAAAGTAAATGAATTTCATCCAACAGAGGAAAAAATTGAATGAAATAATATGTAATGTACCCAAGAAAAAGCAAATGGTGAGAATTTTAAAAAAGGGACGAGAGATAAATAGAAAGCAAATAGAAAGATGAGAGTTTAATAAAACTATACCAATAGTTATAGTACTTATAACTGAAATAAGAGCTCTAATTAAAGGAAATATAAAGGACAAAAAGGTAACACACTACCTACAAAAAATATTCTAAAATATAAGAGTACAACATGGTTGAAGTTAAAAATTTGGGAATGCTAATGTTAACATTAACAAAAAGAAAGTTTTTAGGTTCTATCAGTATCACACAAAAAAAACCTTGGTACAAAAATTCATCATTGGGAATAAGGACAAACCCATCAGCTGGTAAAAGAAACATACCTTATGACAGGAATTTTGCTTAGTATTACATATGTAAAACAGTCATACATATATGAACCTGAAGACACATATAATTATTCATAGCAGTGTTTTATAATAACCCAAAACTCAGAAAAACCCAATAGCAAAAGAATGGATGTTTAACTGACAAAATATTTATTATTTATTCACTGGAATATTGTGTGGCCTGAAAATGAAAAAGACTACAGCTAAAGTGAATGAAATATTTGATTATGCTAAGTGAAATAAGTCAAACAGAGAAAGTCAATTATCATCTGATTTCACTTATTTGTGAAACATAAAGAATAGCATGGAGGATATTAGGAGAGGGAAAAAATGAAGAGGGAGAAATGGGAGTGGAAGACAAACCATGAGAGACTATGAACTCCAGGAAACAAATGGAGAGTTTTAGAAGGGGTGGGGGGATGAGTGAGCCCGTGACAGGTATTAAGGAGGGCACGGATTGCATGGAGCACTGGGTGTTATATGAAAACAATGAATCATGGAATGCTACACCAAAAATTAATAATGTACTGTATGGTGACTAACTTAACACAATAAAAAAAAAGAAAAGAAAAAATATTTGATTATCACTAACCTAACATTGATCAAAAGAACTGAGTCAAGGATAATAGATGCTGTATGTTTCCGTTTATATGAAATTTAAAGAGTAAAGGATAATAAAAGCAAAACTAAAGGGTAATACTAGAAATTGGTATTATCATTATGTTTTTCAGAAGGAAGAAATAGTGAGCAGGAGGAGAATGAGTGCAAGCCATATCCCACTTCTGGAACTGTGTGATGATTACAGAGGTGTTCTCTTTGTGGTAATAAAGAAAAATCTGCAGATATGTTTTCTCTATATTTTTCTCCATATATGTATTACACATTACATATTTACTTTTTATATTATAATATTTGCATAATTATATATAAGAAAGCATAATTGTATATGCATATACAAGCACACATAAATATATGTGTATATATAATTAGAAATTGGAGTATGAGTAAACATTACATTCTCTAATTGAAGTTAACTTTTTATCAAGCTCCTATAATAATTCATAATGGGCAGCACTTGACCTTGACAAATAAAGGTAACTCAGCCTCTTCTTTTTTAAAGTAGTCTATTTTGGGTAGTTAGATTGGATATAACAGCAGCTGTCCTCTCTTCTTTGGCCCAGATCCCTCCCCTGACACAGTGGTCAGCATCTCCTCTAAATTAATGTTGAACAATTATTTAAAGGATATAATATTTAACAACTGCTAAAAAAGTAGACTTCATAATATACTACATACTTAGTTGGGTCTTTATATAAACTATCCTCATGCTTCAGTTTTATTCCCCAAATCACTATTATTTCCATCAAAAGCAGCCTTCTGTCTAAGTTTCATTTTGTTTTTCTTTTTGCTTCCTCTGCCCAAAATAATGTACTCCAAAACCAGGCATTCATTAAATTTTTGTGTCACATTCACCATTAGCATATGCTTTTAAGGTGAAATATTAATATCTCCATATTGTATTAGAGGAAAATAAAGTTTACAGAGAGAAATTGAACTACTCATGGGTTCACAAGTAGAAAATGACAGAGGTCATATTCAAAGTCCGATTTCATAGCTAAAGACTTTGTTTACCGAGTTTGTACCCTTTCTAAATAAAAAATCATTTTAGATAAACCTGAAGGTCAATTCAACTCTTTACATTTTTTTCTATAACACTATGGCTTTAAAATAAGAATAATACATTTCACAGATCATATTTTTAGTATGTGATATTTTTACGGTGTATCTGTGTTCTGACATTACTGTCTAAAGCAGTAGTTGGCAAACGACTGTCTGAAGGCCAAATCTGGCCAGATGCCTGTTTTTGTAAATGAAGTTTTACTGGAACATAATCACTCCCCTTAATTTTTGTTTTATTTTGGTTGGTTTAGCAGTACAACAGCAGTTTAGCACTACAACAGCAACAGACACCATATGACCCACAAAGCCAAATTCTTTACTCTCTGGCTCTTTATAGAAAAAAAATTTGCTAACTCTAGTATAAGGATTCCATTATTTTCTAATAATGTATATTGTATTCTCTGAGTTTCCTGGACACCAAAATAAAAAGTAAAACAAGGATTTTTATTATATAATAAAGGGAAAAGTAACAATTATTTTTTAGAACTGATGCTGTTTGCCATTTTTATATTTCTGTTACTTTCTTCTTTATTACAAGTATATTCTCATTTATTTTTTTAACATCTTAATTTAATTTCATTTTTTTCAGTGTTCCAAGATTCATTGTTTATGCACCACACTCAGTGTTCCATGCAATACATGCCCATTAAAAAATACCCACCACCAGGCTCACCAATCCCCCCACTCTCCACCCCTCCAAAACCCTCAGTTTGTTTCTCAGAGTCCACAGTCTCTCATGCTTCATCTCCCCCTCCGATTTATACCAATTCACTTTTCCTTTCCTTCTCCTAATGTCCTCTGTGTTATTCCTTATGCTCCACAAGTAAGTGAAACTACATGATAATTGACTGTCTCTGCTTGACTTATTTCACTCAGCATAATCTCCTCCAGTCCTGTCCATGTTGATACAAAAGTTGGGTATCCATCCTTTCTGATGGCTGTGTAATATTCCATTGTATATATGGACCATATCTTCTTATCCATTGGTCTGTTGAAGGGCATCTTTGCTCTTTCCAATTTGGTGATTGTGGCCATTGCTGCTATGAACATTGGGGTACAGAGGGCCCTTCTTTTCACTACATCTGTATCTTTGGGGTAAATACCCAGTAGTGCAATTGCAGGGTCATAGGGTAGTTCTATTTTTAATTTCTTAAGAAATCTCCACATTGTTTTCCAAAGTGGCTGCACCAACTTGCATTCCAATGAACAGTGTATGAGAGGACCCCTTTCTCTACATCCTCTCCAACACTTGTTGTTTCCTGTCCTGTTAATTTTGGCCATTCTAACTGGTGTAAGCTGGCATCTCAATGTGGTTTTGATTTGATTTCCCTGATGGCTAATGAGGATGAACATTTTTTCCTGTGTCTGTTAGCCATTTGCATGTCTTCTTTGGAGAAGTGTCTGTTCAGGTCTTCTGCCCATTTTTTGACATGATTATCTGTTTTTTGGGTGTTGAGTTTAAAGAGTTCTTTATAGATCTTGGATATCAGCCCTTTGTCTGTAGTGTTGTTTGCAAATATCTTCTCCCATTCCGTGAGTTGCCTCTTTGTTTTGTTGACTGTTTCCTTTGTTGTGCTGAAGCTTTTGATCTTGTTGAAGTCCCAAAAGTTCACTTTAGCTTTTGTTTCCTTTGCCTTTGGAGACATAACTTGAAAGAAGTTGCCATGGCCAATGCTGAAGAGGTTACTGCCTATGTTCTCCTTGAGGATTTTGATAGATGCCTGCCTCACATTGAGGTCTTTCATCCATTTTGAGTTTATCTTTGTGTGCAGTGTGAGAAAAAGTGAGAAAATGGTGGAGTTTCATTCTTCTATACATAGCTGTTCAATTTTCCCAGCACCATTTATTGAAGAGACCATCTTTTCTCCACTGGATATTTTTTCTGCTTTGTTGAAGATTATTTGACCATAGAGTTGAGGATCCATATTTGGACTCTCTACTGTGTTCCATTGGTCTATGTGTCTGTTTTTGTGTAAGTACCATGCTGTCTTGGTGATCACAGCTTTGTAGTAAAGCTTGAAGTCAAGCAACATGATGCCCCCAGCTTCGTTTTTCTTTTTCAACATTTCCTTAGCAATTCAGGGTCTTTTATGGTTCCAAACAAATTTCAGGATTGTTTGCTCCAGCACTTTGAAAAATGTCGGTGGAATTTTGATTGGGATGGCATTGGAAGTATAGATTGCTCTGGGAAGTACAGACATTTTAACAATGTTTGTTCTTCCAATCCATGAGCATGGAATGCTTTTCCATCTTTTTGTGTCTTCTTCAATTTGTTTCATGAGTGTTCTGTAGTTCCTTGAGTACAGATCCTTTATCTCTCTGGTCAGGTTTATTCCCAGATATCTTATGGTTCTTGGTGCTTTAGTAAATGGAACCAATTCTCTAATTTCCCTTTCTATATTTTCATTGTTAGTGTATAAGAAAGCAACTGACTTCTGTGCATTGAGTTTGTATCTTGCCACATTACTGAATTGCTGTATGAGTTCTAATAGCTTTACTTTTTAAAAAAAAAAAATTTAAAAGATTTTATTTACTTATTTGTCAGAGAAAGAGAGAAAGCAAGCATTCACAAGCGGGGGGGGTGGTACGGAGGGAGAAGCAGACTCCACACTGAGCAAGGAGCCTTATGTGGGACTCGATCTCAAGACCCTAGGATCATGACCTGAGCCAAAGGCAGATGCTTAACTGACTGAGCCACCCAGGTGCCCCTTTTTGTTACTTTCAATAATAAAATAGAAAATGGCATGTTATCAATCAAGGGCCAATCAAGGTAAATATCACATCAGTCATTTAAACAGGGAAAAATTAATATCAAGGATTTTCCATCTGTAGAAGGTAATTAACTAATAAAAGAATCATATGGCAGACAACGGGTATGGCAGGCCCGAGCTGCTTGCAAGTGGTTGATTCTAAGGAAGTAGGGCTGAGGATGGAACTAATTCTCTCTCACTAAATAGTAATAATAATGGAGAACTGGTAGGGACCCAATAGAGAGAGTCTTCCTGCCTCCATCACCTTGCATTTCACTCCTGTGCCCTTTGTTGATGAAGGGTTACATTCTCTAACTCCCAAGATCCCCACAATCCGGCAGGGCAAAGAAGGGTAGGTGTGAAACTGAAAAACAGGAAGTGGGTCACTGGCACCTGTGTGGAAGTATAAGTTTACAGAATGTACATAAGTGTCTCATATGGGTCTTTTAAAAATAGACTCAATTAACATTTGCATAAGATTATATCAGATTCAGTGAAGGCATTTTTCTATCAGATGGCTAAATTTTTGAGACACAGGCTAGCTGCTTCTTACTGATCAAAGTTGATAATAGGACACTGTCTAGAGGATATAGAAGAGTGAGTTGGAAGCATGTTTAGAATAAATATTGCTTTAATTGTAAACCATTTTTTCTCTAGATAAAAGTTACCTGAAATAAGAAATTTAAAACAGGCTCCAGTTGGTATTAAAATAACAATACCAAATGATGCTCTCTATTCTGTGTTTAGCCAGTATTTTAAGTACTTCTAGATCCCTTCAAATTCTACCAACTTATTTTTCTGTTCCCAAAGTGTGTCAGACATTTACTCACAAATAATTCCTCTGTGTTATCTGCCATTTTTTTCCTGTACTTCTCCAGACCAAATGAAAAGGAAATGGCTGTCGAGAATGTTGAAATCACCAGAAGCCAGAGAGGCACTACGAAGGCAGCTAGTGCACTAGTGCCCATGCCAAAATTGCTGATGCCTACACAGAAGATGGCATGATGTCTATGCTGTTTTCAGAGTTGCCAATATATGCCAAAGCATAACATCTTCCCTCACTTTTATTCTGGTCCATTACTGGAGGGGTTTGCCCACTTAGACTACTGTGTCCACTACCACCATGGTTTACACACATGCTGTACACCACATGCCTTTAACAGAAAGTTAGAGACTCACATCTTCTTTTTTCTGTTCTCATTAGGACTCAAGGACATGTCCACAAGAGAAGGGCTAAAGAAAAATCCCTTCGTCCAATGATCTATGAACTTTTTTTTTTTTTAATGAGAATACATTTTTTATGTACCTTAACCTACTCTGCTACTCAGAGTTCTTTCCCATAAAGTTTTTTGGTTTCTCATGAAAGAAATTTCAGGTGAGTCCCTACTGTCAAACTTCCAGACATGTCTTAAACATATCTAAATTCTATAGTTACAGTGAGTCCCTAAGACATAAAAATGAAGTTTGTTTTTCCACCCCCAAAAATGGAGATTTAACATTTGTCATGTGAATTCTGCTATTACCAAAAAATAATCTTCTTAAGTGTTTCTCCCTCTAGCTGGTGAATTTCTTAAAGACAAAATTGTTATTCTGATTTTCTAGTCATTTTGTAAGCACTTAACACAGTGCCTAGCACAAATAGGCATTCAACTAATGTTTATTGTTCAAGTTTGCATAGCAATGGACTTAATTAACAAATCAAGTGAAAATCCAATGTTGTCTCCATATTTTAAGGTTCATTGTTTTGGCTTAGTTTACATTTACTGATTCTCACCTGCTTTTCATATATCAACATGTTAAAAAAAAGAATATAGAAGATTACCCTTAGTAATATGTGTGGAACTATTTCCTTAAAAAATTATATTTGGAATTTTTTTCCACTTTTACACCAAGATTTGGAAACCTATGGAAAAGAAGGGCCAGTAATAGCTGTTGCTCATGGTAACATACCCTGAGGACAAACAGGAGGGAAATCCTGGGAAGCAATTTGGAGAAAACTGTAGAGTTACAGGGAGGATATCAAAGTAAAAATAGAATAATTTAGAAATCACCATCTTTCTTTGAATGGATATCCTGGCAGTCAAAATCCCCAAACAGAAGCTACTTGAGCCAAGACTTCCTTTGAAACCACTTCTATTTCATGGAAACTAATTTTTAAAATGCTCAGTGGTTTAGGAACATGAAGAGTCAGTTTACAAATCATCATCCACTTCATGAAAAGAAAAAGAAAAGAAATCATCAAGAACCCAGATTTGAAAACCATATAATGGAGTTAAACATTAAGTCATGTGACAAATTAGAGGGACACCCGAGTAATTTCAACACAGTCAAATCATTAGCCTTCAGTCCTCATAGTGATTATGCTCTCAGCTTACATACATCTCTGCATTACTGTGGCGTCCTAATAACATCTGTTAAAAATCCTGACATGTTGGTAATGTGAGGAGAGGACATCCTTCAGTGTACCTATGCCAATAAGCAAATGTCTGTTCTAGTTACAGAGGTTTTTAGTTCTTCTGACTATATATAGCTCATACTTCTCTAATCTCTGTACTTCAGAACAGAATAAATATAATAGCTCAATGAAAACAAGCAAGCTGTGATTATTAAATAGTTCATATGTTGGTTTGAAAACCCAGGTCTATGCTAACATGCTCTGATAACAGGCATAAGGTGAATATGTGTTAAATCAGGACTTGATAGAAGACCTGTACTTAATGTATTTTCAATATGAAGCAATCATCTTGTTATTCAGATTTTTTAAATTTTCCATTTCTAAGATTAAGAGGACATCCCTAATTATTATGTATTCTGGCCCCAATTTAATATTCACTTTTCCCAGAGCACGCATTTTAATCTGTGAATGACTTTACATATAGTGTTTCCTCATCACTTAGTATTTTCACACATTCTTCAAATCTTAATTCAAATATCTCCCCCAGGCAGAGGCAACTAGGTTACTTCCTTCCTGTATGTTCCCACTGAAGTTACTATAGCCCACTTAACTAGTTTTTCAATCTCCTGTCTCAGAATGAGTTTCTCAAACACAGGAGTAGCATGTCTTGCCTCTTTAGGCCTCTATTATTTAGTCCAGTTCTGGAACATAATTGAGAAAAACAGTAACTTGTTAAATGAGTTCATCTGCCTTCTGGATCTTCTCTGCTTTAATACCTCATCCCACTAATATATAGGTGTTTTGTTATGTTTCAGACACAGAGGACTATTTACCATTTTAAAATCTTTCATAATTTCTGTTACAATGACCTTGTTCAAAGACTTGTATCAATCTGCATGGGCCATCTCTTGGTTGAAACAGAAGACTTTCACAGATACCCAACACAGCGACCTGTCACTGTGTTCTCTGTCATGTCTTAAGGGGCTCCTGAGAACTTCCTCAACTGTCAAAACCTCTACCATCAGAGTATCTTCACTTACATCACTGCTCAGTTCTATTTGAACCTCCAAATACTTCTGAAAAAGATCTACTATTAATCTCTTTTCATGTTAGTGTGCTGATATTCTCCAATGTGCCAATTATCTGAGAATTAGAGGTTTAGCACAACCCCCACAGTGTACTGGTGTACTGGATATGGATTTGGAGCCTGCCACTTAACATCTGTTTCTCTTAAGTTCTCAACTGAAAAATTGTAATAATGATCGTAAACACTCTGAAATATCACTATTTTATAAAATTCAATCGAATGTGAAACTATAATAATGGTCAACATTTACTGAATACATATTAAGCATTTACATTTGCTTTACGTACATCATTAAACTTAATCATCCCTACAGCTTTACAGAATAGGCATTAGTGTCCCTTTCCACAGAAAATTTGCCCAAACGTGTGTGTGTGTGTGTGTGTGTGTGTGTGTGTGTGTTGCAGAGAACATATCTAGTGCAGTAATCTGGTCAGAGTTATTTGAAATGTAAAAAGTGAAAAGCTAGAACAAGGAAATTAGACTATTCAGTTAATATGGATGCTCATCAAGTTTAATGAGGTTATTAAGACATAAACCAGCAATCAGCTTTCAAAAAGGAACTGGTATTTTTAACAAAAATTTTAAAATCTAAGAATATTTTTGCAATTAACCGAAAAGGGCTCATGAGATGAAATTTCTGAAGAGGCCATATAATCCTGATAAAGCTAAAACAAATTGTTAGCTCAGTTAAAGGAAAACTTACTACTACCCAACACAAGTCAGATATCAAGGTAGACCTCTGTGTTAGAGGCAAAGGTGATTATGTGCTATTGTTACTGTCAAAGACCTTACAGTCCAGTGGGAGAATCAGAGATGCAGTCAAATTTTAAGTTTATAGTGAAGGAAAGGGCACTTGTATTGTGGAATGTCACAGAAAGAGAAAAACTAACCCAGCTGGAGAGATTAGGAAAGGATTTACAGGAGAGATAGCATTTTTGTGGTCTTTGGAAGCTAAGTAACACTTGAAAGATGGGGAAGAAAGGATATTTAACATAAGGGTATCATGTAGTATTTAGAAAGATTATCATGAGGGTCTAGTCTATTTGGAAAATATTGAGATGTTCTATTTTAGTTAACAAGTATCCAAAAGACATGTGTCCCAAAAATGGAAGCTAAATTCTGAGCAAACTTCAATTATTGTCATATGACCAATACACATTAATCATCAGAATTTAAACAATAAGATAAAACACTGGTTTATAATCTATGTCCCCAGACAGTACGTCCCCAGACAGCAGCAAAACCTGTAAAGATAGAAATTAGCTCATGTTTTGCATTTCTTCCTGAAATTTAGCCAAATTTAGAATGCGAAACAATCATACTTCGTTCCTCTTTGAAAAGATCTATGCAATAGGAAATGAGAATAGTGTCTTTGAAAATAAACTAATTATGGAGTTAAATGAAATTTCACTATTCTAATTAACTAAAGTCTATAATTCTAATTTAATACTTAGTGAGTAAATTATACTTTCATATCATTTCTATGGACATTCTCTTTCTAATCACAATTCCCCTACTTTCTCTACATATCTCACTTCATCTTCATAAAGGAAAATAATAATTTCTACCCCTGGTCAGGTGGAATATTCTGAATGAAAAGCAATTCGTATTAGGATGTGTTCTGAAATAGAGCTCAGAAGTGGGGACATTTACCTTGATAACACGGAAATAGAGAACAGATGTCAGAAGCTACGCATCAAATATTAAAGTCAAATGGCAATTAAAAAATCAAATAGTCAAATTAAATAGTGAGGTGATCAGTAGGAGTTAGTAAATAAAACTAACTGGTTTGAGAAACAAGAAAAACTAAGCATAAAAGTCATGGAGTGAACAGGAAAGGAAGTGTAGAAAGGAAGTGGTCTACAAATGTTCCTAAAATGGATGAAGAATAACTCCAATAAGCCAAACACAGGTTTGGTCAGGTTTGTATGTCAGGAGTATCTGGTAGAGCCTGAAATGAAAGAAAGAGTAGCCGTCCCTTTACACCAGAGGATATGAATGGTGCATACTTTTTAAACTCTAGTTTCCACATAGTAGCTGAAGTCTATCTGGTCTGTCCACAAGGTCCCTAGATGCAAATCTCTTAAGAGCAGAGATAAACCTCTCTGAAGAGAAACATTTGGAAAATCAAAGTTTTCTCTCTGCCCCATTAATAATGAGTTGATAAGGAAGAGAAAATGAAGCCTTTGAGAAAGTGAAAGCTAATTTCTAAAGATAGTTTAAATCAGATGAGGTGATAATAGAATTGTACTGCTTTTCATCTTTAATTCATTTACAATGCTCTTGAATTTAAGTACAAAATTGTGTACTAGGTATCCAGAATCAATACTTTAAAATCAACTAAAAAAAAGAGTTAAATAAATCAATTTTTGCTTGCATTTATAAATGGATAGAACTTTAATTTTAAGACATTAGATCTAGAAAAACATTTCCAACAGACATTTCAGAATAGTTTGATACATCAATAGCATTGCATTCTAAATCCCCAGCTCAGAGGGAGCCTTCTCCCTGGGATCTGGAATTCTCTGGACTAAGGGAACAAAGGCTGGGCCAGATTCTATAGCCCTGCATCTGATTTTTCCTTCCTTAATCTACCTAGCCCTACTTCTAAAAAGAGGTGTTTCTTCTTCTTTTTTTTAATAGACATGTGGTTAGTATAACCTGTTCCATATGCTTTCTTTGAATTTTCCCAAATACTTTCTTTACCTAGCAAGGTTCCAGGGGAAAAAACAAAAGAAAAGAAAGAATGAAAAGATAGGTGTGTAAGTCAAGGTCACTAGCTCTAATTAAAGGGGTGAATAGAAATTACTTATATTCAGGAGGCATATGGTATATAGTTGGAATGGTGGGCTCTGAACACATCAGGTTGAAATCCCACCGCTACCACTTCCGCTTGGGTGACTGCTCATAAGTCATGGAAGCACTTCTTGCCTAAGTCACTTCTTTTTAAACTTATGATTAATAATAATGCCTGCTTCTTAGAATTACTGTGAAGATTAGACAAGAGGGCTGGCACTGAGGAAGCACTGAGTAAATGTTAGCAGGTATTGTTATTATTAGATCCCACATTTTGGTAATGTGGAAGTAAATGGGCCATTCTTTGTTCCAATTTCCTTTACCTTCACATAAATATCACCCTTCTTCATTCCTACCTTCATAGGAATGCAGGCCCATCTAGTTGTTTAGATCAGTTAATCACAAATAATAAAAAATGAAATAGGTGCTTTTTCCTCAATGAGAAAAGTTTCAGTAATATCATTATGCCAAAGAAGCTGCAAATAAAATAATTAAGTGAAACAATTTATTGGGAGTTTTGTTGCTTAATGATCTTGGAGTCTTCGAAAAGTGATTTATTAAGTTTTAAAACACCTTATCCATTATAATTTTTAATTAAGTAATTAAGTACTTCAATATTTGAACGTCAATGTTTCTCGTTTTCTGTGATTTTTTAGTTTATTCTGTTTCTTTTATAAAATAATGAAATCTTTTCCAATAATTTAATGTGTTTTTGTTGCTATTTCATGCTAGGCTTTAAACATGAGGGAAAAATTAGCACAATAGCAACACCCCACTGCTGCTCTGAGATGGCCCGATGAAACTAGAGAGTATCATGGGGCAGACTGCGAAGAGGATGGCTTTGCTCACACCCACAGAGCTTCCATTTGTCAACTCTGCACAAAATTAAACCTCAACTTCACATTCAACTTCATATTACCATACCCACATTTATAATTAGATTCATGGCTGAAATATACATTTTAATGAGAGGTATCTAGTTTTGCTTCCATTTGGCAGGTCAGTGAATTCTAGTAACTTGGCAGACAAATGAGTGAGAGTTTATTTCAGGTAATGAGCAGTCAGTGTAAATGCTGAAACAGAGACTCAATGTGAAATGGAAGAAACAGCATTCTTTTATATTCTAAGAAATATAGAGAAACAAGCACGTATGATTTCTACTAGAGGAAATACTTCATGGTGGTCATTGTAGGTAAGATAATTTTAAGCCTGCACTTTGATAACTGCTTTTTTCTTATATACATTCATGGAAACTGAAAGAAGATGTGAATATTGGATATTAAAAAAAAAATTTACTTTTGTGCATTTATGATTTTAAGTGTGGACCTTAAAGGTCCCTTCTCTAATGTTGGCCTGTGGATGGTAAGATACCTCTTTATTCAAAAAACATGTGTTCACATACTTAATGTTTGGGTGAGATCTGTCAGCCACTCTTCAGGCACCCTGGCAACTAAAATAATATGACAGAAGGTAAATCTCTCAAATCATGTTTAAAATAGGCTTCCATAAAGCTTTTTTTTCATACCATTTGTATAGTACCAATCGCATTGAAATGTCATTATTTTTTAAATTAACCTCTTCTCTGTAAGACCTTAAGTTACTGGAAGACAAGGACTATGTTTTACAAACTCTTTTTCCTGCATGATGACTTTCTTGTGACCTGCTACAAAGAAGATTCTCCCGAGATATCTATGGAAATGAAACTGACAACAGTGTAGATGATGTAGACACAGTGTCAAATAGGCAATTGCCTCACTTAGTAAATGGGAGTCTGGAAATCTGGAAAAGGACTTAGAGATCATTTGAATAAGCTCCTTATTTCACTGATAAAGAACCCAGGAACCCAAAAATGTGATACTTGTTCAAAACCGGCTCAGGATAGTAAAGATCCAGTTGGCACTTCCGAATCCCAATTACACCAGCTCATGGAGGAAAAAATGGTGCCAGGGAGTCATTGTTCCAATGAGTATCTTACTTCTTCTTCTTTTTTTTTTTTTAAAGATTTTATTTATTTGATAGAGAGATCACAAATAGGCAGAGCGGCAGGCAAAGAGAGAGGAGGAAGCAGGCTCCCTGCTGAGCAGAGAGGCGGATGTGGAGCTCAATCCCAGGACCCTGAGATCATGACCTGAGCTGAAGGCAGAGGCTTAACCCACTGAGCCACCCAGGCGCCCGAGTATCTTACTTCTAATCCACAAAGGGAAAAACTGTGGGATATTTCTAAATTAAATCATGCCTGGCCGTCAGAAGTCCAGTTTTGCAGAAGGCTGTGGGACATGAAGATTCTGCATGAAAAAAAAGGTAGTTTGCTTGCCTCTGATGAACATCTGTTCACCTATAGTACACAAAGTCTTAAAGACATCGTAAATGCTAGTGGGTGTACTTATGCATTTAAGAGGAAGAATGGATAGCAAAAGAGAGCAAGCTTTGAATAAGAAAATATTGCCAAAGAAGTATTAATTATATGAAAATATAAAAATACATATAGCATTCAGACATAAATTTTGACTTGCTAAAAAAAGTTGAAAGGAAAACATTATCTTTACCAACTAAGTTGGTAAAGATAATGTTTTCCTTTCAACTTTTTTTAGCAAGTCAAAATTTTTTTTTTAATTTTTATTTATTTATTTGACAGACAGAGATCACAAGTAAGCGGAGAGGCAGGCAGAGAGAGAGGGGGAAACACGCTTCCCGCTGAGCAGAGAGCCCGATGCGGGGCTCGATCCCAAGACCCTGGGATCATGACCCGAACTGAAGGCAGAGGTTTTGACCCACTGAGCCACCCAGGCGTCCCTAGGGTATGTGTTTTATATTTTAAAACTTTTACATATATATATATACATATATATGTATATATATATTTTAAGATTTTATTTATTTATTGGAGAGAGAGAGCATGTGTGAGCAGGGGGTAGGGGGAGGAGGGGAGAGAGAATCCCAAGCAGATTCCCCATTGAATGCAGAGCCTGATGTGAGGCTCAATCTCATGATCCTGAGATCATGACCTGAGCCAAAATCAAGAGTTGAACCAAGTGAGTCAGTCAGGTACCCCTCATATGTATGAATTTTGATCACTATATAGATTATCTAAACAAACCTTTCTCTCATCTATTTGAACATAAGTATATATTAATTTTTCATTTTTGTTTATTGAATCACAAAGCTTAGAAGGAACTTCCTAATCTCACCTCCCTCTTGATGTGATAATCCTTTCTTCAACACATCTGATAGTTCCATTTCGTCCTAAGTAGCTTTTGATGTGGGGGCTGTTTTTTGAAAGGAATAGTTTTATTGTCAAAAAGTATTAAATAAAAATGTTACTGATAAATAATCATTTGTTTCCTATTGAATTCAAATCTATCTTTCTGTATTTTACTACTCAAGATAATTATAATGATTTTTTTATAGATTTTTTTTTGTCCTAAAAAATCCATACTTCTAATAATCCTTAGATTAACTGTTGTACAGACCCAACCCTATGCTGGGACATTCTACTTTCTTTGTATCTCTGTTAAAGTATGGTACAATCTTACCAACCTAGAATAAGACTATTACCTCCATCCTTTAGATATCGTATCCACATTTAAAAATTTTCTTAACACTTTTAGGCATCTATATCATAGTGTTTATTTATACTGAGTATGTTTACTTAGGGTAAAGCCTTGCTTTACTAGTTACTTCAAGAATTGGATCACTTTGTGGGTGATTTTTCTCCTACTTACTTGAGAGGTCCCAGTGTAAATACTGAACAAAATTTATTTGATACATCTGGGGATCCTTCCCAGTATCCATTCATAGAAACAAGTTTGAGGGATGCATAATTCACAGAAACATTACCTCTTCACAGTGATGGAAGTTGATGGCCTAAATAGATGCATAGCAGGAAAGGCTGGGATGCCCAGAGCTATCACTGGTGTTGTACAGTGTCATTGGTGTAGCACAGTGGAAAACAGTCTTGAGTAGGGTTTAGAGGAAAGGTTTTGGATTAGTCTTCCAGGCACACAAATCCCAGGTCTCACATTTATACCTGCAGGACTTTGCACATATTCCAAACCACGTTTCCCCATAATTTAATTTTAGATAATACCTACCTTATAAGGTACTCTTTAGGATGACATGGAGAGACACTACAGAGTAGTTGTTAGAAACAAAAACTTTAACATCAGAAAAGTTTGACTGAAATCTTGTCTTTACCATTAACTAGTTTCTTGACTTCAGCTAAGTTTTGTTTTCTTCTGTAAAATGAAGATAATCATAATGTCTACTTCAATGTATAGAAGTGGAGATTTAAAAACAATGCTGTCACATAGTAAGTTTTCAATAAATGCTGATTATTATAAAGACCTCAAAAACATAATGTCTGTATCAAATTGATATAGACACAATGTCTGTATCAAAAAGGTAATCAATAAATTATTCTTATTAATCATTGTCTACCCCTATAATTGTCTGTAACTTTTAGACAAAGAATGCCTGACTCAACATGAGAAAACATGATAAAAATATGTAATATGAAGTTGGAAAACGTTCCAGAGTATCAGGTGACCCTTTAGGGAATTACCTTATAAAAATAGTGTAAATAAGCTAAAAAAAAAAAAAAACAAAAAAAGGAGAGCTGAATTCTTCACAAAATAATATGGAGACCATCCTGGAGTTATCTGAATTTCAATTTTGTCTTCTCCATTCAAATATAGGTGCCTTGAGAACAGGGTCAGGACTTCCACAAACCCAGCAAAACTACCTGAATATTAATGGGACACGCAAATATAATTCTTTAAACTTCAGGGGTTTTTTCAATTGTATAATTGTATTAATAATAATAATTGCCTATTATTTAAGAGTATTGTTGTATCCATAAGAGAACAGTTACAATAGCAGTAATATAAATTACATAAAGACTTGTAAATTCTGAAGTGCAATATGCTGACAGGTCATTATATCATTCTGTGTTTAGGTACTGTGTGTGCATGAGAGAGAAAGAGAGAGAGAGAACTAGTATATATATTAGTTGGTCTTCTAGTGGGTTTCTGGTGTCCCAGCATTTCCGTGCCCTTAAACTGATAACGTTAGTGGTTTGAACTGCTAGAATTTAGCAGACAGAATTCTGTAATTAACGTGACCAGTGGGAGGGATCTTAATGGGGAAGGGTGTAATGAGCAGAGTATCAAGCAGCAAAGGTACTCCATCAGGTTCAGCAAACGGTGTGGCTGTAAAAACTATTTTGAAATATAGCCAACCAGACCAATTGAAGTTCTAGCCCTATAAAATAAAGTTAATGTGCTTTCCTCAAAGGGGGTCTGTAAAGCTCTCGACTGTTGTAGAAGACTCTACAGAAAGTACATAGGTTCAGTGTGCCCTAGGTGTGGAATAACTCAAAAATTTAGGTGAACCAGAGTGACACGGGGAGTTCTACAGGGGCCAGAGGTAGTGTTCAGTCTTCTGACCCTGAAGATCATATGAAATGAAAATGTGGCTTGCTGGAGTTCACTTCAAGATAAATATCAATGAAAATATGAGGAAGCTTGTGAAAACAGTTCTCCCACTTATGAATTTTGTTACAGGGATGATTTATATATATGATAAATGCAGTAGAAAAGGAAGAACCTAGCTGGGAGACACGCTTTGCATCTCTCATGCAATCTTGCATGCATCTTGTCTGCATGTCTACAAAATTGGGATGATAATAAAAACAATATTGTTAGAAAAAATGAACAGAAAGGGATTATCAAAATATTCCTATACAGCAAAACACACAAAGAATGTAAGGAAGAAGACTTGTGTTTCCACTTAGCATATAGGAAGCCACATGACAATGTCACCTTCCCAACATCAAACAAAGCCACAGTTTTTTTCAGTGCATCAGGAGTCTGAGGTCAATAGACAAACAGGGGTAGATATTTCAAATGGTTACAGCCCCTCTGAGAGAAAAGAGGATGCACAAATTATTTAACCTTTGGTAGAACACCTAAGGAAGAGGTCACCATAAAAGTGGTTAAAAAATTGATATTTTAATATTTTTAAGTAAATATGTAGGCTACATGAGAATTTATATTTTTTAGAAGCTCAAGCCATAGCGAAATCCTCATTTATTTGCTAGGCCTATGACATGCTAAAATTAAAAACAAAAAGTATCAGGGACTGGATTCAGCATAGGAAACAGTAAATGAATTTGAAGTTAGAGCTATAGTAAATATTTTTACTGAAATACAGAGAAGAAAAAGAGTTAAAAAAAAAAAAAATCAGACCTTCCAGGAGATAGAGGACATCAAAGGATCTAATATATGTATAACTAGAATAACAGAAGAAGAAAAGAGAATGGGACAAAAGAAATATTTGAAAAGATAATGGCCAACTTTCTCCCTAAGTTAATGAAAGAAACCAACCAGAAACTCAGAGACCTTCAGGGTAAGTATAAATAAAACTATAATCAAACACATCATAGACAAACAGATGATAATAGACTTTCCATCAGACATAATACAATCCAAAAGAAAATAGAACATGAACATTAAAGTACTGAAAGAAGAAAAGAAATCACCTCAGAATCCTATCCTGAGCAATAATAACATTTAAAATAAAAATGAGGGCACCTGGGTGGCTCAGTGGGTTAAGCCTCTGCCTTTAGCTCAGGTCATGATCTCAGGGTCCTGGGATCGAGCCCCGCATTGGGCTCTCTGCTCAGCAGGGAGTCTGCTTCCTCCTCTCCCTCTGTCTGCTTCTCTGCCTACTTGTGATCTCTGTCAAATAAATAAATAAAATATTTTTAAAAATAAATAAATAAATAAAAATTAAATTAAAATAAAAATGAATTAAGCACTTCCTTGGACAAAATGCTATAAGAAATGTTAAAGGAAGTCCTTCAAGCAAAAAGAAAGTGGTACTACATGGAACTGTAAATCTAAACACACACAGAGCAGCATCAACAACAGTAAATGTAGTTAATATGAATTTTTAAACATTTTAAAAATCATTAAAAATAATTAACTGTACAAAACAAAAAGAGAAAAAAATTGTGGGGCTCATAACAGGTAAAATTAAGATGCATGACAGTAATACCCTAAAGGATGAGAGGATAAAGAGGAAGGCTACTGCTGAAAGATTGTTACATTATGTATGAAGTGGAAAACATTTGAGGAAGACTGTAGCAACATAATGATGCAAATTGTAAACCTGTAGCAACAAAGTAAATAATAAACAAGAGGTGTAAATTATAATCCAAAATAAGGCAGAATTAGAGGCAACAGGGAACAGATGAAACAAAACAAAATAATTTTAAAGACTGGAGTTTTAAATATATCAATAACTACATTAAATGCAAAGGTCAAAACACACCAGTTGAAATTTAGAGATTGTCCGAGTGTCAGATGGGATAGATTGATTTAAGGTGGAAGGAGGTAGGGAAGAGATACACCATGCCATCAGTAATCAAAAGAAAGCTATAGTGAATTTATATCTGTCTGAATAATGTCAGAAAAAGTAAACTTCCAAACAAGAGTTTTGCTAAGGATACAGAGGTAAGTTACATAATGATAAAGGGATATAAAAGGCATAAACATGAAAGGCAAATGCTCATAGAACTAAAAAGAAAAACAGAGAAATTTTAGACTTGGAGACATTGGCAATCCTTCCTCAGGAATTGGAAGAACAAGCAGACAAAAATCATTTAAGTATAGATTTGAACATTATCAGCCAACTTAGCTGAGATTTAGACTATTCCAGCCAATAATAATAGAATATACATTCTTTTTAAAGTACACACGAACCCTCACCAAGGCCAACAATTATATTACTGGCCATTAGGCAAATCTTGACAAATTCATAGGACTTAAAATAATGCAAAATCTGTTTCCTTAATACAAAACAAACTAGCAGTCAATAACCAAAAAAACATATGAAAATAAGCAAACATTTGGAAATTAACTGACATATATTCTAAAAAATCAGCAGTCAAAATTTTAAAGAAAATTAGAAAATATTCTGAATTACATAAAACATGAAAACAGAGCATATCAAAATGTATAGAATATAACTAGAGCAGTGCCGAGAGGAAAATACATTGTACTACATGCCTATGTTAGAAGAAAATAAGTATCTATATTCAATAATCTAATCATCCATATTAAGAAAATTGAAAAAGATGAGCAAATTAAACACAAATTAAGAAAAAGGAAGAAAACAATACAAAGTAGCAATCATTAAAATAAAATGACCAAATTATGATTCTTTTAATAGATAAATAAAATTTATAGAATTTTAGAATGACTAATTTTAAAAAAGACTGACAAAATAAAAATAAAAAGAATACCAGAGTTAAGAATCAAATAGGGGGACATCACCACAGATTGCACAAATATCAAAAGGAAAAAAGAAGTATAAATAACTTTAATAATTCCATGAAATGAATATATTATTTGGAAGATGAGAGCCAAGAGAGTGCACTCAGGGAAATCAGTTACATTGATTAGTCCTATACTTATTAAAGAATTTGAAATTTTAGTTAAAAACCTTCCCACAAAAGCATCTATTTGCACAGATAACCTCACTTGGTGAATTCTACCAAACATTTCAGGAGGAAATAATGTAAATTTCACACAAACTCTTCCAGCAAATAGAAGAGGGTTGTTATTGACTGATTGTCTGTGTCCCTGAAAAATTCGTGTATTGAAATTCTAACCCCCAATGTGATGTTATTTGAAGGTGGAGCCTTTGGGAGGTGATTAGGTCATGAAACTAGAACCCTTATGAATGGAATATTGTCTTTATCAGGGAGCTTCCAGAGAGCTCTCTCAGTCTCCCTGTCATGGGAGACATGTTAAGAAGACCACAATTTAGGAACCAGAAATTAGGTACCCACCAGACACCAAATCAGCAGATGCCTTAATTTTGGATTTCCCAGAGCATGGAAACTAATGTTTGTTGGTTAAGCCACCTAGTCTATGGTTATTTGTGTTACAGCAGTCTGAATGGACTAAGGCAGCATGTAGTTCTTCCCAATCATTTTATGAGACCTGTTACCAAAACTTGAAAAATATATTTTAAAGAGATAAAGGACCTATACCCCTCATTAATAAAGATCCTTAAAAAGTAATATCACATCAAATCCAGAAAAGGATAATATGTCATGGCCAAGTGGAATCAAGGTTATAATTCACTAGGGAGTAAGGGGTTGAAGGTGAATAAAACTGGTAAAGCAGGTCATGGGTCAAGAGGTACAAACTTCTAGTTATAAAATAAATAAGTTATGGGGATGTAATGTACAGCATGGAGACTATAGTTAATAGTACTGTACTGCGTATTTGGAAGTTGCCAAGAAAGTAACTCTTGAAAATTCTCATCAAAAGAAAAAAATTATGATTTTGAGTGGAAATCAATGATAACTATTGTGATCATTTCATAGTGTACACAAATATCAAATCATTACATTGCACACTTGAAACTAACATGATATTATATGTCAATTATACCTCAACAAAAAAATTAAACAGGAATAAATTTAACAAAATATGTGCAAGGTTTATATACTTTTAAAAATTAAAAAATTGTCAGGGGAAATCAAAGCTCTACATAAAAGGGATCAGAATGATTTCTTAGAGCACAAAAAGCATGATCAATTAAAAATGCTCAATTGTACTTCATCAAATTAAAAATACCTACTCTGTGGAAGAAAATGTTATGACAATGAAAAGAAAAGTCACAGAGTGAAAAAGAATTACGAAACAAATCTTATAAAATTCTTGTGTCCAGGGGCGCCTGGGTGGCTCAGTGGGTTAAAGCCTCTGCCTTCGGCTCAGGTCATGATCCCAGGGTCCTGGGATCAAGCCCCACACTGGGCTCTTTGCTTGGCGGGGAGCCTGCTTCCCCCTCTCTCTGCCTGCCTCTCTACCTACTTCTGATCTCTCTGTCAAATAAATAAAATCTTTAAAAAGAAAAAAAAAATTCTTGTGTCCAGATAGATCAAGAACTCTTACAACTGAATATTAAACAAAAGATTTGAACATTCACCAGAAATATACAAATGGGAAATAAGTACATGAAAAGATTCTCAGCAGCATTAGTCATTAAGAAAATACAAATGAAAACACAGTGAGATACCAGGATGCATTTATTAGAATGGCTAAATTTTTGAAAATGGCAATGAATATCAGATCGTAGTAAGGGTGCTGAGCAAATGGAATGGTCATACATATCTGGTAAGAATGAAAATGATAGAACCACTTTGGAAATTGGGTTTACTATTTCCTATGAAGTTAAACATACACTCCCAACATGATTTAGGCATCCAGTATCTGTATTTGTCTAGGTGAAATGAAAACATAAATATCAACTCAAGGACTTCTACATTAATGTTTATGGCAACTTTATTCATAATCACTCCAAAGTGGAAACTACCCAAATTTTCACCGACTCGTGAATGAATAAGTAAATTGTGGTACATCCAATCCAATAGCACACACTCTTGCTAAGAAGAAAAAAGTGTTCATACATTTAGCAGCATGGATAAATCACAGAAGCTTTATTCTAACTGAAATAAGCCAGACACCAATGACTACACACTGTATAATTTCCTACAACCTTCCAGAAAAGGCAAAATTATAGGGACAGAATCAAATCGGTGGTTACCAGGACCTGGTGGTTGGGTATCGGTTTGACTGTGAAGAGACAGGAAGGAGATTTGGTGGGGGGCATATAGACAAAGTCTATATCTTGATTTTAGTGGAGGTTACATAATGTTTACATTTGTCAAAACTCCTAAAACTGTACATTTTAAAAGGCCAGATTTTGTGTGTATAAATCGCATCTCAATAAACTTGACTTAGAAAAAATGTTAAGACGTATCAGATTTTAATTCAGGTAAATCATGGCTTTTGCAGTCAAGCTGGTCTTCACAAAGAACTCATTTTGAATGTCTTTTAACACAGTTTTGAGGTTAAATGATGTGCTGGGTCTTTTATCTGCCCCCATTCAATCCCTTTTCCAGTTGGGTTTGACTGAAGGTAAACAAAATAGGAGATTATACTGAGAAAGCAGAGTGAAATTTTGGTGTTTATTTCCTAAATTCCCTCCCCTGTTTGCTCTTGACTGGCTGTGTCCCTTGAGGAAAGGTCACATTTCTGCCAAGCAACTTTGTCTACCCATATCCCTCTGTCTCTACTTACCTTTAAGCCTTCAAGACTAGGGATACCTGTACTCTGTTATCCTCTTTGGTTCCTCTACACCTTGCCCACATTAAATTCTCCTCAAATTATTCCATTTCCACATGCCATCCCTTTACTGTCACACTCCTGACAGATACAGAGGTGAGGTTCAACTCCTGATTCCATCATTTTGTAGCTGTGAGCCCTTGGGCTATTCATTTCACATATTTGAGTGTTAGTTTTTTTCATCTGTTAAATGTGAATAGTAATACCTCTTTGGCAAGGTTTTCATGCAAATTAAATAATGACACACTAGCTGAAATTTTTTCATTAATATTTTCTCCCTTTCTCATCTTAGTCTCTCCCTTCTATCACCAGATGCATATTCTTTTTCAGTTTCTTCACATGCTCCTGTTTCTACTCTGTCTTTCAAGGTAACAGAATTTCCCTATCATGTATAAATGCATAAGCAATTTACATAGGGATATATAATGTGCAGAACCCTGTATAAATGGCTTAAATGTACCATGGTTATGTTCCTGGAATAAACTTGCTATTTCTACTGCTGCAGAACAGTTAAGTCAAACTTTTGAATTAGGTCAACAAAATCCACAAATAGGGTGGAATCTTTGGACTGTCTAAGCAGGGACAGATCTGGAATAAATCAGCCGCAGATATCACTTGTCAGCATGCTGAGAGAGAGGCATTTCAAATAAGGGTAGAAGGTACGTCAAGAATATTGGCTTCTTGTAGCATTACGATGCATCCGTTAAATCTATACTGAGAGTTTTCCATCATGTGGATTCAAGCTCACATAATCGTTTTATGGCAGTAATGTCTAAACAAGGGTCCACAATTAGGCTGTATTTTTATCTTGACTTGAGAACTATCACTGCCAACTACTCAAATTTCAAGCTTGTTGAGACATATGTTATCCCTGGAAACCCTTCAAAAAAAAAAAAAAAAAGTATTTTACTGTCCCACCAACTCAGTGTGCTCTGGTCAGTTCCCCATCTAGATCCAAATTAACCATGTAATAGTTTCTACACTGGTGACTAGTATTTTAAATGACTTTTAAAGAAAAACCCAAAAGAACAATTTTATTTCTATTTGCACAAAACATAATCTGGCTTGGATTCCTTTTCTAGCTTTTTAAAAAATGAGACAGGATGAAGCTGCGGAACAAGAACTGGATATGGAATTAAGATATGTATTTGAAATCTGGTTCTACTACTAGTTCCTAGCTGTGGCCTTATAAAGTCACTTAATATATCTAGCCTCAGTTTCCTTACCTGTCAGATGGAGACCTAGTGTTGAATCAAATGCGCTAATAATGATCTAACAGCATAATACCTCTAGGACTTAATAACTTATCTTTTTACAATCTGTGTGGGTAAGGTTGCAAATGTGCTTAGTAGGAAATGGGAAAGAAGAAAACTTTCAGACAGAGGCAGGAATGTGTTGGTGAAAAGGAAATTAAAATACTGGAGAGCTGGGAAAGATAAGAATGATTACAACATCTGCATTTATAGCCCACATGTCACAGTTCAGTATTTATAGGTTTGTTAGTGACAACCTTCCCAGTATAGCAATGTTAATTCTGAAGTCGCTGTCAGTTTCACTGACACAGCACTGTGCACCTGACCGAGGCTGAAACCACTCACCATTTAGATGATCATTGCATTTAAAGGTCCAAAAAATACACCAGTAAATCAGTTTGGGTTTCTGATTATAATCTCCCTAAATCTTACTTTGAAATACCCTAGTGAGTTTCTTTCTGACAAACCCGAGTGCATTTTTGTTTCCCAAATATGATTTGTAATTATCCTAGCTAGACTAAAACCTCAGGGAGAAGTGATGTGTCTAAGGCTGAACACGATAATAAATGTATACTTAAATTTTCCAGAGCCCAAGATCCTGTGCTACTTAAATACCGTGATCAAAGCAATAGATAAAATAAATATGGAGAAGAGTAGGATAGGGAAAGAGAAAGACTGAGAGAAATAAAATAAGAGAGTGGGGGGAGAGATTGAAGAGAGGCTTGAGAAAATGTTCAGTGGAAAATCTAGAAATGATGTAAGAGAAAGCAAAGGCAGGGATTGGAGTAAGGGGTGTATAACTGAAACTATAAAAACTCAGAGAGAAAACTCACCATCAGGGCTGAGTTTGGGAGAAACTGCACAGAGAGGACTCTAAAGTTAGAATCTCCTGATTTTTCACAAGGTAAGTTAAATTTAAAAGCTATGAGAAAATTTTAGGGTTTTTTTTTCCTTTGAGCTACTTTATTTTTTTTCACATGCTTCTTAAATGTTTTTATTATATCTTGATTTTGAATGTTTTTGGTAATATTTCCCTCTCTAAAATGAGTAGAAAATCTAAGAAGGTAATTTTTAATACAAAATTAAGGAGGAGTTAATTCAGAAATTCGATAATTATTAGATTATTCATTGCTTTTCTTTACCATTTCAAAACAAAAAGAAGGACAACTCAAGATAATGATTCTCTATATATACTAATAGTCTTAAGTTTGCTTGCATTGAAGATGTCCAATTTAGTAAATGTTTAAATGTATAAAAGTGGTCTACTTTTAAAAGCCTAGGTAGAAAAGAAAGGTTTCTCTTATCTTTATTTCTATCAAAGTTGGAGTTTAAGATATATCCCTAAATTAATCAAATTCTAAAGTCAATATTCTATGTTCTTTAAACCTAAAGTATCCTCTGTTTTTCTTCTTGTGGAACTCAAATATACAAGTATGATATTAATAACAGTTTAGAGTCTACCCTTTTGTATTTGAAGTGCTTTTGCTATTAAATGATTGAATTGAGAGTTAAT
Source organism: Martes martes (assembly GCF_963455335.1). NCBI lineage: Eukaryota > Metazoa > Chordata > Mammalia > Carnivora > Mustelidae > Martes > Martes martes. Next base: position 111,432,259 of record NC_137888.1, read on the forward strand.
CTGACACATACATTTGAGCTGTGTTTAACAACAAATTTAAAACTTTATTTCAGGTTTTGATCTGTAGGATTAGTGTATACTCAATTAATTGAGTTTTGCTGATGCAAAATATTGTTCTTTCAAATTACAATGATAGACTCTATAGGTTTAGGAATGTGATAATTATTTGTTTCTAAGTTACCTTTCTAGAAATTAAATAATTTTAACAATAATTTATGATGATTTTAATGTCCGTATAAGCTATAAATTGAGAGGTCTCCCCCAAAACTGCAGGCGCAGTATGTGTCTTTTTACTTTGATACTACTCTTCATCACTCATGGAATTTTTCTAAAGAAACTCTCCCGTGGATATGAATTCAAATCTCCTCTTTGTAAGTGAATCACACTGTGGTGTCATTCAATAAGGCATTTGAAGTTGACATTTGTTTCTCCCCTTTTTTTCTTAGAGTTTTGAAGTGATTCCTATATAACGAATCATGGGCAGTAGAGAACCAGATATATTTAGCAGACTGGATTTAGGGTCCTCAGAAATATAATTTTAACTTCTTATTCAAATACTTTCAATGACTTGAACTTTTGATTAATAAAATTAGATTAATTGAACTTGTCCCAAAGGAATAGAACTCAAAGTAAGCAGTCCCAAAACACTGTCCCAACTTTGTCACTATGTAGTTTATAACTTCAGGCAAGACTTAAGCCCAGAGCTGGGCTCAATAATATCCTGTTACTAAGGAAAGAGACAAAAGAGCTGGAAGTACCAGGGCTATTGAGTGGGAGAATGGCCAAGGGATGCTCCCACATCATCCTGTTTTCCTATATTAGAGAATGAAGTCTCAGTTTCACAGTATCTTGGGCTTCATCTTTACATATCACTTAATTTAATCTTCTTGCCCATATTTTATCTACTGGCATCTCTACCTACTGGACAACTTCTGCTTAGAGACTCTGCTGGCCTCAGAGGAACATAGTTTTGGGGTCAGGAAACAGACTTCTAATCGCATTCCTGACTTCAGCACCTTTCACTCAGCCTCTCAGGGCTTCATTTCCCCCTGGATACTGGGAGGTAATAAAAGGTGAGGCCTAAGTTCTTTCTTAGCCCTGGATACCTCTCTACACAGGCCAACTTCTCTGTAGCTGAGATCTCTCTTCTTTGGAGGTCTCTTTTAACTGAGCCTTCCCTCTTCTTTTGCCAGATAGTTGTCAGGGTACCTCTCTGGAGCAGTAGTTAGCATCACCTGCCAGTAATTTCCCGGTGCCTTGGTTGGCTTGAACTGGCTATTGCCCAGCCTTACCCTTATCAGTGTCCCATCAGCCCAACCCTCCACAGGAGGCTGCTCCCACAGGAATAGTCCCTCTGCTGTGCTTCACCACGCTCCCTCCTCTTTTTTTGTCCATCTTAAATCTTTCCTTCATCTCTTCTCCCTTGGCCAACTTAACTGTCTCTGAGCCTTGCTGTCTCATTGTTGAGAGTGTTAAATTCAACAGTTTCCAAAGAGCATGCCCTCCCTTTCTGAAATTCTATGTTCCCATGACACATAAGGCTGTAATCATGTGGCAAATCCACTTTTATTTCTTTTTATTTTTTAATTTTTTAAAATTTATTCGACAGAGAGAGTGCACAAGCAGGGAAGTGGCAGGTAGATGGGAGAGGGAGAAGCAGGCTCCCCACTGAGCAAGGCGTCCAATGTGGGGCTTGATTCCAGGACCTTGGGATCATGAACTAAGCAGAAGGCAGACATTTAACCAACTGAGCACCCAGTTGCCCCTAAAAAAATGAACTTTTAAAATATCATCCATGCCACTAATGGCAACCTGGCTGTTGACCTACCAAGTCAGAACTGTGGTTCCCATGGGACCACTTTGGTGGTTGCATTTCCCTCTGAACTCTGACTTGTCTATCCACACCAGAGCTCTAAGAGGCATGCTCTCTTCCTCTGCCTTCTCTGTGGTCCATTCCTTCCCAGCCCTTCCCCGCTAAGTCTAGTTCCAGTGACAAGATCCTTCATTCCCATAATATCCATGGTGGGTTTGCTTTCATGACACAGATAACTATGCTATACCATCAATATCACAAAACCTGTGAAAATCATCATCTTAACAACATAGAATTTAATAAAAAAGTCAATAAAGATTTCTTATGAACTATAAAACAAAAATATGTATCATAAAATTATAGTAAATTTTCAATTAAAAATTCACTTTTGTTACTGTAATTAGAACTGAATAATTATGTTTTGAGTATAACTGAGGTTAATTCCCTTTGTTTTCTTCCTGTTATGATATTCTGTTGTATGCTAATATTTTCATACACATATTTCATTAAAATATTACTGCTGAAATTAATGATAATGCATAATATTCTGTAACACCACATGCTGGAGTGGTTGTCACTTATAACTCTGGTGAAATTTCTTCCCTCATTCAGTATTACTTTGTTAAAATTTATTTTCTACCACCTTGTCGTAATTCTAGATTTCGAGTAACTTTGTTTCTTAAAATGAACAAGGATAAAGAAAATATTTTTCATAACAAAAAAGTGGCATGGCATATTTTGTTAAGTGGCCAGATTTAGAAAGCAATATCAGGATAATGATAGCTATTATTTGCATAATTAATTTGTGCTAGTCACTTGTACTATTTGTAATCCTTATAATAAACCCACAGAGTAAATCTGTGCCCCATTTTCCTGATGAAAATATTAAGATAGAGAAGCTAAGTAGCATGTCCAGTCAAGAAGCATATCCATATCTATGTAACTTAAGGATCGACCTCTTTCTACTAATTGACTTCATTGTATTAGAAAGTATATATAAAGGACGCCTGAGTTGCTGTCAGTTGAGTGTGTATCCTCAGCTCAGGTCATGATCCCAGCCCTGGGATCCAGCCTAGCATCAGGCTTCCTGATCAGTGGGAGTCTGCTTCTCCTTCTGCCTACCCCTGCCTGCCCCGCTTGTGCACTCTCTTCCTCTGACAAATAAATAAATAAAATCTTTAAAAAAAAGAAAGTGTACATGCAGTATAAGGAATTAGGATACCAGTATTCTAAAGTAACTCAGCTTATCTCAGTACATCTATTTTAAAAAGTACAGTTATAATATTTTTCATGTAGATCAAGCATGATTGATGTGGTGACGAAAGAAGATAAATTAATTTCAAAATAATAAAGTACTATGCAAATGTTTAAAAAATGGTTACTTACAACAATTGTACTTGAAAGAAATGGAAACATTCTAGGAAGAGTCTGCTGTTGCAGGAAGAAATTCCAGGGCAGGGCAAGCAGTCCAGGGGTCTCCACTTTGACCAGGCTGGGAGCAGCTGGAAGACAGGGAGGGTGTCTTACTCACTTTTATATTTCTGGAGCTTGATACATAGTATATACCTTATAAGTGCATCCTTTGGAATATGATAAAATTTATATTTTTGCCCTTCACGTACAATTTAGTCAGTACTTTTTAATTGATTATATTGGTTAGTTTAATGTAATTAAACTGTAAGTTAATATTTTTATTAAATATTATACGTAGGTGCAAAATGGGATAAAAGGTAAAGGACGTGGTAATGTTCTACAATATCCTGAGGCTCATATGTGCCATCTTTAATCGCATTTATCCTTTGAAAGTCTTTTTATGACAGATAAAAAATTCCCCATGTATCAAATGGCCAAGCAGCACGTTTATGTACAACTCTACCAGCTCTTCCCTATCCATAATTTTAACGACTCTTGTTTTTCTCATTATAAAGCATTAGAATTAAACCACAAATCCCCTTAGCAGAATTGTCTATAATCATACACTAAATTTTTTTTCTATTTCCAGGTGAAATCATTTTATTTCAAGAAACTTGCATTAATTCAGGGATCTAAGCACAAATTAAGTTTTGATAAGGAGAAATCTTAAACACAGCTGGGATAATTATTGGAGAATATTGATTCATGTTGCTTTTGTTAGAATGAGAATCTGAGATGTGAAACATTAATGGACTTACTGGAATTCTGGCATGAACTTCACCACGTATTACTGTGATTATGCAATTTGGGCAAATCTCTTCCCTTATCCAAGCCTTAGTTTCCATATCAGTAAAGCTGGAATGTTAATATCTGCTCTACATTCCTATTTACCTCCCACATGAGGCTGCTTCATTCATTCATTCAGCACATCATGTTGACTCTAAATACCTTGTTAAATATATTTACCTGAGCTTTTTAGTGATGCAATCTTCCTTTAAAGTGTCATTATAGATTTCCTTCTTAAATTTTTGCAAGAAAGAGATTAGTAGTATGATTAAAAATTCCAACCAAGCAAAAAAGAGATTTAACAACAGAATTTTGAAATTTTCGAAGGTTATAGTGTCTAAAAAAAAAAAAAAAAAAATGAAAAGGGTGCCAAATAGAGTAAAATCAATTAACACATGTATAGTAGTAAATTGTCATTCTTCCTGATTCATAGCATTCAGAGAAAGTCCTTTTAAAATGCAGGTGCCTGCCACATGAAGAAGACATCATTCATAAACATTTTACTTTATAAGTAAAATTTACTTTATAAGCAGTTTGTTTTGGAGATGGAAAAATGTTTTAGACTTTTACAAATCGGTTATACTTGAAGGAGCATGAAACTGAGAGTCTGAAAACGTAAGTTGCTTTTCTGGCTCTTCTAACTGGCTCTGTGATTTTGGAAAACTTACTATTGGCGACTGAAAAGCAATGAAAAATGAGAAAGAACATGTTCCTGATATTTTAACTAAAAAAAAACAACAACAAACAAAAAAGGAAATGTTAAACTGCTGTCTCAATTTGCACCTTTCTTTCAGGATCATACTGGAAACAGAAAGCAAAATATCCACCACACAATTTACTGAAAATAACAAACTTTACAGAAAGAATGTTAAATAAAGGTCTCAGCAACACGAGCATTTTTTCCAATATATATTTGTGAGGATGATATAGCTTACATATATATATATATATATATATATATATATATATATATATATATGGAAGCTACAACTTCTAATTCAAATTGTTTTGGGGCAAAAATCCTTAGTGATTTTAAGTCTTTTATTTATGAGGATCCAAAAGCAATTCCCCACTCCTAAAGTTCTAAGTGCCACAGCTACACTGGGTTCTCTTGTTTGTGGGGCCAAATTCGCCAGAGGCAGGGGAATTGAAGCTACAGGAAGGAAGAGACCTCCAGCTCACCTGGTCTGAGTCTCTGCCTTCCAGCAAACAAGTGTCTCAAACACCTGGTTATTCCACTCTTTGAAGAAAACTAGTAGCAGCCTTCTTACCACTCTGTTCAAATATTGCCACTCATTGAAATATCGGAATTATCTGTATTATGCCAAACTGTAAAATGGCTCTTGGTTGTTTAACATAAATGTTGCACCTCTTGATTGTTTAAAATAAGCGTTGCAGGTTGTCTTTATGAATGCTCCCAAATTTTCAGTTCCCTATTGGGTTGTTGAGTATAAGCTTTATGTTCCCTGGAAGGATTTGGCTTCAAAGATCTACCTTCAGTCTAATTATAACCCTCTTGGTACCTGTAATTAATTTTTTCACATTATCTTATAGTTTACAAAGCTATTCATGGACAATTTAAAGTTCCCATTGAAAATTTTTTACCTATCATAAAATAAGAATAAAAGTGATAAGGTTTTTTTCATAAATAATTATATCTTTATACATTTTCAGTAAATAATATTAAATATACGATTAAAGGTACTTATTGCTGTTATGTGGCAATCCTAAACCACATCCGTAACATTTATGCTATTTGTAACTTAATTAAATAATTTTCAATTAACTGAAATTGAAATGTGAATTCATAAAGTGAGTTTTATTAGACAATTTTGACAATTTAAGCATCTTGTTCAGGGTCACCAGACCAATATATAACACAGCAACGACACTTCTCTCTATCCTTCAAATCTAATTCTGAGCTTTTTCCTCATCATCACAGAAATATTTTTCTGATGTTATTGAATACTTATTTATTGACTGAAAGAGTTATATTTTTAAAAATACTCAGCATAATGACTTAAGCATGATGAAAAAAAAACAAGTAAGCGTTTGAAAGTACATTAGATGTATCATATTTCATCCATTCTGATGCACATTTTAACATCTCAGAAATTGGAATGAGTCTTACACTTGATAGCATGTCGTAATTTAATTCATAGCATTTTTTTCCTCCTAAAATACACTCATAAAATGGGATTTTTTTTAACTATAAATGACATCTTAAAATTAAAAATTTGGAGGCCCTCCCCCTTCCCAGCTGGAAATACTTGAAATTCAAGAGGAACATGTTCATGTCAAAACCTAGAGACAATCTTATGCATAGACTGGCTGATTTGAGGGACAGAAGAAAGGCCTTTCTAGATAAAGCTGCACCAACTGTTATCATTATGTACAATGTCTGCATTTACACCAGAAAAGAGCCAGATACACCAACAGACTTTTAAAAAGCTAGAAGCAACATTAGAAGTCATTTAGACCAAGCATATTTCACTCAGCCTAGAAAGGAAAGGGTTTGCCTAAGCGATATGGTCAAGCCAAGGCAGAGCCCGAGTCTCTCCAGACCTGGAGCAGGTCTTCTACGACAGTGAACCACAAGAACTTTGTGTTAAGCATTGTCCCTATTAGGTCCTCTTTTGAAATTAAAAAAAAAAAAAAAAAAAAAGATAATCACTCTGTTATCTACTCTTCCTGAAGCTTTCCTTTGCTAACAAAAAGACCTGGGTGACTATAACTTATGGAGCATGGTGCTGGGCACACTGAACTTATTGTTTTATAGATTTACTCTGGGCCAAGGTGACACCAATTGCTTAGATACCCACCATCACTTTCTAAGAAGACAGTGAGTAGTGTGTGTGTGGAGGGGGTGGGGGCCAGGCATATAGGGTCACTTCGTAGTGTCAGAACCAGGGACACTTTACTTGTCCTATTAAATCACACTTAAAAAATATAAAGTTTTAATTACTTTGTAGGTCTTTTTTAAGACCTTTAAGACCTTGATTTTTAGTTTTTGTTGAAAATAAGGGTTCAGTAAAGTCTATTTTGAGTATTTCCAATCAAGTAACTAGGGTAAATTTAAAAATCCCAAAAGTTACTGGAGTAAATTAAAAATTCCCAAACTCAGTACTCTTGAGACTTTCTTTCTTTTTTTTTTTTTTATGATTTTATTTTTTTATTTATTTATTTGACAGACAGAGATCACAGGTACACAGGCAGGCAGAGAGAGAGAGAGAGAGAGAGGAGGAAGCAGGCTTCTGGCTGAGCAGAGAGCCTGATGTGGGTCTCCATCCCAGGACCCTGAGATCATGACCTGAGCCGAAGGCAGAGGCTTTAACCCACTGAGCCACCCAGGTGCCCTCTTGAGACTTTTTAATAGACCTACTATCCATTAGTCAGACATTAATGACAAAGTCTCAGGTTGAAGGGAAATTTTCTAAATCACCAGAGTAGTTTGTTTTTTTTCAACACCAACCCTCAAGACAGATAGTTTAAAAGTGTGATTAAAAAGTGCATGCAATCAGATATTGGCTCACACTCTTTCTCTTTTCAGTTTAACTTCTTATTCTAACACCTCCTCTCACTCCTGTTTGCTTGCTCTTTTAGATCTGTGGTTCTTGATCTTTTCTTTTTTTCTGCCTCAGTCCAAGTGAGAGATTTTTTTTAGTAAGAACAATGACTCATTACCTCACTGATTCTTAACAATGCAAACATCTTTCCTCATTTTAACAGAATTCTCATTTAATTCTAGCCTAAATATAATTAAATAATTTTGTTGCTACTGTACTTTCAGAGCCTTTAATATGCCAGTATGCTTGTTCAATGTTTCTTTAAGGAATATACAATATACATTGCTTCCAAAACTTAAATGACAAAACTTCACACACACACACACACACACCCCAACAACCTTGCTCTCCTCACTGCCATTCCAGCTAGAGTTTGGAGGATCCCTTTGGGTTATAATTCTGACATGTGGAAAGGTCTTTAAAACAAAGGTTGAGAAGTTACACAACGTGAATATTTGTTTATTCAGCAGTATTATTTAAATTGTGAAAATGCAAGAATATAGTAAACCAATTGGCTGACAACAAGTAGAGGAAGCGCCTAATTCTGTAGGGCAGATCCCACGCTCACTGTCTCTGTTGAAGCTCCTCACTAGCCAGAGGAATATTATTCAGAAATCGCTCAATCCAAATTACTGATGTCCTGACAACTTTGCAAACATCTCCACTCTGGTGTATTCCTATAATGAACATCCTTCAGTGTTCTTTCTGTGATTTGGAGTGTACATGGGCCAACTAGATTTTAAATCATAGGCTATATTTATCCAGTATCAACAAAACAGGGAAATGGAGCTGGACCTACTCTTTCCCTTCCCTCCCTATAATTTCCTCTGTTTCTAATTTTGTGGCAATCAAATTTCAACGAGTTAATCAAATGTCTTTTGTGTGGCAGGTGCCAGGGTGTTTGTTTTCATTAGTGTACCAACTGCCATATTTAGGAACTTGGCCTTTTGGTTAACTGGCTACAAGCATGGGTTTAAACCATTAAATGTGTGTATTTAAACTCGGCACTTATTTTTACATCCCCCTATCCAAATAATCAGGATGTGGTTATCTGTAAGATGATACATTACAACTTTTTTCCTGTATACACCCAAGCACAAAAATATATGCCTCAAACATAATCATCAATATTATAAATGTCCATCATCCTGTGCCATTTATAATATTGCAGAAATGAAGAGAAACCTGGTTTGTGAAACATACATAAAAATAGTTAAAGGAAATCCGTATGGCAAGGCTTATAAAACTGGGCAGTTTTAGACTTTGTAAACTGTTTTCGACATGATAAAAAAATGAGGGAGCAAAACATCACAATTGTACTTTATCTTTGATTGAATGAAAGATCTATTTTTAAGAAATAAAGATAAAATAGTTCAAGTTTTAATAGATCTTCCTTTACATTGAGGAAAGTTAAAGAGACATCAGCATAATCTGAAGGGAAAAAAATATGATTCTGTGACACATGTTCTAAAGAATAGGTAATGCGCTTTTTGTTCATCTTTTTACCAGATAACTGTTATATTCCTTCTTGTTATTTTTCTACTGTCTCAATTTAGAGTCATCGACATGATTTATTACCTTTTGATACTTATAAACATACAATTTGTCTGAAAAAGAACAGAGAATTTATTGCACTCTTCCAGAAAGGGTGGCCTATCGAGAAGTAACTAGTGATTGACATTACAAGAGCCCGAAATATTTATTGGTGGCATACCGAAGAAATAGTTTAGACAACGTAACATGAAAACTGAAATTGTATTTGATGAATGTTACCAACATTGCTAAAATATGTTTTTATTTTAAATGTTAATAGAGATGGTTCACACAGATGCAACCCTGTCTATAAGAAAACACTTATTTGTCTATATTCTAACAGATAGTCTTTATTGCTAGATCTACAAAGTTATAACATTTTGTGTTACAACATTTTACAATTTTACAACAACTTTTGTTTACAACAAATTTACAATGTTACAACATTTTACTGCTAAAATCTACAATGAGATTTCACAGTAACAGTATTATAAGAAAGTCGTAAAAAAATCTTGGGTCACACCAAAGCAAATGTAGTTACTAAAGAAATACTTAGTAATACCTTATCAGTGTTCTTTCACTTAAAATGATAAATATATTACGGGATAAAGAAGTTTACACGAATCAGTAGAATCCTATCAAAGTTCTTTTGAGGTGAGAACTATTCTTCGCTTCATGAATTCTAAAAACAAAGCTCAGTTAGATGAAGTATTGCACATCCAACATCACTAATACTAAAGCCACAAGGAGACTCAAATCCAGCTCCTCAGATCCGTCTAAGCAGCCCATCCTTTTTGATCCCAACAGCTTTCCAAATGACTTTTTTGGAAATGAAAGTTTCCTGAGACTTCTCATTCATAATGTATGACCTGGTTGGCAGGTTGTGGGGGGAGACTTTTCCGATACCATGTACCAAGTGGTGACATCAGGCCTATTCTATTGTAACCCACAGCCTGCAATCTTCCCTAAACCAGGCAACGCCTCCCCTTTTCCAGCATTCAAACTGGCATCTAGCAGACCCAGTGTAGACCATAGATTCACTTTAATTATCTGTATTGTGGTTTTTTAATATAAAAAATCATCAATGTATAAATGACATATCTTTGTGATTAGTACACAGAAGTAACAAATGCGTTATTTAGACATATCTGCTTTAAAATATATATATAGATAGATATAGATATAGATATAGATATAGATATAGATTAAAACTAAGTCCCAGGGCACCTGGGTGGCCCAGTCGGTTGAATGTCTACCTTTGGCTCAGGTCATGATCCCAGGATCTTGGGATCAAGTTCTGGCCTCAGCAGGGAGCCTACTTCTCCCTCCCCCTCTGCCTGCAGCTCCTCTTGTTATCTCTCTCTCTGTCAAATAAGTAAATAAAATCTTTGGGGGGGGGGAACTAAGTCCTTATGTTTTCCCCATAATTTTACTTACTTTCTTCCCTCCAAAGAGGGAATCATAGTCATGAATCAAGTTCCATTTGTTTATACTTTAAATGTGTGTATAGATTTCAAAATACATAAAATTATTTTGTGTATCTGCAATTTAGGTAAATGGTAGCATGTCCTATATATTGTTCTATAACTTCCCATTTCCCCCCAAAGTGGCTTCTTTGAAATCCATGCATATAAATACCCATAATATTTAGGCCATTTGTTCTAAGTCCATACTATGGATGTACCTCAACTGATAAACCTATTTCCTCCTGATAGAGTACTTGGATAGATTCCAGTTTTTACCACTATAAACAATGAGTCTGTGAACTTTCAGATATATCTCTCCATAAAAACATGTAAGAGTTCCTTTGGAGTATATATCAAGAAGTGAAATAAATAGGTTATAGGTAGAACATGATCATTTTCAACTTTTCCGGATATTGTCTAATTTTTTCCAAATGATTGCATTCATTTCCAACCCCACCAGCATCACTTGTGCTTTTCTGTTTCCAGACACCATTGTAACATTCACAACATTCACTTTGAATTTTTGCCAATCTGATGTATGTCTCTCTTTTCTTTGCATTAAAAAGGTTGTATTTGTTTTTGGATAATGTCTTTTGGATGCTTATTTTCCATGAGAATATTTCCTTTTCTATGAAATACCTATTCATAACTTTGTCCCATTTTTTAGTTAATCATTAATTCACCCTTATTTTTAAAATTTTATATATCAGTTTTTAAATATTTCAAATGGTAATCTCTCATTTATATATTATGTTGAAAATATATTCCATTTTGAACCTTTTGAATCTAAAAAATCCTTACATAATACAAGGACATAAATATATTTGCCTATTGGTTATGTAGTGTTTTTGAATTTGTGAATGTAAATGCTTTTAGACACAGTGCATTTTCTCAGGTTCACATAGACCTCGCTGGACCTTATTTCCTAATACCTGGTCAATTTCACACATTTCCCCTGGATATATGAGGTTATAATCCTTGGGTTAGCCAAAGAATAAGATTATACAAACCAGATTTCTCAGACTTTGGCTAGTTCAAATTATGATTATAGCTATACAACCCCAGCCTAGGTTTCCATGGAAATGAAGCCTTAATAGAATTCATCCCAGGAGACTGACAGCTTCTATTAAGTATTATTTAAGTTTTGCAGAGATGTACTCTAGCACCTAGAAGCTGAATAATTTGGTTTATCACCTGCAACTAACAAGCTTTACCGGAGCTTTTGTTTTCTATCTTTATATGCCAAAGTAATAAATGTTGACCTGATGTATGTGACCCCCAGATGCCGGACTGGAGATTGGCAAACGCACATTTTATTCTGGCTGTGACGTTGATGCTGTGGAGTTCAGGAAAAGTACACTCAGTGGATGTAGCAACAGAGGTAATGGAAACTAGTTTAAGGGACCATGTATTTTTTATGAACATAAGCCATTTCTACTAGTGTCAGAAGTAGGTGTTGCTGACAAATAGAGAGATGCCTTGATAACACAAAATCAAGGAAATAGATATTTTTTTCCTATTGTTTTGACCTCACTATAGATTCAGAGAAGGCCAGTTATCTGAATATCAAAAAATAAGCTGGAAGTAATAAAGATGTGTATTCCTTGAACAAAAAAGCATTACGAGAAAATTCATTATCATTTCAACCATAGATTTAATTAAATCAATTGCTTTGGCCAAACTTTGTATGACTATACAAATGTTTTCTTACTGCCATGACTAAAGTACAAAGAAAAGTAAATGCCCGGACTTCTCTAGACAGAGAAATGTTAATTTGGCTCATTTGATCTTGTTAGAAATTGTTCTCTGTATTTCACAAAAAATAAGTAAGAATCTGAAGTGCATTTTACTGAAGGAAAGTTTTACTTGAGTTCCATGATTTTCCCCCCGGGGGATTAAGATTATCTTTAAAAAGGAATAAACTCTCTTTTGTATGTGCAGGAGTTGTAACAATGAAAGCATACTTTTTGGAGGATGCACTGAGAGATAATAAAAGATCTCCCATCTTTGCCCTTTGAAAGTTGTCTGCTGCTCTTTAAAGCTTCTTTCTCGTGATTACAGCATCTTTCCCTTCCCCAATTTCTGTGTTGTCAAGCGTATGTAGGAGAGTGATAGACGTTGAGATTTTAAGAGGAGTTTGTGGACCCTGTGGAGTCTACATTGTAAATAACAAGAGCTATGAGAGATTTCTGATTTTCATTCTACTGGATGAGAGTGTGTTTGGGATAATTAGCTTCCTGGCAAAAGAGAAAAGGGGCGATGGGGGTAGAGAAGCAAGTTATGAGGTGATTAAGAGTGTACATGCACTAATCAGCAAAGGGGAGCTGATATGACTCACCACTGAAGGGAATCAGAAAGAGCAAGAGAGGTTTACCGGGAAGAACTGACTAGACTTAGTGCAAATTTGATTGGTTTAGGAAATAGCAGACTCAATTGCTTTGGGTCTCAGTGTCAGACTGTATGTATTTCACAAGAGAGTTGCTGAAGCCCATGATGAAAAGGCTTGGAAATGCCACTCTTTCATTTTACTGGGGAAAATGAAGAACAGAGAAAGAGAACGGAAGAAATAATCTAAGAAGAAATACAGGAAGTGAAGAAAAAGAGTCTTGCCAAGACCAAGAGTCTGGCTTGAGGAGGGATGTGACTAACAGGGAAGCAGGGAGGAGGTCCCTGGAGCAAGTTTATTCCCACAGGGCCATATTTTCACTTTCTTAGGAAAGAAGCAATAGCCCCCAGACTCCACAATGACTAGAGACTGTTAATAGGAACTTTTTTTTAATGCTGTAATCAGGCTTAGGAAAGGAAAAGACAGGCTTCAGAAGTGACACCCACACTTTTATGCCTTGAATGAAGTGCGAAGTGGCAATATGTGTAACAAACAAGAAATTTTACATGGGAGGACAGTCATTGGGATAGTTCTGACTCACTGTAGACACTCATTAACATTTGGTAATACATCACACGGAGAGATGGTAAGCTTCCTGAGGGCAGAGCCTGGATTTTGCTCACTTTTGTATCCCTCAGGTCTAATGCAGAACCTGGTACACAGTGGGTACTTAATGGCTTGAATCAATAAGGTGTGAATGAGTGGTGAAAAATAACTGACATTTGCATTTTCAAAATTCATTCAGTAAATATTCAGAAATTTACTGAGTACTAACTATGAGCAAAATACTGGCTTAAGCATTGACTAGAGTGAATAAATAAAAGACTAATTAGACATAGGTATTGCCCTCAGGTTACTCACAATCTAATAAGTAATACAAATATATTGTAACTAATCTAATGTAAGGGAAAATGTAATGCGTACAATGATGAAAGATAGGTAAAGTGCTATGGGAATGTTAAGGAAGGATGCAGCTGTTACTGGGAAAAAATCTAAAAGAATGATTAGTTAATGTACTAAATTTTAGAGGCAGGCCTGTGGTTTTTCCTTTTCTCTTGTGTGTTTGTGTGTGTGTGTGAGTGTATCTGTGTCTACATGTTTTGTTTTAATTGTGTTTAGATATACCTCATCTCTACACATTTTTGTCCCCAGAAGTCTTTTTCTTGGGACATAAATCTATAAAAAATCAAGTTTCATGACAGGCATGTCAGCTAAAGATAGCAAAAGCCAAATGCAGATGATTATATATTTTGAGTTTTTTTTTCTGAACAAATTGAATCACCTTTCTTGCCCTATAGGCTTTTGATTCTGGAGTCATAAATGTGCAGTCACCATCCACAGTCAGGAAGGAAAAATCAGCTACTAATCTGGCAGCGAAACTCTTGCTTCTTGATGAACTTGTGTCTCTGGAGAATGATGTAATTGAAACAAAGAAGAAAAGGAGCTTCTCGGGTTTTGGGACTCCCCTGGACAGACTCTCTGCTGGCTCTGTCGATCATAAGGGTAAACAGAGGTAAGTGAACTCTTGGATGAGGAATATTTTTATTTTTTAATTCTTCCACTATAACTTCAGAAACAGAATTCCACATAAAAAATATAATGAAAACTTTGCAGGTAAACATATATGACAGGGTTTTAGCTAACTTGTGAATTGAATAGTATGATTTTGAAAATAATGGCTTAGGAAGGAAAATGACTGCTACAGTATGCATTAATATTTTGTCATACCTTCGTAAGGAAGCTTCCATTGCATGCAAATGTGAAATAGTTATTATAAGACATTATGGCATTGAGAGATGAGGGGGGAATGTGTGTATTATGGGATAAAGGTTATAGCCACTCGAGTCCTCAATTTAACAGAGGTAACCAAAATTCCATTTCTATTTTCACCTATGATACAAAGCTGTCAAAATGTGTGAATGAGCCCACTCTCATATACTGAGAGGTAGTGAAGATCTCTCAGGACTTGGAGTCAGAAAACGTGCATTTAAATCAAATTTCTGATCATTTCTAGCCATATGACTTGTAGAAGAATCTTACTCTCTGTGATCCTCAGCTTATTTTTCTGTAAAATGGGGGTAATTATTTAACCTCTATAAAAACTCAAATGAGTACTTTGTAAGCTGTTATTATAATAGAATTAGAGTAATTAAACCTCCCTTTAATCTTTGTGTAACTATCATCAACTTAAAGCAGTTGTTTTGATCTTGATTCATCTTCTACCTCTTGTTCCTGATGCCATACATTTGATATTAGCGACAGCACAAGAGACCACCCAACTACCAAGGCCAGGAATCTGAGGAGTTTACTAGGAATCCTTTTGCTTACTTTTAACATTCCATTTTTCATGAAATTCTTCATATCTTATTTGCTTTGTATTTCAAATATCTCCAAAGTATCTTTTCCCTTTAAGGCTTTTCTAATTCTGGCCTACATTTTCTTTTTCATATTTGTTTTTCCATCCAGTCTTTCTTCATCTCCACCTCTACCACCATGCTTACCTCTTTAGCACCAATGTGTCCTCTGCTCTGCTACCAGGGGGATCATTTAACACTAAAATCTTTTGGTGAAACGTTCCTATTGCTTACAAGATGAAAGAAAACTCCTCAGCAAACCCTGCAAAGAATTTCAACATCTGGCACCCCATTTTGTCATGTACTCGCTTCCATGTCTTCGCCCCAGTCTCACCTCTTACTTGGAGCTCTGGGACTTGTCATGGTGTGTTCATAGTCCCTTGACTTTGCTGGGCTCCAAGACTCAGCATATAGGATGCGATTTGCTAGATTTCTCTTTTGAGAGTCTCCAACTACATGAGGAAATAAAATCACCACTTGGAGACTATAATTTATCACACCTGTACTTGAAAAATAATCCTTTGCCTATATTTTGAAATCCGGACCCTGTTTCAATTATACACATACAAATCAGACCAACTTATTACTCTAGGCATTGTGTTGGGCTCTGGTGGAAAAACAGGAGGAAAGTATAATCTCTTTCCCTCAAAGAAATCACACTCCAATAAGAAATATCAAAATATTTTAATGAATTATAATGCAAAGCAAGAAGAGATATGTTTATAGGTACAATTTCTAAAGAATGCCATGGAATTCCAAGGAATCAGTGGAATTTTAGAGGAAAAAATATTGTGTCTTCTAATAAATGTGATTTCTTTGATTCCTGGGTCTTACAACCTAGTCTATTAAATAATTGAAAAATCAACATATAGATGTTATATGTAAATATTTAAATATAAATTTATAATAGCATAAATACATAGCATATTTACCAAATACATAAGCATTAATATCATAAATATGTATTATCTACATTGAGGTTTCATCCTTACGACTTCTAAGTATCCTAAGGGGAGACCATATTAGGAGATATAATCTATCTGACATAGTGCAGTTTGTGAGAAAAAAGGGGAGATTGGCAAGCATTTAATAACCATGTAAACAGATTTTCACAAATAAAGGCTATGAATAAGCTGTTATAAGCATTTAAAAATTAGGGAATATTGTTCCCATGAGCACTTCTTGAGAAAGCTGCTAGGTGAGTTTCTTTGGATGAAATGACTGGAGAGATACCATCATAAGAATTAGGGTGAGCGTAACTGTGGAATTAAAGTGAAATGCCGATTTCAAAGAAAAGAGTGCTGCATGCTATGATTACACAGATCCATCTGACAACACAGTTCCATCAAATATCTAACAGTTAAGGAACAATAGTGAGAACACTTACAATTTAGAATGAGTTTTGATTGTTTCATGGCTACTAACTGGGAATCATAGTTATCACTACAAATAGTTGCTTGGAGACATGGAGAAGAAGGAAAAAAAAAGATTACAAACTAAACTTAATGAATATTTTACTAAAGAATAAAAGAAAATAACTGAAAAGAGCAAAGACCAAGATTTTCATATAAAATATGAGTATAAAAAGCATAAGAAGAAAAATTAAAACTTTCCTATAAAAGAGAGCATAAAAATGACATATGAAAAACTTCATATAAAATATCAGCATGTATAAATATAGCACTGAAAGTATGATAGATTCCAAAAAATACTGATTATATTAATAAATGTAAATAGATGTAACTTGCTTATTAAAATGCAAGTATTTTCAGATTGTCTGATAAAGGAAAACCCAACACGTTTCTGTGTTTAAGATATAGAACTACAAATAAAGATATTTAGAAAAGCTAGCAATAAAAATATGGACAAATTTTATCAGGAAAATTAATTAAAATAAATTTTAAATAAACAATAAATTAAATTAAAAATTTTAAAAGAGTGCAACAATATTTATCAAAGAGAAAATGCAGGGAATACTAGAAAAATAGAAACATATTAAAAATAGGAGACTTTAATTCATTTCTTAAAATCCAAGACAGATTATATATTTAAAATTTATAGAAGACATATACAATGTAATCCTTAAAATAGAATTTGTAAATATACTTTGAAACCTGAATTTCAATAATAGAAAATATAGATTCTTCTCAAGTACGTATGATGTATTCACAAAATTTACAAAATTTACTGTATCTGAGATGATAAACCTTCTAGAAATTCTAAAGAACAGACACACTTAGAAATCATTCACTAACTGAAATATAATAAACTAGAACTTAGTAACAAAACCAGAAAACAAGAAGCGCTTTTATCTAGGAAGTATAAACCATATCGTTAAATAGCTGTTGAGTCAAAGAAGAATACAAAATAAAATTACATACTTTATTGAAAATAATAATAATGAAAATGTAATATTAGGAGCTGATAAAACAAATATCAGATAAAAACCATCATTATACCAATAAAAATAAAAAGTAAAAATAAAGCAAATGACACACAAAAAGTCTAGAAAGAACAACAAAACAAGCCAAGAAAAGCCAGGGGAGAAAAAAAAAGAACAGTAACTAGGAACAATGACAAAAGTTGAAATCAATGTTTGTGAAGCAAAACATAGGATAAAAAAAATCAATTTAAAGCCATGTTTCTTAAATCAAGAAAAATACAAGCCACTAGTTAACCTAATCTAATTAAGAAAAAAGTAGAAAGCAAATTCACAAAATTAGAAATGACAAGATGGAAAAAACAAAATAGAGAATCTTTAAAAAAGAGAACAACTTTGCTCAACTGTATATAAATAAATTGAAAACCTGGAAAAAAAGGATAAAATTTTGGAAAAATATCATTTATAAACATTGACCCCCCAAAAGATAAATAGCCCAATCATCATGGAGTTTTTTTTTTTTTTTTTTAATTTTAAAAGAGCTTGCCAAGAGAAAGCAGACCTAAATATTTCCATGGAAGGATTTTACCAAATTTTAAGTTATCAGATACTCCTAAGGTTATTTTACCTTTTCAGATCTTAGTAAACCAAGTAAACTTTCCAAGTTCATTTCCTGATACAAATATAATATTGATCCCCAAATCACAAACATCACATTTTAAAAATGAAATTTTAGACTCATCTCATATATGAATATCAATGCAAAAACTATAGATATGAAATTAATAAACAGAATCTGATAAAACTTTTAAAATATAACACATCTTAGTCAGTTGGCCTTATTTCAGAAAACTGTCATTCAATATTGGGAATTTCTTTAATGTAATCCATCCTGTCAATAGAGCAATGGAGAAAAAGTATGTGATCATATCCATAGATGGAAGAAAAGGCATTTGACAAAATCTAACATTTATTATATTTTTTAAAATACAACAAAGTGAGAACTGACAGATAGTTCCTTAATATGATGTGTGTATGTGTGTATGTATATACCTCAACCCAAAGCCAGTATCTAACCTAATGGTGACATATACTGGAAGTTTAAAGTGAGGAATAAGAAAATCATACGTATTATTTCTGCTACAACTCAGAAATGCATTAAGACAAGAGAAAACATTTGGAGACATACAAATTGCAAAGAAAGAAGTAAAACTATGTTTATTTACAAATGACAAGTTGGGAGCACTTGGGTGGCTCAGTTGGTTAAGTGTCTGATTTTGCTTAAGTTAGGATCTCAGGGCCCTGGGATTGAGGGAGCCACCATGGCTCCTCACTCAGCGGGGAGTCTGCTTGTGCTTCTGCCCCTCCCCTCATTCATTTTCTCTTCAGAGACACTGTAAGGCGTCAGCAAGAGTCAGACTATAGGAAATTGCAAGATGAATAATCCAGTTTCTTCAATAAATGAATTACAAGGTTTTGAAGAAAAAGAAAGAGACAGAGGGAAAGGACATCTTAAAGATTAAAGCAGAATAAAACTTTTATTAATCAGTCACATTAAAAAAAATAACTTTGTAAAACACAATTGTGAATGTGAAGAAGGGCTACTTGACAATTTTAAGTAATTATAGTGTACTTTAAAATATGAAAATGGTACTGTGGTCACATTAAAAATGAGAGAGATTCTCATTTAAAAATTTAATTGAAAGCATTTACCTTGGACTTGCTTCAAAATAGTACAGGAATGAGAATGGAATGGAGGAAGCAAGATTTGCTTAACTGATGATTGTTGATATAGAATGAGGGATACTTAGGAGCTTTTTATACAATTCTATTTGGCAGATGTCTGAAATATCCCATGATAAAATGAAGGAGAGAAAAAAAAAAAAAAACAGTACACAATGAGAGAAATAGCAGATTAGATCTGGCCAAACAGTAAATGAATTCATCATATAAGAAGAATATATCAAAAGAGATAGAGAACAGAATGAGAAATGAGAAATTATAACGTATAAATTAATCCAATCAGAGTTCAGTGGGAACAAATAGAACAGAAGGAAGCACTATTTGAGTAGATGATGTGTGTTTTTCAGTAATTTTCCAGAAGAGGTAAAAAAAAAAGATAATTTTTCATATTCAGCAATAATAACAAATTTTGACTGAAATAACTAGTACTGCTTTTGAAAGGTTAAGTGGATTAAGAACAATTATTCTGTGGAGAGGAACTCATCTAAGAGATGGTTCACAGGCTTGAATGTTCTTGTGAGCCACATTCTTACGAGGGCTTAATAGCATGGTGTGGGCTTAATATCAGAGACAGATAAGAAGCAGGATAAGAAGTGAACTTGGGAAGGAGATCTGGGGTCCCACAGGAACACTGTGTTCAAAAACTATGTTCAAAAACTGCCATTTCAAAACTATGGAAAACCCATATAAACTCGATCAGTATCTCTGAAGCTAGACAATGATTGTTCCATCCAACATGTATAAAGCAAGAAAGGATTTTAGTTGAGTAACTGATGATCTTAGAAGGTCAAATATCATAGTTTTCAATTTCCTTTTGTTTTACCTTTACCTTTACTTCTGACTACTTCCAGAAGTTAGAAATGAGTTAAGTAGAACTAAGACATTTGCACAGTAGTTTCCCCATGAGCTTGAAAAATTGAGGATTTCCCTTAATCTAGACTGTTTAATCTTGCTTCACCTCTGGAATTAGAATACAGAAACTAGGCTTTTCTGTACTCACTGGCATAGCAACAAAGGTGAGCTCCAATGTCAGGATTGTTCTATTTAGAATTTATTTAGAATGATGTATACATATTAATAATTTTCTTATGTAGATGTAAGTTATTTTTGCATTTTATATTTTTATTTTCAATAGTTGATGTTTTAATCTTTCAAATTAAATTCAAAGGGCACATCTTGTGGGAAGTTTTTTCCAAGATTTATTTTTTTTTAATAAGGGTTCCATTCTTGGTCTCAAAGTAAATATTAAATTTGGTTTGAATATTAGGAAGGTGGGAAACAATGGAAAATAAATATACTCTTGCATAAAATATTTCTCTACACCTTCTTGAGTTTTAATAGGAAAACAATTTTAGATTTTTTCAAAGCATAATGATAACTCAAGATTAAAGATTAAAATTTTCAATCATCTGTTACAAAAATATCTTTGTATCATTGAAATGTGTATAATAAAGTGACAGGACAAAAATGCGTATTTTCCCATATTTCATATAAAAAGACATAGGTTAGAGTTTTGCAACTATTTTATAAAAAATGCATAAAAATTGAAGTAATTTTGCTTGGGAGAGTCAGATGTAAGGTTATTCGCTGCTCTGTTATCATATTTGAGACAATTGCCTTGGTCCACTAATACAGGGAGCTTTAACCTCTTCCCTATTTATTTTTGGAATTTTCACAAAATTAAGAATTATCATATTACTTTAACATGAGATTGCATGAGTGTTCACACTTTCTTTGTGGCTTTTAAACATCCATGCTTTTCATGTGTATCCCTTCAAATTTTATCCTTCTCAGGCATGCATTCTCTACTTTCTCATAATCACCCACAGAAGAGCATAGGTCCAAGATCCATTTTCACACTGAAGCCCCAAGATTTCATCCATCCCCTAATCCAGGGACTCATAAATTTCTTTGGGTCATGGACCATTTTGGTAGTTTGGTGAAACCTATGGACTACTTCTCATATTATTGTTCTTAAGTGGATAATATTCATAAGAATTCAAAGATTACCAATATATAGAAATAGAATTATCAAAAAATTTGAAGTTAATTAGTATATAATAACATATATGCTTATTTATTAATACATAAAATAATAAGTTCTAAGCGCTAAGTCCAAAAAACAATCATTTCAAGTAGTGCTGAACATAAAACCAATTTCAAAGCATCTACAACAACTGAAATCAGAATATATCTGTGATTTCTATTTGTAAAAAAGGTCTAGGTACTCCTAATATTATTGTGATTTGTTCCCTGCATTCCTAAGTGAAGGAATTGCTATATTTCAGTTAGAGGGTAATGAAACCGAAGATGTAACATTTTCCCATCACATGTATGGATCCCTGAATTATATTGGTACATGATTCCATATTTTTTTTAATTTATTTATTTGACAGAGAGAGATTTATTTATTTGACAGGCAGAGAGGCAGGCAGAAAGAGAGGGGGAAGCAGGCTCCCTGCCGAGCAGAGAGCCCGACGCGGGGCTCGATCCCAGGACCCTGAGATCACGACCCGAGCCGAAGGCAGAGGCCCAACCCACTGAGCCACCCAGGCGCCCCTGATTCCATATTTAAAAACTCTAACGTTCAAGCAAATGACACACATTATTTTATTTTCAATTATTCTAAAGTATTCAGAAAAGAAAATGTTACACTTTGGTTTCGAAAAACTTCCTAAGAGATGGAAATGGAAAGATGAATTGTTGGGGAAAAATAAAAACAAAACGAACCATGAAAAAGATAAAACAGAACAAAGTCTATTTCAGATCATATTAAAATGATGCAAGGAACCACCTATTGGTTCCTATTTTGTATGGTGCTTAACTTTTTTTCTACCTCAATTTGACACCAGCTTCATTATCAAATGGATGTGCAAATTAATTCTCAGGGCAAAGTTAACCATGCTTTGAAGTCCAAAGTATTTTCCTCATTCAGTTCATTTGTTTAAAGCCTGCAGTTAATGAATGGTTTTCTCATTTATGCAAATAAAATGAAGCAGCTCTGATTATATCCCTGGCAAAATAGATTCTATTGTATGAATGGCCTTTTAATATTGGAAGATGCTAATAACTGGCCTGGAATTTCTCTAAAAACTTTTTTCCCCCACTCCTTCATGCAATGCTGAGAATACCTTGTGGGAAAAAAAAAAACAATACTCATTATTTGTATTTACTTACTACAAGCATCTTCACAACTCTTACTGCTTGAATTCTCTCGTTAATACCTTGAGGTCAGCATTATTGTGTTAGTTAGGGTTTCTGTGGGAAACAGGCAGCACATTTAAAATAGGAAAATTTGAGAAGAGTTTGTTCACAACAGGATTTTTTTACAAAAGACTTGAGTAGAGAGGAATTGTAATGGAAGGTGCAACAGCCTGAGACACGGGTCTAAAGAGATAAGGAAGGGAGGGGTTTCCAGAAGTCCAAGAGACAGTCCTGAACAGTTAAATGGGTTGAGAGAAGGAGTGATCTTCACTGGAGGAAGTGACCTGGCAAGGCGGGAGGCAGGGGGAATTATCCTGATCTCACTTCCTCTGTTCTTCTAGTCTCTTTCCAAGGTTGCCCATTGCCTGACCCAACTGAAGCCAGAGACCAAAGGAATTTTTATCTTTTCCAAACAGGTTACCCTCCTGGACTGAAAGTCAAATGAGAAAAGGCAGAGATTGACTCTGGCAAGCGAGACGGAAGTGTAATTAAGTTCATTGTGATTATGCACATTGTACAGATTCAGGTCAATAAACTTTGCTCCAGTACACTGTTATTATAACCACTTACTTCAAAGAGAAGGACTCCATGAGACATACTCAGAAAAACAGTTTTAATCCCCACCTACATACATTCTAACCCATTCAGTAGGAGCTGCTTCCTACCTCTTAGATAAAAATAAGGGCAGGTACTATGGCTCCCCTGGTCCCATTGAAATAAGAAAGACCCCTCTTGCCACCTTTATTAGAAAACAACTATATATCAGTCATTCAAATAACTACTCTTATATCTTAGCCCAAACCATAAATATAATTAAAGTTTCTCTTCTTCCCTGCTTAAGCCCCATTCAAGCTGTGAAGTTATAATGGGAAGGGGGTTGCTTGTAGTCAGTTTCTTCTTGCCCCTTCCCCTAGGACAGTGGGCTGCCTCTTGCTTCCCTGGTCTTGAGGATAACAGTGCAGAGAGGTAAAGAAAACTCTGACTCGAGTGAGACTTATACCCTGGCTTTACTGCTCTCTGGCCTCAGTAAATGTTCAAAGCTGATTCCTTATCATGGGCTATTCTGGGGGGGAGGGGCAGTCATCACATAACCCCCATCAGGAACATCGATATAAATATCCTTCCTTCTTGCAATGCTCTCCCCTGGTAGGTCAGTTTGCCCCTCATCCTCATCCTCCCTTCCCAACTTCTTCAACTGACATCACCACCAGCATCCTAATGAGGTCACCTCACCATCACCCCTGGCAGCAAGGCCCTCAGGGAAGGTGCCTTTTATAGTGAACGTAAGGCCAACTCTATCCACACACTTGCTCTTCCTCTGCTCCACAGAAAACCCACCCCTTGGGTTCCGGTCACAAACTGAAACTGTTCCTTATGTCACCATCTCTTTATTCTCATCTGGAGTGAACTCTCACAGCTTCTTGCTTTTGAGAGTTCATTGATGCTGTTCTCTCAGGCCTGCCCTCTTCCATGGGCATATGTCAAGCCATCTAAATTGTTTTCTCGACGTCTCCCTCACACCCCAGAATAGGAAAGAGGAGGGAAATTACCACTGTTCTCCAATAACTCATTCCACAGAAATTCTCCTTCTTCACCTACTCTATCTACATCTATCCTCTTATTGGATTCAAGTTGGGAAAATCAGTTTTTAGGAAACCCCTTTTCAACAACTGCATGAGTCTAGCGTCTCACTTTGGAATGCAAGAAGAAATGCTTGCCACCTACTTCTGTTTTCCCTCAGCTTTTTGAGGTCACAGCCAAAACTGAGATAGAAAAAAAAAAAATCCCATTTTAACATGCTGGTATATATTTTTTTCTAATCCCTAGAACTCCCTAAGAAGATATTACTATCCTCATTTTATTTGCATATTTTCAGGCAGACAAAATGATTTTCCTGAGATTATCAGCTAGAATGTTAGATGTTTAAGTCCAAGTCCAATGACTTTCCAGATAAATAGTTCTTCTGATGAAGAAATTAAGGTTCTGCATCAAAAAGGCACCTATCCAAGCACTGGAACAGCAAGGTTCACTTAGAATGTGTGCATTAAATAAATAGTTGTAGAAAAATTACACCGATGATATATGGGTTTCTATCCTAAGCCAGACATTAAATTCAGACTCCAGTTGAGAATAGCAATTGCAGTTTCATGTCAGATATGATTGCCCTTCTTGAGGACAGTCCCGAAGATTAAAGATAAAAATCCTAACATTTCATATTCCTTCCTAATTAATTGAGAAGCAATGACACAGACCTAGGCCAACCTAGACATCTCAAGATTTTTGCTATTCCTTTCCAGCTCTTATTTGGTGATGACCAAAAGATATAGTTCAAAATGGGCTCCATTTCAGAGAAGAAACTCAAGAAAATGATTCAAAGTATGGTGTGTCATTTCCCTACTTCCTTCCTCTTTGTTGAAAAGCCTGGCTGTCTAATAGGAGATGCTCTCAAGCATAATGATCCAGGGCCATTGTTCTTCATAACTGTTCCCTGTTGCTGGCCTCTCATCACTGCAGTTCAATACCACAGACTGAGACAGTCCCTTTGCCTTTGCTCCCTACCCTAACTCGTATATTAATGAGTTTAAAACCTTCTCCCCAGAGCAGCAATATTGATTCCATGGATAGGCTTTGATACGTACATCACCTACTCCCATCCCCAAAAGAAAATTCTAGAAGACATTTTCGTGTAAATCTATTTGCTGGGTAGAAGTTCTGAAAGTTTCATTAGACCCTCACAGAAGTTCATGAGCCAAGCAAATGAAGATCCCCTACGCCTTATCCTAGCGCTTTACAGCAATTTCCAAATCAAGCATGCCTATGTTACTTTACAAAAACTTCAATCTCGTTATTTATTCCAGTGCTCGTGGTTTGTTTCTGCCCATTCCTTGGGATAATACTTTACAAGGTGACATTATGCTTGGTCAGCACCATCATCATAAATTTAACGGAATCTATTTAAAATTGAATTACTACTTTGAAATAGAATTCCAAGTCATACATCAACTTTCTGCTAAGCAAAGAGTAGCACTTTCTTCCATTTTCCTAAACAGATCCCATTTATTAAGCCTCAAATTTACATGTTTGTCCTACCCTTGATTCACTCCTTTCTGGAAGAGAAAGCAGTCATTTATCTAACAGGCAAGTTATTGTGGAAGAGTTGAGCATGTTTCATTGATTGCCTTTCTTCCTGCTGCTACATGATAACCATGACTAGTGATATAAATTGGTCTAATCCACGCAGGAAATAGAAGCCCTTTCAAATGCAGGTGTGAAGCCACATCCTATGTTCAGTCTGATCACTAAAAAAATGAC
The DNA here is from genome assembly GCF_963455335.1 of Martes martes. NCBI lineage: Eukaryota > Metazoa > Chordata > Mammalia > Carnivora > Mustelidae > Martes > Martes martes. Next base: position 111,458,215 of record NC_137888.1, read on the forward strand.
ATTTTGATTTCCATGCATTGATCATAGCTTATTTCTTTATTGTTTCTGAATGTGGACTCTGGGGGGAAGGGACATTGTGTATTGTATTGGCCCCTAAAAACTACATCATCATTCAGACTTCTTGTGGTCCTTCATCCTAATATTCTGGAATTTGAATTTAAAAGGCTAATTTTCTGTTTTAAACACAACACGACTTTGATGATAATGCTTTTTCATTTTTTACAGGGCTTTGCTGAGTCCTTCATTTTAGCCTGTCCTCATACATCAGTCCTTCCAAGCTCATATAGTTATAGCTGTCCTCCTATAGTGATTTCTTCTTCTTCTTTTTTTTTTTTTAAGTTTATTTATTTATTTAAGTAATCTCTATCTCCAGTGCGTGGCTTGAACCCATGATGCTGAGATCAAGAGTCACATGTTCTTCCAACTGAGCCAACCAGGCGCCCCCTCGTTCAGTCATTGCTTAATTCTATGCCTTAATTGTAAAAGGCAATAACCAAGATTGGGACCATCATTTGTTTTACTGTTTCCACATTTTCCATAAATTCTTCCAGGAACCCCCAAACTAGATGTGATCTCTTCTCTTGTGGAATTCCAGAGCATTTCGAATCTCACAGTATTAGATATCATAAAACACTAATAAACATTGATGTTCTCACATAATTTCTGTGCACCAGAAATCCAGAAAACTTTTGCCTGAATGCATCTGGCTAAAGGTCTCTCTAAGGGTTTCAGTAAAGAAGCTGGCCAAGGCTGCAGTCTTCTGGAGGCTATACCAGGGCTAGATTATCCATTTCCAAAATGACCCACTCATCATGGCTGATGGCAAGAAGTCTTAGTTCTTCACTGGCATTTGGCAGGAGGCTTTTAGTTAATTGCTACATAAACCTCTCTATAGGGCTCTTAGAGTGTCCAATGGAAAAGGCAGATGACCTCCCTAATGTGAGTGATCCAAAATAGCAGGGCAAGCTGTAATATTTTCATGACTTAGCTTTGGAAGTCACACATCAGTCACAATATACTGCTGGTTACAGAGGTCAGCCCTGCTCAGTGCAGAAGGAAACTGTATTATAGTGGTATTAGTGGGGTTCATGTTGGAGCCTGGCTACTGTACTCATCTAAGCTGTATGGTATAATAATTTAATAACATGTTTTACTAATCTAGATTGTGGAACTATTTAAGGGGTGCCTGGGTGGCTCAGTCAATTAAACATCTGCATCCAGCTCAGCTCATGATCCCAGGGTCTTGGGATCAAGCCCTGTATTGGGCTCCCTGCTCAGCAGGGAGCTTGCTAATCCCTCTCCCTCTGCCCCTCTCCCAAGTTTGTCCTCTCTCTCTCTTTCTCAGATAAATAAATGACATCTTAAAAAAATAATAATAATAAATTACTGAACTACTTAAAAGAACATTCTCTATTAACCATTACCATATCTTCCCTTTCTGCATATTACTCAAAGCTGCTGGAGGTGCATGCCCTTGTTGACAGGGCCTAGCATTTTATTGCCCATTTAAGAAGTACTGGCAAATCAGACTGTTGTTTTTAGGGAACATTCTCCACACTCTGATTCTTAGGTTTCTTTCCTTGGAACTCAAAATCATAAGCAGGATCAGTAAAAGTTGTTGTAACGAACAATTGGGAAAAAAAATTTACAGTCACATGAAATAACTATTAAAATCAACGAAGTTCCAGTCCACAAAATAAGCCTTAAAATTTTTAAAGTTCTGGTTACCATATGGAACATATTTTCACACCATGATATAATTAAATAACAATAAGATAACCAAAAAAGAAGGTGCAATCCTCAACTCACTTCATGAGAATGCATTATCTGATCACCAAAAACACATATGGAGAGAACAAGAAAAAAAAAAATAAATAGGACAACTGCATTAATGAGAGCAGATACAAATTCCTACAAAAAAATTAACAAAACAATTCAAGTAATGTATTAAAAGAACAATGCAGCATTATCATGTCTGGTTCATCACAAAAATACAATATAAGGTTGATTTGCTTTGGAAAGTCAATTAACAAAGTTAATAGATTGAAGAAGTAAAGCCACATCACTCAATAGATGCAGAAAAAGCATTCAATAAAATTAAGCATCTACTCATGATCAAAATCACTGATAAACTAATAATAGAAATAGAAGGAAACTTTTTTTTTAACCAAGTAAGGGACACCAATTAAAAAACCTACAGCACATGTTTTTAAATGGTGTCACAACAACAACAAATCCAATAAACTATGGAAGGTCTTTATGGAGAAAATTGCAAATATTCTTGAGAAGGCATGACAGATAACCAAAAGAAAAGATCTTAGGTAGAAAGATTCGATAGCATTAAGATTTCAAATCTCTCCAGACTCGTTTATACCTTAGATTCAAGACAATTCAAAGTAAAATTGCAAAAGGTATTCCGTGAAACTTAATAAGCTGAATCTAAAATTTATAAATAATTAAATATGAATATAAAAAAGACCTTTGTCTCATTCCATAAATAAAAATATAATTTCAAAAGGATTAAGAACATAAATGTGAAAAGCAAAACTACAAAAAGAATTTAGTATGAAATAGGAGAATATCCTCATAACATTAGAGCAGAAGTCATTAATAAACAAAAAGTAAAAATACTGATAAATTTAAATTTAAATATTTTCATAAAGGTCACAATAAAGAGTAACCACAAAGGGACAAGGATATTTGCATGTAACTGACAAAATCTAACATTCTGAGTATTTGTAACTCTCCTACAAATCAATATTTAAAAGATAAACTTGACGAGGGTCCCTGGGTGGCTCATTCAGTGAAGTATTCCAATTTTGATTTTGGCTCAAGTCATGATTTTAGGGTCCTGAGATTGGGCCCTGGGCATGGAAGCTGCTTAAGAGTCTCTTCCTCACCTGCTGCCCCGCCCCCACCATGTCTCTCCCTTTCTCTCTCTCCTAAAAAAACAAAGCACAGAACAAAACAAAACAAAAACTAAATGATAGAAAACAGGCAACAGACTTGAACAGACACTTCCAAAAGAAGAAATCCAAGTAATCAGTAAACAAAGGAGAAGGAGGGAAACTTACTCAGAAGCAGCAAATTAAAACCACAGCGAGACAAAATTACAAATGCTTGAGATCTTGCCATTTGCAGCAACGTGGTTGGACCTAGAGGGTATTACACTAAGCGAAGTAAGTCAGAGAAAGGCAAATTTCATATGATCTCTCACGCAACTGTGGAATTTAAGAAACAAAACAGATGAACATAGGGGAAGGGAAGGAAAAACAAAAACCCCGCATTGCAAGGGCTGGCCTAGATTTGAAACAATAGGAGCTGTCATACTCTGCTCTTGGATATGTAAATTGGTACAACTTTGGAACAGTCTGGCACAATGTAATATAATTAAGTGTAGGCATAGCTGACAATTGTACTTCTAAAAACACACTTGAGGGAAATCCTTAAACGTGCACTAAAGGCAACCCTAAGAAAATTTTCATCTGAAGAATACTTAACACCATAAAAGAAAATAACTCAAATTTCCCTCTATGGTAAAATGGCTAAATAAGGTGTTGTATATAAATACAATAAAATATCATATAGCAGGGAAAATAAAGAAATGCAGCTATATATGTCAACATGGACAAATGTCAAAACAAAATATTTGCTGAAAGAAGTCAAGAAGAATTCATACATGTTTTTTTAAAAAATAAAACTATAGAACCATCTACACTAAAACAAGAGAGTTTTGAATAATACATAGAGATTATAAGGAAAAGCAAGGGGATAATTAGACCAGAATTCAGTCTACAGATTACTTCTAGGACTGAGGCATAAAAGGGATGCAATTTGGGAGCAAGAACACTGTGGAATTTCTATAGTGTCGCTAATATTCTATTTCTTCATCTGGTGCCAACAGGAATGTTCATTTCATTTTTCTTTTAACTGATCATAGATAAATCTATATGCTATTTTGTATGTGTGATGTGATTCTCAATAAAACATTTAAATACACATTTTCTAACTTTTGTTTTAGAATGTAAGAAGTTTTTCAGAATCTGGGTTATCAAAGGATATAAATGCTTAAAAAATCCTATTTAACACAAGAAGTATATTTAAGTGTGAAGTTTAAGGTTGTATTTGAAATAACCAATCCATTCTCTTTATTAGTTTGGCAGATATTTTGTATCCTTAACCTATTTCAGAATCTTTTAAAATGTAAAAGGTAACATGGATATATAATATAAGCCATGTCATACCATTATTTTGTCACAAGAGGGACTAGGTAGTCAGAAAGTAGTTTTCCCCTTTGGTGTTAAGAATATTTCACTGTCTTAACATTTATTTATTTTTTTTTCAAAGATTTTATTTATTTATTTGACAGACAGAGATCGCAAGTAGGCAGAGAGGCAGGCAGAGAGAGAGAGAGAGAGGAGGAAGCAGGCTCTCTGCTGAGCAGAGAACCCGATGCGGGGCTCGATCCCAGGACCCTGGGATCATGACCTGAGCCGAAGGCAGAGGCTTTAACCCACTGAGCCACCCAGGCGCCCCACTGTCTTAACATTTATGTTTTACACACTGTTTATTCTTGTAAGGGTATGTGTAACAGAGTATAGGACTGTGATATATATTTCATATCAGCAAAAACCTTAAGATAAGTACTAGTATGCCATTTTACTTCTAAATGGATGGAGACTGCATAGAAATTATTTAACTTACTGAGTTATGGTCTTTTTTTTAAATTTAACTGCTTTACAGGAATAATTATTTTCATTTTGTATTAGTGCTAACAATTTTAAATACTGAACAGCTTTTCACATTTATTTGTTTATTTATTTTTCTTCTTTGATTTCAAGATACATGTGAGCATTTGAAACCAGTCCCAAATTTTAGAAAATGAATCAAAGTAATTATGGATCTATGGTTAGGACAAAAACGTTCATATCCACGTGACCAGTGGTTTTCAAACTCTGCTCTAAGCACTCTTAAGTGTTTCTAGAAGCTCTTACAGAGTCCACAATATAGGAGAAGGTGGGGCACTTCTTTACAGGGATGGTTCTTCACTGAACATTTTAGATACTGAACTCTTTTATAAAGCTTTTATTTGTAGAAATAGTAAACTACAAATAGTTTTAAAACCAGTGGACAGGACTGATAGGAAAAAATAGTAGAATCCATTAAAATGTGTAGAATGATTTCAGGTGTGTTACTTCATTAACTTTTATCAGGTAATGTATGTCTTATTCACCACTGTATCCCCAGTACAGAGAAAAAATATCAATGATTGTGCATAAAACAATCAAATTTAGTTAAGAATAAGTGTTAAATAAACAAACTGGTCTGAAAGATAGGCAGAGCAGGTATTATCCAAATCTCACCAAAAAAGAAAGAGAAGATCAGAATGACAACGGTCCTACAAACGCTTACAGTAGAAGAATCAGATAGAATCTGTCTTTCATATCCTGGTTCCTAATCAAATCTTGGGGAAAGAATGGAAGGAAGGAACATAGAACGAGGGAAGAAGGAAGGAAAAAGAATTTATTTTGCTTTCCACCACCACAGCTGCCTCTTAGTTGCTTGAGCAAAAAAGATCAATAGTAGGAAAGAAAGAAAAAAAATGCTATTTTCATTTATTTTACCTTTTTTTTGAAAAAATGCATTGGTACTCTTTTTTTATTTACATTCAATTAGCCAAGATATAGTGCCTCATTAGTTTGCATTAGTACTCTTAACCAGTAAATGTTCTGTTCTAATTTATAATGATGCATGAGACCATCATACTTTCCCCTAAAAAAGCAGAAGTGTGACTTTTCCTGCCACCATCCAACCCGCAGGTGCTTTGGGAGGTTAGTTCACATGTGTGGCACTACTCTTTTTCCCAGCTGCCATTTCCTTCCCCTTCTCACCAGTCCTTTAAACACCCAAAGGGGTTGGTTTCTCACTTCCTCTTCTTACTTGTCTGGAACTTCTCCTGAGCACTCTCCTCCACCCTGAGGCGGCTTTTCTATCTTACCCTTTTCCCGCACTTACAATGGAGGTAGTCCATGTAGGAATTAAAAGGTTCAAGGAATAAAAAATCCCATCAGTCTGATTTTTAAAAAATATATATCAACAATGTTACCCTCAGACGTTAAGCTCTAAATCACACAGATATATTCATATGTTATTGCTATGGTAATAAATTACCTTAAGCTTCTGGACTTAAAACAACACAAATTGGGGCACCTGGGTGGCTCAGTGGGTTAAGCCTCTGCCTTCAGCTCAGGTCATGATCCCAGGGTCCTGGGATCGAGCCCCGCATCAGGCTTTCTGCTCAGCAGGGAGCCGCTTCCCCCTCTCTCTCTCTGCCTGCCTCTCTGCCTACTTGTGATGTCTCTCTGTCAAATAAATAAATTTAAAAAAATTTAAAAATAAAAGAAATGTGAAGAGTAGCAGAGGTATGACTAAGTTAAGGATAAGCACTAAGTATTTTTTTCCTGGATTTTCCTCTATTGATCAAACTGTTGTTTAGCAGACAGCCTTATAAGATCATATATATGATGCTATCCGCATTGACTTGCAAAACCAAGAGCCAGCCTGTAAAGGCAGATGGATGTGAATCGACAGAAAAGAACACTGAATTAGGTAAAAACAAACAAACAAATAAAAAACAACGTGGCCCTGTGCCTGGTTCCTACAGTATCATTGAGGGATAAGTTTCAAATCAGGTTCTTGCCTATTTTTATCATCATTGTCTACACAGTACTAAGCACAGTGCCTGGCATATATAAAGCATTAAGTAAATATTAATAACCATCAAATTTATTAGTTTGATTACAGTCAAACTGTGTTTATGGAATGTTCTATGTGTAAGATACAGTAATAAAAATATTCCATATTACCATTATTCTCTATATTTCTCAGAGCTTTTAAATCAATTATTTACCTAATAGTGATATGAGGAACACTGATTAGACCTGGTAGTTAAGGTTAAAAACTTGGTGTCAGTAAAAATGAGAGATTCTTTTTTCCCCTCTACTTATTTACATTAAATCATTACTCATCTGAGAGTACTAGGATTTTGACTTGGTAAAACGAAAGGATGGCAATAGCAAATCAAATTAATATGTTTCTTCTTTCTAAAGGGAGATTTTACAAAACATAAAAGCTAGAAATCCTCTCATCTTAATAATGAAACTAATTTTTTCCAAATAATATTTGACACAGAGAATATGTGACAGACATAGACCATTGTGTACAAAGCTTCCCTGGGTAAAATCCAAGTGAAGACATGAGAAGCACACTTAGTCCACAGTCAGTTTTGGCATCAGCACTTTCTCCTCCCCCACCACCATTCTTGCCTAGAAGAACCATTCTGAGTCAGAGATTGGGGAAAACCACTGACCTAGTGTAATTGTCATCCATTAACAGAGAAATATACCAACATTTGAAGAGAGAAAGGGACTTACCCAAGCTAAACACTTAACAGATTGGTATGCTGATGAGACCCTGCTTTTCATCTGCACTGTTTGATTTTGGATAAGTAATTTAATTTCTCAAAGCTTCAGATTCCTCAGATATAAAATGGAGGCAGTTAGACCCACTTTGACCGATGTCCAAAGAATAAGAGATACTGTCTGGCACATAGTGGGTGGTAGTGAATGATAACTATCATGTGTATTCCAACTCCCAAAGAAAACCCCTGGATCTGCAAGAAATAAAAGAGCAAAACTCATTAATTGGTAACTTGGAGTTTAGCTTAAAAATAATCTCCTCGGTTTGTTTCAGGAAAGTAGTAGATCATCCAAAAAGACGATTCGGTATTCCTGTGGATCGGATTGGTGGAAACCGTCTCTCAAATTCCAGAGGCTAATTGATTCTAACCGTGAGTACAATTTGGGTATGTTAACAGTATATGCAAGCTTCTGATTAACATTTCACAATGAGTTCATTGATCCATCTTGATTTATAAATTACCCTTTTAATTTCCTAGCTTATAAATTCACTGTTTCAACTTTTCTGTACTCAATTAGTATATTGATGCAAGTAACTTAAATGACATTTAAAAAGCAAAGGAATGTCCTAGATCTACTTCACCATTAAAAAGAAGATTCAGGGGCGCCTGGGTGGCTCAGTGGGTTAAAGCCTCTGCCTTCAGCTCAGGTCATGATCCCGGGGTCCTGGGATTGACCCCCGCATCGGACTCTCTGCTCGGCATGGAGCCTGCTTCCTCCTCTCTCTCTGCCTGCCTCTCTGCCTATTTGTGATCTCTGTCTGTCAAATAAATAAATAAAATCTTTAAAAAAAAAAGAAATAAAATAAATAAAAATAAAAAGAAGATTCAATTATCCCCACAGTTTCTTATATAATTAGGGGATACTAATATGTGAACAATGGTTAAAATTCTAATTGACGTAATAAATCACCTTCGTACGTGCACATAACTGTGTAGCAATCCCTCTATTATAAGGAAGACACATTTCAGTGACACACACCATTTTGTTGCCAATAACTACATTCCCAGATTTATGATAACACAAAACACAGGAGAGAGAATGGTGTAGCAAGAAGAGTATTGGTCATGGAATCATAACACCTACTCCAAATCCTAGCTCTGTCACTCGTTCGTTCATTATCTTGTTTCCATATCTTATTTCTCAACATCTTGTACATTTAAATAGTAACATATTAGTATTGTGAAAATTAAATTAGATGTGTGTTGGGCACACAGGACATGCCAGTAATCTCAGATTTATAGTTCTGAAAATTTACTCTGTGCTGGGCCCTATACTTTGTGCTATGTACATACTGCTTCATTTAATCATCCTTTTCCCTAAAGTAGGTCCTATTGCTGTCTCCAGTATCTTGAGAAGTAGTGCAGTGTAAGGGGTAAAAGTGACAACTGGAGAGGCCAGTGTTGTGGGTCAAATCCCGGTTGTTCTACCTGTTAGCTGTGGGACCTTGGTTAAATTCTAAAATTCCCCTCCATTAAGTTGAGGATAATAATGAAGTTCCATCACACTACATTGTCCAAAGAACTAAATGAATTGATACATATGAAACATTTAGAATAGTGTCTAACATGTAAATATTCAATAATCATTATTATTATACAATATTATATAATATTAGTATTATACAATAATAGAAAGTGTAGATATATTAACTCACAATGCCATATAGCTAGTGACATAAGTAGCATTTAAATCCAGAAAGGTCAAATTCTGAGTTTATATTTTCAAAAGTATATTTAGCCATACATATTATATATTTTAGATTTTTTTTTATTTGTCACAGAGAGAGATCAGAAGTAGGCAGAGAGGCAGGCAGAGAGAGAGTGGGGGAAGCAGGCTCCCCACCGAGCCGAGAGCCTGATGCGGGGCTTGATCCCAGGAACCTGAGATCATGACCTGAGCCAAAGACAGAGGCTTAACCCACTGAGCCACCCAGGCGCCCCCATATTATATATTTTAAACGTGAAATGTTAAACATAAAATCTAGGCAATGTGTTTTTTCTCAGTAAAGCTTACAAGAGGATGCATCCTCCGTCCCAGGCAGATGAGACAAACTGGAAGTGTTTTGACAGTTTGAAGCATGACTTTCATGCTTTTTATTTCTCTCAGGATGATCCTTTGACCAAGGATGCAGAGTGCCCCAAAATATCACATTAACCCTGAACCTCTCAGGTTAAGTCATGCCGGTTTGTTCTCTTCATCAAATGCCCTAAACCACAATGAGAAGTGAATATTTTACTTCAACTTTCCTATTCTCAGGATGACTTAGTTAAAAGAATTTTGTTTTCACCATGGAGCTCTTGATCAATGAAGTTATGAAGTTACTGAAATGTCCACAGATATAAGAGGACTTACTTAGCATGTGAAGAACAGTGCATTTTGAGCAGTACAATCTCCAAAATGTGGATTGACCTTTCTTTTTGTCTAGAGATGTACCAAGTATGGTTACTCTTCAGAATTGTTAAAAATCACCACATTATATTTGAGTAGGATCTAACTAATTGCTATTAAAAACTGAGTAACTCCTTGAAATCAGGTTCACAATCCTCCAGTTTCTTGATGTGTTGAGAACATTCTGACACTGAGATTAAAGCAATGAAGTTTGATTAGTTTCCACAGGAACTCTACCACCTTGGACACCCTGGATTATCACCATTCTAGTATTTCCGAATTAAACCAAAACAGGTTATGATTTAAAAAAAAACACATGCAGGAAACTCCTTTTCATTCACATTTTCATATGAAGTTTCAGACCATGTAAACTCCTGATAGCCACCGAACTACGGCAAGGTATTTGAATTAATATAATGTCTCCTGAATCACTATGGGTGAAATCCAAATTCATATATTATGTCCTTCATCTAATAGGCTTTGGTAAGTATGATGACAACCACTGTCTTTATTACTGAAGTTTTAAGATAGTCATACCACAACATAATAGATTTAGAATAAAACTTAACATCATGTATTTTTTCTTTCCCTTTGTCAATCATTGCAGGGGCACCCATCAACCATTAGGTTTCTAGTCATTATTTCCTGCCACTATCATCAAGGTTTTTCAGATGCTTTCTTACTTTCTCATGTGAAGTTTTAGGTTTTACAGTTTATGAATAATAAAAAAATAAAAATAAATACATCTAATTTCCATTTAACTTTTCAAAATCATTTTCTGGTACACTGTTTCTTATTCTTAGTGACTGATTAAATCACTAAGAGATTCGAGAACATAGTCTCATTTAATCTTACCCTTTGGTTTTGTTTTGTTTTTTAATAAATGAGGACACTGGGTCTGTGAGAGGAAAACGATTTTCTCAAAATTTTACACTCTCAGACAGGCAAGATCCAGAGCCCAGGTCTCTGGACTTCTAAGCCAGCATTCTCTTCATGACCTAGAAGGTCTTCAGGAGGCTAAGTTGTCATTGCTGGATGCCAACTTCTGTGCTTCTGCGTTTCTAAAACAAACAGAAGTGGTACTTCGTGAAAATCTTTGTTCCACTTCTGTGGGAGTTAATGTATACTCTTTTAAAGAAGGTTTATTTGTGGGTTTTCACCTTCTGGGTTTCACAAGTCTTCACACTAAAAGTGAAACTGATTCTAATCGTGGAAGTTTTGCGTGGTTTGAGTTTAGATCTAGATACAGCTGCTGTATGTTATCTAATTTCCAGAACAAATGTTAACCTCTTCTCAATATGTGTTTTGGAAGAGAAGATAACCTGGTATTTACAACAATGTCTTCCTCAAATCATTAACATATTTGACCACAATTTTGAGTATTTTTATAGGTGTCAGCTCTAAGCAACTCAAATTCAGAGAGGGATTTTGTCTAAGATTTTGAAGCTTGTCTAAACACAGTTAACAAGTTCTAAGTCTCTACCATTGAAATCAGGATGCCTTCCTGATGAAATTGGGTAGAAATAGGACTATTAATTATGCTACCTCTTGCTGCCACATGCACTAAAATTTTTAATAATACAAGGCACATGTTGATGTATTATACTGACAATTTTTTTTAATTTTAGACCAATATTGACACACTGTCATTCAAATATATTAACAGAACTCTTGAAGAGCAGAAAAAATTATGTTTAAATGCCAGCATTATGCTTGGTCCCTTTAAGGAGAACAAAATATACAAAATTATCAATGTGTTATAGCAATAAACAAAGTAATAGTTAGATTTTCTTTATTTCCTTTTTATGTCATGGCAACATCCTTGAACCAAGATTTAAAACTGAAAAGAAATAGAATATAGCAGGTACCCAAGGAAAGGAACCATGGCTTGAGAATAGGGAACAGCTTATACATTGAAGATGTTCTTTTTAATGTGTTTTGATCTGAAATGATCACTTTGCATTATTGTCTTTGCAATTAAACTATGTCCCAGGAAAAAAATCTATAATGAAACATCATGTAGAGTTTTAGCTCTTCTTAACTGAAGTTGATGGTATTCCCCTTATCTATGGAGTTTTCCGTAGCTTTAACAATTTCAACTTTCCTTTTTACAGACACAACTTCTCCGGTGAAATGTCACAGAAACATGGAAGATGCTTCAGTGAAGTTCTTTACACTCAATAATGATTCAACATTTAAGGAACTGGCCTTCTGCAAATCCTTTCCACAGTTTGAACTTCAGTCCATCACATCACAGTATTGTTATAACTTCAGTTAAATTATGCAGACCACTTCAATGCATGGATATTTTTTTAAATATATATTTTAGTTAACGGGAATGGCTACCTAGCTCCAAACTTTGCTTTTCTAAGAAACAATCAAAACACACTATACATGAAATGCTTTCTATATGCATTTACCATTTACATTTATGCAGTTGAAGAATAATAACTGAAGACTGATTTTTTTTTTTCTGTACAACTAAGGTACAGTCTGTTTGTTCATTACTGAGAGACAAGGAAAGACAATGTTGTATATGTTCTCTTAAATATTTTATTTCTTTTGTATACTTTGTGAGCCTCTTGGGTAATGATTATGAAATTAGGCTTGTCTTAACATATTCACATTTCAGTGAGGTTCAACCACATAAAACATAGCCCCAGTTCTAGAAATAAAAGAAGAATGATTTATAAGCAAGGAAAAAAAAAAAATAAAAGCAGCTAGTACTTAAACCCATCAATGTTATTCTTCCAAAGAACTGAGAAAATACTTGTAGGTCAGAGCATATTGACAGAACAAGGAAGTGAAGGATATCATCCGTTTGCCAAGTTTGGAGATCTCATGTCCTCTAACAACTTTTCTTTTCTCTAAATTACAACTGGTAGTTAATTAAGAGCAGCAGCAGCTAATTACAAGAACAACAGATTGTAAAGAACACACAGGAGTAACAGATGAAATTATTGGGGAAAAGCAAAGAATCACTCAGTAGTAAACCACTAGACTAGTCTGGAACTCATTAAATACATATAATTTTAGCATGGTACTTCTTGGCACAGTACAATAAGCCGTCATCTTGATGGTACTGACTCACCCAAGAAACTGATTGGTTTCATATACTCTGTTTCATAAGGCATTGAAAAGTATTATGTGTTTAAGAATTATTTCTTTAAAATGATTCATATTATTTTTAATTGATCTATCAAAGCGTAAAGTCTCATATTCTGGAAAGCTCAGTTTTCAACAATAGATGTGATGTTACTGCAACTTAGGTAGATAAGCCTTTACTCTTTACTTCAAAGACTAAAATGAACTCAAAGAAACGTAAAAATGAACATGTGCACTTAGAATACGTGTGGCTTTGTACCTATATTCTTAGTTTTGGGAAAATTCTTGCAACTACTGAAAATCTTCAAATTTAAGTTTACAAAAAACACAATAAATGAACAATTCTGTTAACTGTAGTAGATGGGCTATAACAAAGAGAAATGAATTTTGAGAGAGCTAACTAATTCTGTTTTTCATAAACTTGCATTAAAAAGCTAGCAGGGGCACAGGGACAAATATCCTGTAGAACTCACTATTTGAAAACTATTCAAGAAGTTAGAACGTCTCTTGCCCCTTTCCCCCAAACTTCTGTTGAATTATAAAAATGTGTTATATTCCTTGGAAGTTCTTTCTTCCCTTTTTCTCCTTCTGGATATTTGTAAGGTTCTAATCCAACTGGGTGCTGCTGCTTCCTGCATTGACAAAAGGTATTAAAGCCTACTTTAGCCTAAAATTTTCTCATGGTGAAGATTTGAAGTCAAATTAAATAAATTGATTTCCTCTCATCTTTATTTTTTAATGCAAAGTTATAGTTATGGCATTCAGTCTAATTAAAATCAGAGGTCACGATATATGGATTTATGCTCTATTCTAATGTATAATGAATTTATCTCATAATATATGCCAGAGTCTTCAATGAACAAAAAGAGAAAAATGTTTTCTCCCCTTAAGACCATTTTATTTCTTATTTTAATTTTTACCACTACTTTATACAAAGTAGAAAATAAGTCAACAGTACCCTAGTTTGAAATAAGGCATTCTTTTAACACAGCAAGAAATTAAAACATAATTTCTATTAAGGATATGATGAGTCATCTCATTCATTTGTGAAGCTTCACAGAGCAAATTGTAAATATGGATTTCCATGTTCTGGCATCAATCACATAACTAATTTTTCATGAGGGATTTCTTTCCTGGTTACGTCGTCTTAAATTTTTCTCACACTACAAAAAGTCTAGCAAATTCTACCTTTAATCTGTAGATAGTTTGAGGGAATTAAATTTCTTAAAGCAAACTATTAAAAGATGATTGAATGGATTCTTCTAAAAGGAAGAAGTAGCAAAAGCTTTTTTGAGTGACCTTACCCTTGAAGGTTCAAAATGCCTGCATATTGTTTAACTGTTCCAAAGTTAATAAACATGAGATGGTGAACGCAGGAGTTTTTGTCTTTCTTTATAACAATATTATGTTTGTGTTTACAACTAATGTAAATATGTGGGAATAATTAGATATTACTGAGCAACTGGTATTTATGCACATTTGAGTGGCTCTTAACAAGTATATAAATAGCACTATAGAGATATGACTCAACTTGGTTTGTTTTATGTTTTTTTTTAACTTAATATTGTTCATCCTCTCTTATGAGACAGTTTTCTCTTTAAGCACCACAAAATTAATATTATGTAGACAAGCTGCATTTCCCCCATACTGTGTATTAAGGAACTGTGTATAGGCTCATCTGACCATCTATTCTAGCCCTTAATATTCCTTAAAGTTACTTTGGTGATGTTTCCGTGCTATCACAGTTGATAGACAAAATTGAAGTTGAACTCCCAGCCTTGAGTTGATTAAATAAGCTGGTGCAGACATAAGCACGAGCAGCTTGATGTACAGATGTGAAAAAGAAAAAAAAAAAAAAAAAGAATCAAGAGAAAGTCAGTGAGTTTTTGCTTTGTTTTGTTTATTTTTTACCACAGTGAGTGTCATCTCTTCCAGACATGCTGTGTCTCAAATAGTTCATGATGCTGTGGAAGCAAAGATGAGAATTAAGAAACGAAAAAGCAAATTGCTTTGTAAGAAAGTTTTCTTAATATCTATCTCTGAGACATCTAATATCACTTTCTCTCAGAGTCCAATAAACCATATATTAGTGCCTGCTAGTACTATATTCATTTGGTTGTAGTAGTTTCAGTGACAGTTGTCCAAATGAACAGAAAAGAGATAATAGCCAGCACAATCATAAGAAAGAGAAAGGACAATGATGCATATTTTCCCATAAATTGAGACAATATAATTTATTTTAATTTTCCAAGATGCTTTTTAAAATACTTTGTTCATTCAACAGCATAGTTATCACCAGACAAAACCAGATGTAGACGATGAATCTATAGACAGCATACGATAATAGATACAACACTGTCAACTTGAGCGCTACAAGGCCATTTGATAGCCCATGCCAGGCAAAAGTGCAACTGATTTGTCATTATTCACACCTTAAACCTCAAGTATACAACAGGCAGAATAAATGCCACTGTTTCTTTATGCTTAAAATAGCTATAATCCTTAAGCAGTAGTGAATAGCTGTATCTCTTTTTTCCTAGTGTTCTCTTTTTGTATCCAGAGGAAAAAACTTCAGACACAGTATTTTCAAAAGCATGCTAAAAAAAGAAAGCAAAATAAATTCTTTATTAGGAGGATATTTGATGAAACATTATATTTGAATAAAATAGGTTATGTGTGTCTCAGCATGAGAAAGTTCTGTAAAAGGAACATTCAATACAGTTGTTATCAGTCTCATGTGAATCTATAAATTGCTAAATATTAAATAAAACCTGAAAATTCACCTTCTCCATCACACTAGCCACATTTAGATTACTCAATAGTAATTTCTAGCCAGTGACTACCATAACGAGCCCTGCATTACAGAGTGGTCACCTCATCACAGAAAGTTCTATTGGATAGTACTGTTCTACATGATAATGCGTGTAATACAGTTCAGAGGAAACAGTAGGTTGTCCTATTAGATACACCCCTCTGTTTTATATTTGGGGTAACTGAAATCCCAAAAAGGAAGTCACATGAGTAAAAACTGTGATAAATATGTTTCAACTTACTGGGGGAGGAAAGGTAGGGAGAGAGTTTAAATTTCACTTTGCAGATAATTTGTTATTTAAGAAATTAATTGTCACATTGAGTCTTCACATTCTGATCATAAAAATGATGCTTCAGAAAAATCAAACCAATTCTAACATTATTTTAATCTTCAAACGCAGGACTGAGTCATTTTAAATCTTCTGTAGGTTATTCCCAATCTCCTGACTTAAAGTAGCTTCATAGACTCATTACAAATTTCTCTAATTTCCTTCAGTCTAAGTGGTTTATAAAATTAAGACCTCAGGGAGACAGGTTTTTGATTCACTATTGATGAATGGGATGCACAATGAAAAAGACTTAAAAAAAAAAAAAAGATACTCATTGAAATCCTCTTTGAAATAAATGGTAAAAATCTGTCTGCTGGCCAGGTTTCACTCCCTCTCTATTCACTCTGTAAACTGTAACCCTCAAGCTCATCACCACCTACACATACAGTGTTGTGACAGCACTCAGAGTCTACTTTTCATTTCTGCAAGAGCCACAGCTTCCTTTAAATGAAACCACATTCAAATCCTATGAAAGGAGTTTATTTTCAGACATCGAACTAAGGAGCCTGGCCCATTAATCCAATCTTCTTTTTATAGTGTGCTTTGGAAAGTTATCATCACTACCTTTTCTGGCCCTTCAGATATCATTGAGTATCTGTCAGGAAAATATAAATGCACACATATCCAAAAATTACTCATGAGCGGCTTGATTAAGTATGCAATGGCATATAGTTTGGGAAACTTTCTGGAACTGGATGAAAGGAAGTGTCATGAATGATATCCCCAGTAGAGCTTAATTCTTCAATGCTTATCTATTCTATATTTAATCTGTGTGAAGGAAACTTCTTGCTAGCATTCTGGTGTCATTTGACGTCTCTCTGGTTCACTCTTGTAAACCCATCCCCAGGTTTCTTCAAATGTGCTGCTTCTATCCTACATCAGCTTATGAATCCAAAAAGCTGAAGTCATTAGGAGTACAACTAAGTAAATAGACCAGAGTGAGAGCTGAGGAGACTTTTTTCCTCTTTTTTTTTTAAATTTAATAAATTTGACATTATATTTCATAAATTTAAGGTATACAGTGTGTTACTTTGATAAATTTATATATTGTAATATGATTGCCATTGAAGTAGTCTATGTCAGATTACATCATTAGACTACAATATTATTGTCACTTTTCATTACACTGTGCATTAGATTTTTGTGACTTATTTACTGTATATTACAAGTTTGTATACTTCAACACCATCAATCTTATCCAAGCCCCTTGCCTCCATCATCTACTGATTACCACCATTTTACTCCATTTTTTCACGGGTTTGACTTTTTTAGATTCCACATATAAGTGATATCGTACGGTACTTGTCTTTCTCTGTCTGACTTATCTTGCTTACCATAATGTGCTCAGATGTCATCCATGTCATTGCAGAAGACAGGATGTCCTCCTTTCTCATATATATATATATATATATATAATATACATATATATTATATATACATTATATATTTATATATAAATATATTATATATAATATTATAATATATACAATATATATTATAAATCATATAAATATATTAATAAATGTATATATATAATACATATTTTATATATTATATATATTATATAACTTATATAAATATATCTATTTCTCATATATATATTGTGTGTGTGTGTGTGTGTGTGTGTATAATCAATCCATTCATCCATTGATACCTCGACCTGGAAGTGGAATTGCTGGATCATATGGTACATATATTTTTACTTTTTTGAGGAACTCTCATATTGTTTTCCATAGCAGTTGGATGAATTTGGATTCCTATCAACAGTGTATAAGAGCTCCCTTTCACCATGTTCTCACCTTCACTCAGTGTCTCTTGTCTTCTTGACGATAGCCATTCTAACAGGTGTGAGATGACATTTCATTGTGGTTCTGATTTGCATTTCCCTGCTGATTAGTGATGTTGAGCATCTTTTATGTGCTTTTTTAGCTATTTTGATATCCTTTTTAGAAAAAAAAATCTATCTAGTTCTGCCCATTTTTTAATTAGATGCTTTTGGGGGCTTTCTGTTGTTATTAAGTTGTGTTCTTTATATTTTTTGGATATTAACCTCTTATCCAATATATGCTTTGACAAAATTTTCTTCTATTTCTTCCATATTTGCAAGAAAATAAAATTTTCTTCCATTTCATTGCATTGTTTCTTTTGTTGTGCAGAGACTTTTGAGTTTGATGTGGTCCCATTTGTTAATTTTTGCTTTTGTTGCTTGTGCTTTTGGTGTCATGTGCAAAATGTCATTACTGAGACCAATAAGCCACTGGTCTATATTTTCTTCTAGGAGTTTTATGTTATCAAGTCTATGTTTAAGTCTTTTATCCATTTCAAGTGAATTTTTGTGAGTGATGTGATATAAGTGTCCAATTTCATTGTTCTGCATGTTTTTCCAATTTTCCTGGCATTATTTCTTGAAGGACTATCCTTCCCCCTGGAGGTGTTCATGGCTCCTTTGTTGAATATTAGTTGACTCTACGTGCCAAGATTTAATTCTGGGCTTTCTGTTCTGTTTCATTGGTCTATATGTATATTTTTGTGTCAGTACTATACTGTTTTTATTACTATGGCTTTACAGTATAGTTTGAAATCAGGTTTTGTTCTTTTATCCTCAGAATATTTTTTGGCTATTTGGTGTCTTTTATGGTTCCACATAAACTTTAGATTCCTTCATCTATTTCTGTGAAGAATGCCTTTGATATTTTGGTGAGGATTGCATTGAGTCTGTAGATGGCTAAGGGGAATATGGCCATTTTAACAATATTTATTATTCCAGTCCATGAGCACAGATTTTTTCCCATTTGTTTGTGTCTTCTTCAATTTCTTTCAGCACGGTCTTATAGTTGTCATTGTGCAGATCTTTCACTTCCTTGATTAATTTTTTTCCTAAGTAAATGGGCAGAGAACCTGAGTAAACATTTCTCCAAAGAAGTCATACAAATGGCCAACAGACATGTGAAGATATGTTCAACACCACTAATAATCAGAAAAATGTAAATCAAAACCACAATGAGATATCACCTCATACCTGTCAGAAAGGCTGTTATCAAAATAAATAAATAAATAACAACTGTTAGCAAAGATGTGGATAAAAAGGAATCTTTGTACACTATTAGTGGGGATGCAAAATGGTGCAGCCACTATGGAAAAAGTATGGATGTTCCTCAAAAATTAAAAATAGAACTACAATATGGTACATCAATTCTACTTCTGAGTATTTAACTGAAGAAAATGGAAGCAGTAATTTGAAAAGGTACATGCATTCCTATGTTGACTGTAGCCTAATTTACAATAACAAAGATATAGAAGCAACCTGTGTCCATCAATAGATGAATAAATAAAGAAGACTGATTATACACACACAATGGAGTATCTCTTAAAAATTAAGTTTTGCCATTCATGACAACATGGATGGACCTAAAGGGTATTATGCCAAATAAAATAAGTCAGAAAAAGACCATATGATTTCACCTATATGTAGACTCTAAAAAAATAAAACAAATGAATAAATAAAACAAAAACAGACCCTTAGATGCAGAGAACAATCTGGCAGTTGCTAGAGGGGAGGGAGTGAAATAGAGGAAGGGAGTTAAAATGTACAAACTTCCAGTTATAAAACAAATAAGACATGGGGATACAATGTACAAAATGGGGAATATGGTTAAAAATATTTGAACACTTTATATGGTAACAGATGGTGGGTAGATTTATTTTGGTGACCACTTCCTAATGTTGTGTTATAATGCTGCATACCTGAAATTAAAATAATATTGTATATCAACTATAATTCAATAACATTTTATTACCTAAGTATTTTATTGTTTTTGATGCTATTGTGATTGGGATTTTTTTTTCCAATGCTTCACCATTAGCATAAGGGGATGCCACTGATTTCTGTAAGCTGATTCTTTAATCTGCCACTTCATTGAAATCATTAATTCCAACAAGTTTTTGATTGACTCTTTCAGATTTTATATACATAAGATCATACCATCACCAATTAGTGACAGTTTTACTTCTTCCTTCCTGATTTGGATGCCTTTTATTTCTTTGTCTTTTCTAATTGCTCTAGCTGGGACTTCCAGTACTATACTTAATAGAAGTAGTGAGAGTGGGCAACCTTGTCTTGTTCCTGAACTCAGAGAAATCCCTTTCAGTTTTTCTCCATTGACTATGATATTAACTGTGGGTTGGTTATATATGGCCTTTACTAGGTTCAGGCATGTTCCTTCAATACCCAATATTGTTAAGGGTTTTTATCATGAAAAGATGTTGTATTTTATCACATTAGACAGCACCATTCTTAGTGAATTTGGCAGGTGTCTATCAATTATATATTAAATGATTAAAGCAGATTATAATATTCCCAGTAAGTATAATTTACTTTTGCATTAGCTGGATCTCTGTGTCCATTTTATCGTCACACAACAGAATTCATAGTAGAACTTCTAGTTACACAATAGAGCAACACTTTAAATATAAGGTGAGTTGTTTCTGTGACTTAACCTGGGCATCTACTTCATGTTTATCACCACAAATATTTACTTTATTCCTACTACATACAAATATATTTTAATATCTCCTTGCTTAAAAACAAAGAAGATTCTTTGATCAGACTTCAAAGTGCTGTAGCTAATATTCTAATTTTTTATACCCTTTAGAACAAAATTTCTCAAAAGTGGTGTCTATTGTCAGTGGTACCAGAGAAATGATAAAAATATTGCTTTATCATATTCTCTTTAGCCCAAAGTCCACCAAACAATTCTTGTCAAAACCATTAATAATCTTTTATTGCTGTTCAGAAGGAAAGTTGCAGTCACCAACTAATGGGACTATTATAGCTTTAAATACACTTATACTACTTCCTAGAAACTGTGAAGTCTTCTTTATTGGTCACTTCCTTCCTTGGTAGCCACTCTATTAAACCTCCTTTGCCAGGGCGCCTGGGTGGCTCAGTGGGTTAAGCCTCTGCCTTCGGCTCAGGTCATGATCTCAGGGTCCTGGGATCGAGCCCCGCATTGGGCTCTCTGCAGAGCGGAGAGCCTGCTTCCTCCTCTCTCCTCTCTCTCTGCTTGCCTCTCTGCCTACTTGTGATCTCTCTCTCTGTGTCGAATGAATAAATAAAATCTTAAAAAAAAGCAAAAAACAAAAATAAAAACAAAAAAAAAAACCTCCTTTGCTGATTCTCTCTTCTGCCCAACCTCTGACCTTAGAATCACCTGGGCTTCAGCCTTGGCTGTCTTCTCCTTTATATCTAGAGTTATTCCTTAGATGGTTTGATCACAAGCAATATTGATATGCTGATAACTGTCAAATTTGTATCTCCAATATAAGCTGCTTCCTTAAACTTCAAATTTATATATTCAATGGTCTACTCAGATCACTAAAGAAGTACCCCCTTATCTGTGGAAGACATGTTTCAAGACCCTCAGTGGATGTCTGAAACTGCAGATAGTACTGAATGCTATAAATTCTATGTTTCTTCCTAAGCATACATACTACAATAAGGTTCAGTATAAACTGGGCACAGTAAGAGATTAATAACAATAACTAATAATCAACTAGAACAATTATAACAACACACTGCAATAAAAGTTATGTGAATGTGGCCTCTTTCCCTCAAAATATCTTATTATACTCTAGTCGCCCTTCTTCTGGGTGATGATGTAGATGATACAATGCCTACATGATGACATGAGGTGAGGTGAATGACACAGGCTCTATGACATAATATCAGGCTACTACTGACAAAAATGCTGCTGATATGTCAGAGAAGGATTGTTTGCTTCTGAACCATGGCTGAGCACAGGTAACTGAAACTACAAAACATGCATAAGGAGGCTACTATACTGTGGAGATACTGTTATGCATGGCAATGACAAGCTCAAGATGTCTGTGGTAAATATGACTCTCCAAATACTCCTTGTGCTTTTTTTTTTTTTTTTTTTACATTTTCCAGGTGTTTCCCTGACCCTGTTCAGTTAAATTAAGATCATGTGCCTAATTTTAGCAGTTAAAAGTGTGTTTACCTCCATCTCTCTCCTGTTCTACCTCGGAAACACATAGAGTAGATACAGAGTAAAGGAAAATGACCGACATACGTGAGGCTTCATGTAATCAAAACATAAATCTTAAAGTAGCTTCATTACTGAAATTGTAAGGTTAGTTTGCTAAGGGAGTTTGCTTAATTTATCCCCAAATACAATTTGACAACAAATACAATGGGAATAAAGAAAGTCCAGAAAACAAGGTCTCAAAATTTTGAAGGAACTAACTTCTTCTAGATCCCAAACACTATGAGATTTAAAAACACTCCAAGTGATAGAGGCTCTGTAAATAGCAGTTGGAAGAACTCAGGGCAAAAATCAGACTGAGAGTGTAGTCTTTAAGGTATATTCCAGATACTTTGAAGGCAACTGCTACTAAATTGGGGGTGAGAACACAGAATAATTAAAATTGCTTTTTTAAAAAGTATTTGCGTGGAGCAAGTACATGAGAAGCTTTCTAATTTTTTGAAGGAACATCAATGTCAAAGAAACCATAGATCCTAAAATAAAAATATCTTTGACACTTAAAGACAAAATAAACCTTGTGCCTCCAACTTTGCAAAAGTAGGACGAGACCTGAGAAAACTGTGCCATCCTGGAGAAAAGAATAATCCCCAAGTGGCACATAAGATGGGTCCAGAAATAAAAATGAAAAAGCAAAAATTTCAAACAGTACAGCCAGTGGAAATATCACAATGGGCAAATGACTCCTCTTAGATAATACAGGCTCCAGTCAGGACACCTTTTTCCAACCCCAGGGTAGGAGACCTTTATAATATTTGCCCAGTGGGATTTCAGAATTGCTGGAGGATAGCATTCTGTGTGTCTCTTGGTTTCCTTTATGAAAGGGATTATCAGTTGTGATTATCCTGTCCTGGTTCTGCCAGTTATTGGATTTGTCTTTTTAGCCAACAGGTCTGTGAATGAAGAAGAAGCCACACTATAGCTGATGAAGACTGGTAAGTATCTCCTCCTGGAGATCCTCTTCACTGATTTCTGGGTTCAGTCAGTGAAAGAGATCTGGGATTGTCTCTAAAGGGAATGCATTGAGTATAGTCTATGTGGTTAAGGAGAGATCAAAGGATTGAACTTGTGTGGTACAGGCAGTGCTCCCCAAGTACTGTATGTACTTCCTAAAATGTCTCAGCCTATCTTGTATTTGCGTGGAGCAATATTTTGGTGGCAGTCCACGTGACTAATTCTAGCCAACAGACTTCAGGAGAACTAATACCTGTCACTGAACTGAGTTCTGAACTCAGAGAGTTTAGAGCTGGGGTGTGTCCTCTATCCCTTTCCTGTGTCTTGGAAATATTAGAGGCAGTCAAGATATAACAACCTTCTAGATGATGTAGCCAGAAAATAAAAGTGGGTTGTACAACATGCATTGGACTTTATTATAAAATAAGCCTCTGAGATTTGGATTAAAACTGATGCCACATGATAACCTAAACTATGCTAATTGTGGGAAGGCCTAATAAATTTCTATCCCAGTGCTTCTATACACCAAACGTTCTCCTCTTCCAGCTATTGCTGACTCAATAAATAGAAATTACCCTCTTTTCCTAGTTGGTTAAAACAAAAACTTTGAAATCACTTTTGATGTCTTCCTTTAAAAAAAAAAAAAAACACATGCAATTCTACAACAAATTTTGTTGATTTTTTTGTTCAACTTGTATCCAGAGTCAGACCCCTTCTTACCAATTCACTACTGCCACCCTAATCCAAGCTACTACCACTTACCATCTGAATGACTAAATTTTCCTCATTAATGGTTTCTCTGCTTCTACCTTTGCCCATCTTTTGCAGTGTATTCTCCACGAAGCATCAGAGTGGCTCTGTTAAAACTTATCTCATATTTCTATTTTGCTACAAGTTTCCAATGATATACCATATGATACTCAATAAAAGTTAAAGTCCTTAAAAATCCTGAAGTTTCTCTCCTTTACATCTTCAATTCATCCTCTACTACACTTTCCTTTAGGGTCACTAGCTGAGTCACTTAGCAGTTGGGTTATTTTTGGCATGTAATTTCACCTCTCTGAGATATAATTTCCTCATCTATAAAATAAGCATAGTAATAGCTATCCTATGGTGTTTATGATGAAAATAAAATAATAATTATAGTATTGATCAAAACCATAAAAAACAAGTTAGGCTTACATAGTACTTACTATATACCAGACGTTATTCTAAATGTCTTTCCTATATTTACCTAGTAAATCTTCCCGACACTCTCATAAAGATAATTATTATTATAATTTGCAATCGGGGGGAAAGAAAATGAGGCACAAGATGTTTTATAATTGCTCGAGTTCAAACAGGTAGGAAATGTCAATGTTGATTTGAACCCAGCCAGTTTATCTCTAGAGCCTACGTATTTAACCACAATATTTTGACATATTAAAGTACAAAATGTCTTGTATATGCTAAGTGTTTAAATAATACCAGTGCATCCTCTTCCCACTTACTAGCATTGTGAAATAGGTTTTTGCACAAGTTAAAGACAAATCTGGAAGGAGGGGAGAAATGAAGATAAATAAAATGAGTCTTAGGAAGTTTCACATCACTATATGAATGGAGAAATATATACACATTTTTTTCAAATATAATAACTAATTCAGCAAGAAACAAAAATTTCCCAAGAAATGTTATAAAAAAAATAAGAGGGATCTAAAAGACAAATCTTTCTAAAATTAAATGTTATGATTCAAATCTTGAACCAAGTGTTAGAGCAATGAGGGTTCACCTTACTTCAATAAAGATCTTCCAAAATTTGAATTGACTTAAAACTTGATTGCTTCTATTTATGATTCTCCCAACTCCAGTCTTTAACCGAAATAACAAGGGTAGGTCACAATTTTTAGCAATAAAGGCCTATTTTACTTAAATCTGGAACATATGACCTGACTATCCACTCCTGTAAACATGACAGAGCTCAGATATATTCACAAAGGAACATATTCATTGGTATCTTTTTAGAAAATATGAACCTCAATCTTAATAATCACTATAGGATTAAGAAATGTCAAGTTAATCTTTTACCTCTTAGTAATAATTGTGAAAGTACTCTTTCAGATGTCAATTTTAGAGCTTTGAAATTAAAATTTACCTCGCTTGCTTGGATGGGAAGAAGATGGACCATCTATAGCATAGGCTATCTCAACATCTTTTGCTTCTGTGAACTGCTCTTTTACCTTTTCCAACTGTTAAAAATCAAATATAAAAATTATAAATATTTAATAAGAATGATGCTGCTTTCTACTGAAAAAGAGAAATAATTAGAAAAAGAAAGGAAAAAGCATGGAAAAAATGGAAGAAGGGAAAAAGAAAGGAGGAAGAAAAGGAATGGAAAAGGAGAAAAAGTAATAAAGAAAATAAACAAAAAGAATTAAATAGAAAAATCCAAAGAAACTTGTAGTTAGAGACTGGCTTGGAAAGGTACATGACTCAACAGGAGATAGGAAAAAACAGGTTTATGGTGAAGGAAGTCAACTCCAGGTGTTAATTAATGGGGAGCTTATAAACACAGCCTGTGTTGCTGGACTGGATTTTATGTCACCTATAATGAGCAGTCCTTTTCAAGGAGTTTCAAAGAGTTATGTAAATGTTTGAATTTCCTGAAATATTTCTCCTTTCCAGAAGGAAAGGAGAGGTATTTTGAGGCCCTAGGATTTTTACCTGGTATTCAACCCATGTTAATTTTTAGCAAGCTCTCTGACTGCCCATGCCCTGAAGACTTAACTCTACCAAAATAGAGTTTAGCCTGGTTACTGAAGGTGTCCATGTCCAGCCTGCTCAAAATGATGGGGTATGATTCTCTTTCCCAAACAGCCACACGATTTGTATAATAATGAATTTGCACGCATGTATGCGGACAAGTTTTGAAATCATCTAATCTGGTGATTTTCAAATTTTCTTCCCAACATGTCGAGCAGTGAAGAAATAAGGTGCTAAGGAGCTCCCAATCAGGAGAGCTGAGAGCAGGTCAGGAAGGTGACACTTCAGGCCTGCAACCAGGTGATTTAAGCAGGACAGCTCCACCTTCATGTGCTTCACTTACTAGGACCACATTCAATTTATTTGGGAAAAATTATTTCCTCTTTTTAAAATAATAACTATGTTATTAAAAATCACCGATCTAAGTATAGCCTCCCATTTTACAGATGAGATTTAAATCCAGAGAATTTTAATTTATCCATGGTCTTATAATTAGGTAATTGGAGAGCTGGGATGAGAATCCAGATTTTCTACACATTTCATCTCAAGATCTCTTCAGCTATAGTTTTGTTTTGGTTTTCTTTTCTTTCTTTTTTTTTAATTTAAGTGTAATTTGATTGTTTTTTTTTCCCTAGTGAATTACTTTACTCTTTCTCTAGCAGGAATAAAAAAAAATTTACAGTATAGCACTAATAATTTTTCAAAACTGTGCCCAAAGGAAATGCCTTATAATTATCATTAAAATTGAAATGTAAGTATTGCACATTCTCACCTGCTTAAGTTCTTCGAATTTGCTAGCCAGTTGTCTATCTGCAAGACACATTTTTCATATGAAAAATTTCATTGCAAGTAATATTTGATTCACTTCAGGACACCCATTCAGGATCTTATGTGGAAGGCAAAGTCTTTTTTCACATGATTTAAGACCACCCATCATTCCTAATATAAAAACCAAATATTTTCTCAATGTCTATAACATTGACTTGTAACCAGTTATGTAATGAGAAAATATCTGATTTCTAGTAATAAGCACAAAGCTTCCTAAAATAGACCGTAGTTCTAACATGTGCTATTATTTAGAAATAAACTATTTTACTGATACGAGGAAATCTTATGAAACAATTTTAAGCAAAAAGAGCAGGACACAAGCATCTATGTAATTCAACTGCTAAACACCTAAAATATGAATAGTAACTCCCTCCATTACAATTTGAGTATAAGTTTTTCTTTTGTATACTTTCATTCATTTTTTTCAAAGAGAATAACTTACTTCTAATTTTAAAACCTTGTATTTTAAAAATATTTATTAAGATATTGTTGTAGTCAGCACATTGTCCCATGAATAGACATTTTCTTTAGAAGACCAGATGTTTTCTGAGAGTATACCACATTGACATATTGTCACATTTTCTCTCAGGCTAGACTTACCAAGTTTCTGACAGTATTTGTCATTTCTTGGAGAACATTCTGATACATAAATTAGATTCTCCTGTTCTTTAAAGAAAAAAAATCTCAGTTGGTGTAGCCTAAACTTCCCAATGGTCTCTACTCTAACCATTTCTCACACTGGGAGAATTTGATTGCAAAATATGCTAACTTAACTGCTATGAGACTGCAGTTAATTTGTGAAATTTCTAATGGATCCCCTATGAATGCATGTGAAGCACTTAGTAAAAAAAAAAAAAAAAATATATATATATATATATACACACACATATATATATACACACACACACATATATACACACACACACACATATATATATATATATATATAAACTGTACCAATAAGGAGTTGCATAGATATGAAAATATGAGTAAAGATCACTATGGTGTAACTACATGGTTACCGATCCCGCTAGGACCTTCTAATTGAAAAAAATAGGATTTTAATATTTGTTAATAATACCATTGCTTTTAGCATGAATATGAAATAATAAAAACACTTAAGCCATCAGTGCAGCATAAAAGGGAGTAGTTATTATTTTATTTAATATAAATAAACATTTAGAAAG
This sequence comes from Martes martes, assembly GCF_963455335.1. Taxonomy (NCBI): domain Eukaryota; kingdom Metazoa; phylum Chordata; class Mammalia; order Carnivora; family Mustelidae; genus Martes; species Martes martes. The sequence goes on from NC_137888.1 coordinate 111,486,099, forward strand.
AGCAGATCAGAAGACAGAATAAATTCTTGACTCACCAATATTGGAAGGTCTTTAGAAATCAAAATGTTTATTCAGTAGAGCCAGCAGTAATTCCTCATGATTTGTATCTTCTTTATCTGGAATCAGTTCATTTCCTGTAATAATCACCTCAATGTAATAAAACTTCCATTTTCTATCTGTGTCACTGGAAGTATTTCTAATTAAATACATTTTACAGGTAACTATCAATGCATATAGTCATCAATAAAAGGCATGTGGAGAAAGGTGTGTAATCAAGAAAAATGGGCTGTTAAAAAAATCGTTGAATGAATAGAAGTACTCAAAGACAGACTGTGAGAGAGGGAGAAGGAGAGACAGAGAGTATGTCTGAAAGGTGACATCCTAAAATTTACCTGCCTTCATTCCTGGGTAGTAGAATTACAGGTAAATCTCTTATTTTTTACCTGCATTGTTGAAATTTTCTACTCTTGTGTTTAATATGAAAAACATAAAAGTTATGTTTTTAAGAAAAAAATCAATATATTTTTTTAAATTTTAAGATTTTTATGAGCTACACACATTAAAATATGAGCCATTTTGTGTTCTGGAGATTGCATTTAAACTATCTAAGGAACCCTGTGGAAGAGGTTGCATGATGCCTATTTTCTCCCTATTGACATCTTTCCATCTTTGTCAGTTTCCCTCCCATTCCATTCACTGACCAGATGCCCAACTCTTTCAGCATTTTAAAAACAGAAATATCACCCAATTTTTTGTAGATATTTTTATTTTATTAAATATTTTTAATCAGGACCATAACCTTTACTCAAGTTATAAAACATGTAGACTCAATAAGATAGCTATTAACAAATAACACAATTGAAATAATAACTAGCGTATTACAAATAAAATAAACTTTTGTGAGGTGGCCTAAAAAATCAAACCTTTTTCATAGAACTTCTTTGGATCATTTTTCTCTACATCTTATTTCCTCAGAGAAGCGGACAGTGTGAGCAGAAGCTAGATTTGTGAGTTTGAAGTTTAGAAGTGAGAGTATAGTGGTTTTAGCTACAGAAATGGCTCATGACTTGACTATATTATTCCATGAAACCATCTGCCTTTCCTGTGTCTAGAAAATGTTTATTGATGAACTTAAAGGTCTGAGAGCCTAATGAAAGAAATCAGAAATCCTTGGTGAGGAAGCAAATGGATGACTTGGGGCAAGTGACAGCATTGTTTCCACACTGACCAAACAGAGTTCATTGGTGCTCAGCTCTTCAATTTCCTTTACATTATAAACATAGAAATTATCTGTGACATTCTGTTTTTTTTTTCTATTGATTAATTAAAACATAATAGAATAACAATGGAAATTTTGCTTACCATTAATTAAATGAAGATCCTCAGAGAGAGTTTAGATTAAGACGTGGCCATGCAATACGATAATTGTTACTACAGTTGTTTATGAAAATGTTAAATAATAAACTTTAAAATGTTTCTGTTTGAAAAAGACATAAGGTACATTTTATAGCCAGATGATAATGGTTACTTGTGTCAGAGAACTGTGATAAGAGCAACTGTTTCATTGCCTAAACTAGAGAAAGTAAAAGACAAGAAGGACGTAAGGAGGAAAAGAAGAGCTGAAGATTTTATGTGCTTAATTCACAATCCACTTCTGCATATTTAAGTGGAACATTTTTCACAAAAGAAAATTAACCTATTTGCCTTTCTTTACCACTTTTGCTTGCCGTAACTACACTTGCATAAGTGTCCTCAGAAAGTCTTGTCACTACCTTTTAAGGCAACCATTGTTAACAGAAATCTCTGAAGAAAAACGTTTTCTCAAAAATTTTTTAAAATATTTTTTATTCTTAAAGTTAAGAAAGTGTTGTCTAAGATATATAATAGGAAATAAACCTTTTTTATTCTTGTTTTCTGTAACCATCCCTCAGAATAATATACTGCTTAAAATATAACTTAACTAATGAGGAGTTGTACTGGTCACACAAGCATGCCTAAGATGACCTTGAGAAAAACATGTACTGGTAGCAGGCCTCTGGTGGAGGGGATGATACAGGTCCTTGAAGCCGAGCAGCTGGGGATGCCTGGCTCACTCAGGGTGGAACGCTGCCTGCTTCCCTTTCTCCTTGTCTCCCCTGCCTCAGAGAAAGTCTGCTGTTGAGGTAATCCCTTTAAGTGCACTTGCTCAACCACATATCCGTGCTGCTGGACCCCACACACTTTACTCCTCTTCTTGTCTACCTCATTTACCTCTAAGACTTGGGACCAACATGTGACTCACATTCCTTCTTGTTTACCTTCTAGACCTATGGCTATTGTATAACCTTATTTTCTTCTCCTTTGTTGCTATCTTGTATCTAATAAATACAGGACTGAGCAGTTGTTCCGGTGACAGTCCTTTCAGCTGTGGTCCCCTGCTCCCCTCTCTCTTACTGCTGACTTGTTTGTGCCTCATTATTCTCCCATTCACCGTTAGGAAATCGGCAGTTTTCATTTTTAGTTTTAAAACAGCTACAGTTTTAAAAGAAAAAAAAATACACATATTTTGACTATCTTTCTGTCTTTGAACTACAGTTATTAAAAAAATAAATTATAAAGTTTAATATTGATAAAAGAAATGTTTGAATAAAAACTCCCTGAGTGTAGATGCACCCTTAGCACAAAGGATGGCAAAGTTACCCAGACGTGACTGAGTAAATGCTTTTGCAGATAATATTACAGATAATATTGGTTCATTACTACTTAAGATACTGACTTAAAATATTTTGTTGTCTCATTGCTTTTTGTTCAAATTTGAAGCATTTTAGTGGAGACAGACGAGAAATTTTTACCAGAAAGAAACCTGGAAACACCTCCCCATAATGATAAAATACCAAAACACTCGTAAATTTTCCTTAGTCTTCTGGGTCATGGTAGTCACTCTTACGTCTTTTGTGGTAGGTAGTTTGCTCACTGTCAGATTTACCCATGGAGCCAGGCTTTTCTATAGCCCCCTCCAAATTAAAGCTGGCAGACCATGCCATTTGTCTTGAATATTGTCCAACACAAAGCAAGAGATGGTAGCCCCAACTTTGCTCTTTGTCAGTGGACAAATGCTTATTTGAAAAATGTGTCAAAAAACCACAATAAGTCAAATGTTTGGCTGCTTTGACAAATGTGTGTGTGGAGAGAGGCATACTCTAATCATAGACAATTTAGTTCAGAAAATAACCTTACTAGTAATTTCTTCTTTTCCATTTACATACAAGGCAACAGATCCAAGGGAGTCCCAGAGAGAAACCTCTCCAACACGCTGCCAGTAATAGAAGGACATCAATGTGTGGTATTCTGCGTTCAGAGGTGTTATGCAATTTTAATCTAGAAAAATGCTATAGAATTGAATTCTGCTGTATCCCACATGCATATGAAATCAGAAGGTACATTTACCACTAACATCCTAATTTTGCAAAGTCCTCAATAAATGGGCTCATTTTTCCACACATGTTTGTGCTAGGATAAGAACATTGAAAATCTCATTATTTCACAGGAAGAGCAATAGAGGCCTGCCAAGTGCACTGATTTTGACCCGCCAAAGACAAAATGTGAGCCATGGATAAAATCTAGTCTTTTTGATTCCTAAGTTTCTATTTATGTCTCTGGGAAAATTTGTTTTTCACTGGGAAAATCCCTATAAATAAATAACAAGGATTTATGCAATTTTAGTTTCATTGCCAAAAGAACTGCTTTTTCATTGACCTTTAAAACTGCATTTGAAGCAACGTGGTCTAGTACAACTGAATTCTGTCTAAAAGGGAGAAACTTGAGCCCTCTTCTCAGTCCAATATCATGTAAACCAAATGTATAATGTTCTGATTTGGTTCCGCACCCAGTAGGACAAAAGGCTCTTTCCTGCCCATCAAGAAGATCAGTTAGATGACAGTAACCTCAAAATCTCAAGCTGGAAGGGAAAATAGCACTATTTTAAGTTACTATTTTTCAAACATAAAAAATTATGTAAAAGTTTCAATGAGGTTGTTTGCCTAATAAATCAACATTAAATTTAGCTCTACTGATTCTCAGATGAAGAGATATTTCCATTACAAAATGCATTGAAAATTTTAAAGAAAGATCAGTACAAGTTACAAAACTTATTTTCTTCAACTTTACATGGTAAATATTTGTAGATGTCATAGATTACATTATTTCATTTAACATAACTACCCTAAATATGTTAGAAATCTGATAAATACATTCAATGCATAATGTAGGTGTTAGCATCATCCTCCTGAAAATACTGTGTAGATTTCCCTGTGCATTATTACTTCCAAATCTCTGCAAACACAAATTTCCACCTTAATGAGTTCTTCTCTGAGCCATTCTCCTTTCATAAGTAACTTGTTTATAATCTTATTAGATAAAACTATTATTTTTCTTTCCCCAAATGTACTTTAAAAATATGCACATATTAGTTAAATGATTGTGTTACTATTTATACATTCACTACCTTTGGTCATAGAGTAGATGTAAGAAAAAGGTGCCCCATGATTAGAAAAAAAAAAAAAAAATAGAATGTAGTCAAAATAAATTTAGTACAGTGGTGGTTAAAATTAATTTACTTGAGCAGAACACCACCACAGATTACACTTAATTTAAAACAGCAGCTTCTGAAGGGATGTTTAATGATTACATCATAGTAATGCCTTAAAGCATTATTTTAATAATGTCAGAAAAATTAAGACAATGCAAACAGGAAGCTAGGGATTATTTACCCATCTGTAGGATTTTAGATTCATGTGTACATACCTTGGGTAAGATATGGCTGTCCATGCACCAATTCCAAAAAAATCACTACAGTTAACAGTTAGGAGTCCAAAGCAAAGAGTGGTTGAAAGGATCTTGTCCATGTTAAAAATCTTCTTCTGTGCTAGCAGAGAAACTGGACTATCCAGGTCAAGATAAATACTTCAGTGGCTCTGGAATGCTGCAGAGATCACTTTTAAAAGACAGCAAATGTGCTTCAACTACAAATGATCTGGACAAAGAAAAAAAACTTATAAAATGTAATGCATTCTGTCAACATGATTCACTACTTGGAGAAGTGACAGGTTTGCTACTCAGACAATTACAGGAAGAACCCAATCAATACATCTCATACCTGCCCATTTCACTAAAAGCACGCATTCCTATGCATGCTCATGCACTCAGACACGTACACAAGCACTGGCAATGTAGAACTTGTTGGTTAGATTTTCGTAACAGTGAAATGGGAGCATGCCTTTCACTTGACTATTTAGAGTCCCATGGGGGTCTTCTTAATAGCTCAGGTTATTTGCAACCACTGCTTCATTTTTAACCAACCAGACAGATTAGAGTTGGGAAGAGCTCAAATTGTAAATGAATCATAATGGCAACATTAATGTCTTACAACATTGAAGAAGGATGGTTTCATTTTGCTGCAACCAGCACTTCTAGAGATTAAAGCTAAATCTAATTAATTCAAAGTTGGCAAATGTCCCGTCAATTACACTCTTTAATACTTGCTTTAATTGTAACTGCTTTCTTTTTAAGTCAAAGTCTCTCAGTAGATCCAGAATTCCAATTTTATGGCTCTGAAGATGTGCTAATGACCTCTGGCCTTGGCAGTTACTTCTCTGTCAGGAGAACTTTCCATGCATTAGCTCTAAAACTGACTCAGTTCCCCATGCATAAAGTTCACCAGCACGTGATAATGTGAAAGAAATGAGATTATCCAACTTTTATTGGAAATGAGATTATCCAACTTTTCACGAACCCATTGCTTTAATAAATTCCCTGAATAAAGTCTCAACTACTTAGTTTGATATTCAGGCTTGTTTTTCCTCCACAGGCTCATTTCCACTGCATGCTCTTCTGCACCAGTCACAGTGGGCTTTCAATTCCTGGACATGCCTTGCACTTCCTCACTTCAGAGAGTCCCTGACACATTCCCCGGTAATGCTCTTAGACTTTATATCTGGGTATCAAGCTAAGTGAATGGAAAGAATGATTGCACCTCCTTAAGTGTCTGTTTTCTCCTGACACTAAAAATTCAAGAACAGTGTCTTTGCAAGTTGATCCTTAGAGTTCATAATACCACAGTGTTTCAAAACCTTCCATCATTCAAACATACCTCGAAACCATCCATCATTACTTATTTAATAAGTTATTTGTATTAGGTTTTTAAACTCTACTATTTTTAAAGTATGTCAATATGGAAAATGGCAAATGAGTATTACTTAGTAGACAAAGAATATACAACCATGGGAGAAAAATAATATAATTGCAAATAATTAGTAAAGAAAAAAGTAAAAACAAATTATAAAATTCACTGATAATAAATCTGATCAATCATATATAAAATATATTGATAATAAATCTAATAATCCAAAATGAAGGCCTGGCAAAAAATCACAAATAAAATGCAAGTTAAATATGAGTCAGTATTAAAAACATGTTCAGTTCATGGATCCCTAATTTTTAAAAAAATGTTTTTAAATATAAATAAGATTGTTTGGATTTTTAAAAATTTTGATGTTAAATAGCAGCACAAGGAACCCAATTCCCATAAGGTTTGCCTTCTTAAAAGAGGCAACTTAGGGGCACCTGGGTGGCTCAGTGGGTTAAAGCCTCTGCCTTCGGCTCAGGTCATGATCCCAGGGTCCTGGGATCCAGCCCCGCATAGGGCTCTCTGCTCCGTGGAGAGCCTGCTTTCTCCTCTCTCTCTGCCTGCCTCTCTGCCTACTTGTGATCTCTGTCTGTCAAATAAATAAATAAAATCTTTAAAAAAAAAAAACAAAGAGGCAACTTAATTTAACTGCCTTCTCTGATAAGGTTAGGTACTGATGATTCATTTCCTTTTTTCTTTTTTTAAGTGACTGAAAGAGAACTTTTTATTACTTTTCTGTACAGAAAATTCAACAGCAACCACTCAGGCCAGTTTAGTGGGTAGTTCTTTAGCCTCTGTCTTCTCCAACTTGGCAATGTGAGCCACAGATTTTGGACACAGGACGTTGCCCCCCCAACCACCCCCTCCCCCCTGATGGTGGATCTCATCATATCTGTCATTGTACTTGGTCCTGGTGTCTTCCACCAGCTTAGCCAGAGTTCCCCTGTCTTCTGAATTAACCTGTGTGAAGGCGACAGTGGTGCAGGTCTTCCCATGAACCAGATGCCCCAGCCTAGCCTTCCCCTTGGTAATGCGTAGGGAAGACCCCAGCTTAGGTCACAGTGCAGGCAGGAAGACAACCAGTTCAATGGGGTCCACATCATGTGTAATCACTACCAGCTGAGACATCTTGTTTTCCACCAAGGTGGTGACAAGATTAACTCCAGCTTGAAGGACAGGAGGCCTTTTAGTGGGGATATCCCCTTTGCCAGCGGCTTTCTTCTCAGCCCAGAACCACAATCTCTGCTTCTTCTCTTGCTTTGTCTCTGGTCTGTATCTGTGGGCCAGTTTAGGCAGCTGAGTAGCTGTTTGGTGGTCCAAGGCCTGGGTGGACTGGTTAATCATGAGAGGCACTTTTAGACATTTATAGAAAATAGCCCTTTGCGGTTGCAGCTGGATGTAGTAGGGCTATTTGTCAAATGAGGTCCCTTTTGGGCAGGATGTCCTGTCTGATGCCAAAATTCTTGGGCCTTATCTCAGCCAAGGGATTGACCATCTTCTTGGCCTCCTGCTTCTTTACAATAGCAGGGGCTTGGGCCAGCTTCTTCCCCTTAGCCTTCTGTCCTTTCAGCATCTCAGATGGCTGGAGGAGAGAGCTCTGATGACTCATTTCTAAACAAAATCTTATGTATGACTTTTGCTCCACAAACATTTGCTTCAGGAAATCTCATGTAACCTCCTGAATCTCCTGTCATATTTTATCTGATATTGAGGAAGTGATGAAAAATAACTTCCTTATCTGTGACCATTCTATCTACTTTGGGGAAAAAAGCCCACAGAGATCCTTAACTAAATCATTCTCTCTTAATAATCAAAATACTTTACTAAATTCCCATAAGTATATAATCTAATTTGTTGTTCAAATAAAAACAAATTTTCAAGACTGATTGCATTAAACAGATAATGAAATTGGAATATTTGTTTCTGGAGTCATTAGTATACACAGTAATAGTACATAGCAAGGTTGTTGTTGCCACTAATTGAGCAATCATCCAACCCAGGCCCTGCTCTAAACATTTCACATATTAATACATGTGAAATTATGTTTTTAATTCCTACAGTAGTGCCTCAAAAATTATAAAGTTGTTTGATTTTTCACCTTTTACAGCAAAGAAAGAAAGTAATGGAGCCAAAAGGAAACCTAGATCTACCTCAGAGTCATACCCTTATCCACGTTGTCTCTTGTCCACAAGAGAAAACATAGAAATGGAAAGTGATTGGTCATTCCAATCAGAGAGATCCCGAATTTTAAAGGAAATTTACAACATTTTGCTTCAAATTTTCAAAAGCAATCCTCTTGATCACTTAGTCTGTATCTCAGTTATTGCTTCTAAATAACATTTCTATTTTGTCAATGAAGACACTGTCATTATATTATAATGTATAGATAACTCTAAGATTCATTTACTTCTTAACTATTCTCACAATGAGTGACAGGAAAAGCACAGATAATCAGAGTCCATATGGTGACTCAAATACATTTGAATAATTACTTTCTGACTCTATTAAACTGTTGGGCTTTTTTCCCAGTGAGTAAAACAATTAAACAATTTAATTTTGACCCTCCTCTGACCCCATTATTTCTTGGTAGAATTCCTAACATACAGTTAAATGAGTGAAAGAAAACAGACAGAAGGGAGAAGGCAAAAGTAGAGGCTGTGATAAGTGTGTGCATGGATTTTTTTTTTTTTTTCATTTTAAAGGGTTCAGAAAGACTTTATTTGTCAAAATAAAGTAGAAATGTCTATTTCAATACTCTTATAACTTTTTAAATTGGATTATTTGTCTTTTTATTATTAAGATGTAAAAGTTCCTTATATTCTGGATGCCAGTCCCTTATCCAGTATATAATTTGCAAATATATTTCCACATTCTATGGGTTGTCTTTTTCCTTTCTTGATATGGCCTTTGAAGCACGGATTTTATTTGGATAAACTGCAATTTGTTTATTTTTTTCTTTGTGTGTGTGTGTATTTTTAGTATATCTAAAAATCATTACGTGATTCAAAGTCATGAAGACTCAAGACTGCATTTTCTTTTAGAGTTTTATGCTTTTAGTTTTAAAATGTAGGACTTTGACACATTTTGCACTAAATTTTATATATGGTGTACCACATGGGTCCTACTTTATTCTTTTACATGTGGGTATCTAATTGTCCCATCACCTTTTGTTGATATGTGGTTTTATTTCTGGACTCTCAATTCCTTTCTATTGATCAGTTTGTCTATCCTTATGTTACCACCATGCTACCTTTTTAAAATAATATTTTATTTTTAAGTAATCTCTATACCCAACTTGGGGCTTGAATTTATAACCCTGAGATCAAGAGTTGTATGTTCTACCAACTAAGCCAGCTAGGTGCCCCTACCATATTATCTTGATTAATGTAGCTCTGTAGTAAGCCTTGAAATCAGGACATGTGAGACTTCCAACTTTGTTCTTTTTCTGGATATCTTTCATTTTCATATTAATTTCACAATGAGCTTATCAATTTCTATACAAAGGGCAACTGGGATTTTGATAGGAATTACATTAAATTGTAGATCTATTTGGGAAATATTACAACCTTAAAAATATTAACTCTTCCAATCCATGAACACAGTCCTTCTAACTGTTTATGTGTTTAATTTCTTTCAAAACTGTTTTACAGTTTTTAGTAAACAAGTAATATTGCCAACCCATGGAATTTGTTTATTTATTATTTGATATAGAAATAAAACACTGAGATATTTTGTCACTTCTTTACTAAGGACCATGAGATATAGAGACATCTCTGGCAGAATCCAGGGAAAAGTAATGATCATAATAACATATATGCCTAATATTGAACACCAGTAGGAGTTAACATTCAGAAAGGGCTTTATACCAGTAGATGGGCAAGGCAACAGAAATTTCCAGGCATAGACATACTGTAATATAGGAGTTTAGTCTGTTTTCAAGTAGCACTTTTGATAATAGTTGAAAGCATAGAAGGTGTCTTAGCAGAAGTGAATAGAGGCTTAGATTCTGGTCAGAACGGAGGCTTAAAAAGCAAGGTTCAAACATAAGGTTCTTCCTTTGCAGCACATGATGCAAAACAGAACATCTTTTAAAAATGTAACTGAAGTGAAAGAAACCACAGTCCATGGGAACAGAAAGAGAGGAAAATATAGATTGCTCTAGACCGTATAGACATTTTAACAATGTTTATTCTTCTGATCCATGAGCATGGAATGGTCTTCCATCTTTTTGGGTCTTCTTCAATCTCTTTCATGAGTGTTCTGTAGTTCCTCGAGTACAGATCCTTTACCTCTTTGGTTAGGTTTATTCCCAGGTATCTTATGGTTCTTGGTGCTATAGGAAACGGAATCGATTCTCTAATTTCTCTTTTTATATTTTCATTGTTAGTGTATAAGAAAGCAACTGATTTCTGTGCATTGGTTTTGTATCCTGCCACATTACTGAATTACTGTATGAGTTCTAGTAGTTTGGGGTGGAGTTTTTTGGGTTTTCCATGTTAAGTATCATGTCATCTGTGAAAAGAGAGGGTTTGATTTCTTCTTTGCCAATTGGAATACGTTTTGCTTCTTTTTGTTGTCTGATTGCTGTTACTAGGACTTCTAGTACTATGTTGAACAAGAGTGGTGAGAGTGGACATCCTTGTCGTGCTCCTGATCTCAAAGGGAAGGCTGTCAACTTTTCCCCATTGAGGATGATATTCGTTGTGGGTTTTTCATAAACATATTTTATGAAGTTGAGGAATGTTCCCTCTATCCCTATTCTTTGAATAGTTTTAATCAGGAATGGATGCTGTCTATACTTTCAATGCCATCCTGATCAAAATTCCACCAGCATTTTTCAAAGAGCTGGAACAAACAATCCTAAAACTTGTGTGAAACCAGAAGAGATGCAGAATTGCTAAGGAAATGATGAAAAGAAAAGCAAAACTAGGGGCATCATGTTACCTGATTTCAAGCTTTACTACAAAGTTGTGATCACCAAGACAGCATGTTACTGGCACAAAAACAGACACAGAGACCAGTGGAACAGAGTAGAGAGCCCAGATATAGACCCTCAACTCTGTGGTCAAATAATCTTCACCAAAGCAGGAAAAAATATACAGTGGAAAAAAGACAGTCTCTCCAATAAATGGTGCTGGGAAAATTGGGCAGCTATGTGTAGAAGAATGAAACTCGACCATTCTCTGACACCATACACAAAGAGAAACTTGAAATGGATAAAAGACCTCAATGTGAGGCAGGCATCTATCAAAATCCTTGAGGAGAACATAGGCAGTAACCTCTTCAACATCAGTCACAGCAATTTCTTTCAAGTTATGTCTCCAAGGAAAAGGAAACAAAAGCAAAAATGAACTTTTGGGACTTCATCAAGATCAAAAGCTTCTTCACAGCAAAGGAAATAGTCAACAAAACAAAGAGGCAACCCATGGAATGGGAGAAGATATTTGCAAATGACAATACAGACAAAGGGATGATATCTAAGATCTATATAGAACTCCTCAAACTCAACACACAGGAAACAGATAATCACATCAAAAAATGGGCAGAAGACCTGAACAGACACTTCTCCAAAGAAGACATACAAATAGCTAACAGACACATGAAAAAATGTTCATCATCATTAGCCACCAGGGAGATTCAAATCAAGAGATACCATCTTACACCAGTTTGAATGACCCAAATTAACAAGACAGTAAACAACAAGTGTTGGAGAGGTTGTGGAGAAAATGAAACCCTCTTACACTGTTGATGGGAATGCAAGTTGGTGCAGCCACTTTGGAAAACAGTGTGGAGATTCCTTAAGAAATTAAAAATAAGAGCTACCCTATGACCCTGCAATTGCACTACTGGGTATTTACCCCAAAGATACAGATGTAGTGAAAAGAAGGGCCACCTGTACCCCAGTGTTCATAGTAGCAATGGCCACACTCGCCAAACTCTGGAAAGAGTCAAGATGCCCTTCAGTGGACTAATGGATAAAGAAGATATGGTCCATTTATATAATGGAGTATTATGCCTCCATCAGAAAGGATGAATACCTAACTATTGTATCAACATGGGCAGGACTGGAGGAGACTATGGTGAGTGAAATAAGTCAAACAGAGAGAGTCAATTATCATATGGTCACTTATTTGTGGAGCGTAAGGAATAACACAGAAGACATTGGGAGATGAAGAGGAGAAGTGAGTTGGGGGAAATTGGAGGGAGAGGCAAACAATGAGAGACTGTGGGCTCTGAGAAACAAACTGAGGGTTTTGGAGGGGAGGAGTGGGTAAAGTGAGCCTGGTGGTGGGTATTATGGAGGGCACATATTGCATGGAGCACTGGGTGTGGTGCATAAACAATGAATTCTGGAACACTGGAAAGAAATAAAATAAAATAAAATAAAATGGAAAAAAAAAGAGAGAGGAAAAACTAGATTAAAAATCCAGGATCTATTAGCACTGTCTGTGTAAGAAAAAAAGATTCTCTAAGCCTACAGATGTTAAGCAGCAGGAAACCAGACTCTCAGAATTGCATTCAAAGGAAGAAACTGACAAGAAAAGGGCTTAGGCCTCAGTTCAAAGGATAGAGTCCCTGGCCATCGGCAAATGGCTTTAAACTCACCCTCTTCCTTCAGCTACCATGGTGATAGTAGCTGTAAAGATGAACTATCCTCACATCAGGAATCAGAACTTCTGTTTGCCACTATCATTTAAACAAAGGTATTTCTCTAATCTTAAGTAAACTTCACTAGACTACTTACAGTGTCTTCTAACCACTGTCACTGCTTTCTCTCTCCATCAGGGCCAAACTTCCAGAAATAATTTCCTTCCTCTAGTTCTTTCCCACATATTTTCTTCAGCCCATTTCAATTTTGGTTTTACCATTCTGTTCCCAGCTCTACAAAACAGCCCTCTCCAAAAATCTCATTGCTGCCAAACTCAATGAACCCTTTCTGGTTCTCCTCTCCCTGGGTATCTTTTTCAGAATCTTCTTGGTTCACCATAGCCTTCGCATTGAAAAACTTCCTGGTTTCCTCCTAGTTTGCTAGCTATTTCTTTTCAGTTTCTTTTAACACTTTCTCCTCCTCTGACCTTTGAAAAATGAACTTTGTCAGAGTTTTGTTCTAGATTCTCTTTTCTTATCATGCTTCAATCTCTTCCAGGAAATGCATAACTTTAATCACTACCTACGTGCCAGTGGCTCCAAAATGTTTTCCTCTCTCCTTACCTCTTTTTTGAATACCATACCTGGATTTTTTTTTACAGGGTTCACAACCAAAAGTGAACAGTGAACCCTTCATTTTCACTCTAATGTTTCATTTCTCTTCAAAGTTTATTACCTGAGTGAACAGCATGGCCGCTTACTCAGCCATTCATTCAAGAACCCTCTTCCTCTCCCTTACCCCCCCAACTTTTCTACCCATCTGCAAAGTTCTGACATTAAACCTCTTAGGTATTTTTCAGTCTTTCCACATCTATCTTTTTGGCACCTTCCTAGACTAGGAAGCCAATGTCTCACACCTACACTACTGACTTAACCGTTATTACCAAATTTCCTTATACCCACCATTCCTCCTCTTTAATCTATTCCCACAAAGCTCATAGAGTACACTTCTGGAAATGAAAATATCAATCTGTAATATCCCTACTTAGAACCCTCCAACCTTTTTTTTTTTACACTTGAGATAAAGATCAAAAGCAGTAACACGATCTATAAGGTCCTGCATTATCTGCCTCTACCCACATCTTCAATTTGTCCAGATCCATCTTTCCCTTACCACAGTTCAGCCACAATGATCTTTAATTCTTCAAAAATGTCAAGTTACTTTCTTCCACAAGGACTGGAACTCCCTCTCCCTACTTACACACACACACACACACACACACACACACACACTCCATTTTAAGCTCCAATTAAAATTCAGCAAAATCTCTCTGATTTTTCCAGACTAGGTTAGTCTGCCTGTCATAGCTCTCACTGTGCTATACATTTCCTGATTGGCCCATGTCTCAACTCTGAAAAATTACTACATTGTGTTTTTTGTGCATTATCTGTCTTTATTGCACTATCAGATTCAATATGTTATGGTTTCTGTTTGCCATGTTGATAACGACATTGTCAGCAACCACAAGAGGACTGGTACATAATAAACCCTAGCAAAATATCTAATGATTAATAAAATGAATAAAAAAGTAGAGTAAGAGTCCATTTGTAGTGCTGTTTTTGCTTGGGTACCTGCCATTAGTTTGATTATTTCAAATCCACCTGCTAAAAAGAAGAAGGCTACTGACTCTTCTAGATGCAGAATAAGGCTATCTGAAGGAAGATGACAAGACAAATGTTCCTGAGATAGGAAGGGCTGAGATTTACAAATTCAGAGTCTCAGGGTTTAGAGGAGAAGAGGGCAAGAAAAGGCAAAGCCTGGCATATTTCTGTTGCTGTTTTTCTCCCAAATAGAGGAAATAGGAGACGTTGAGCAAGTGAGGGGAAGGGGAAGCAAACATGACTTTAATGTAATAGGCAAATTAACTAATATGTGAACTAATATGTGCATAGGCCATACAATATACTGTAATGATGCTTGTTATGCTTGAGAGAGAATGTGATATCTGTGAGGAAGAACAGTGTTGAAGGCAAGAGATGTCAGAAAAAGAAACTGGCAGGCATCCTACAGATTCACTGAAGGACTGAATCAAGGCTTCTTCCAGAGGAGGTTGGGAGCAAAAAGCTTTTTTTTTTTTTTTTTTAATGAGAATCTCTTCAAATGAAGAGGTTCCCTGTAACTTCTGTGCGTTTTCTCCTTGAGCGTGACTCTTGGACTTGAACTACAGTTTAAAGTGTTTGTGCCTTGGAAGTGTCTAACTCAGAGAAGAATACATCTGTGTTTGACCAGTTTCCTGACTTGACTCGTTTTAGGAACTAATCTCAGGAGTCCTGTTAGCTCTTCCCTGACCCTAAGTTCAGCTTTCTACTTTCTCTTACTCTGAAAGCTGATTTAGAACTTGTCTCACTATGCAGTGGAGACGGGAAACTATTTTCAAGAGACCATTCTATTGTTCACATAGTTCCCCTTGCTTAAAAGATCCTTATCCTTCATTATTCTATCCAGGAAATTCATTAAAAGGGAAAAAGTCAGAGGTCCAAGATTATATTTTCCAATTAAGAATTCCTTGATTTTTTTTGGGCAAAATTGATTGCTTCTTCTTCCATATACTTAAAGACATAATATACTTGTGTTACTCTACTTGCTGCATTATGTTTATTACTAATTAGGTCTGTGCACGGGTCTCTCTCTAAATCTGAATTGCTCAAGCATAAGGATAATAATTCCTTATTGTTTGTTATAACATATATCTTCCATCCTGTGGTACGAATTAAATGAAAAAATAGATGTAAAATATTTAGCATGGCTCCTGGGATGTAGGTTGTGATCACAAATGCTAGTTAAAGTGAATAGTAATTCCACCATTGATTATTCTCATTTAAATAATCTCTATTTACTAAGAAAATTAATTTTAAGAAAACATTATTCATCATAATAATGCATTTAATATTTACATTGTCATCTAGTCAGGCTAAATGTTCTTTGGTCACCTGGTTAAGAAAAGAAGTTAACACCTTCTGCCTCTGCCACATAACATTGGCACTTCCAAACTCTGGGCTTCAATCTCTCATGTAAAATGTTGAGGTTAATTATATCCAACATCTCTTCCCCTTGAACATTCCATGGCAATATTCTGCTGAATACTTTCTTAACCTATGGTTCTCTATTTGTAGTATGTATAATCATCTATATTTTAAAAAAAGAAAAATATAATTCAAGATTATTTCTATACATTAACACGCCAGCATAATATCTTGCACAATAAGGGAACTCACAAAAAATTCATTGATGAATTATGAAAATGTCACTGCTTTGTTTAACTCCGAACGGGTGCTCTTTTTGTTCAGTAAATCTATTTTTTGTATGTACTTGAGTTTATCACTTCCTTTCCTTTCATTTATAAGAGTGATTTCCTGGTTACCCATAATATGTCATCTTCCTCTCCTTGACTGAACCATCTCCTCTTTTTTAGGTGAATTCCATCAAGTCATTTTGGGTGACCAGACATACTTATGAATTTACATAAGTCTTAGTCAAACCGGCAGGAGAACTTGTCTCATTCTAGCTGATGGCCTGAAGATTTGAATGAAAAACAATAAATTTAGATATCATTGGCTTTGCATAATCCATTTTGCTTGGTCCTATATGATTCACAATGCTACCTCACCCTCCACAAATTTCCTTTCATTTCTCACCACAATATTTTTCAAGATTTCACTCTGAGAAACCCTCTATATTATCAATACATTAGATAATGAATGAAGATAGATATTCAACAATTCAGTCTTATTAACTAAATTCTTGTTGATATTGATATATTTATAGAACTTCAGTCCAAAAAGCAGTGCTTTAGGGAGAAGATGCCATTATCGTAATGAGATTTCTTCCTCTGACACAAACCATTAGGTGGAGTCAATATTGATGAAGCTTTTATCCTGACTTGGGTAATTTGTAACTCCTGTCTGGGTATGACTTTTCAGCTCAGTTGTTCTTAAGTCCATTAACTACTATAATAGAATGAACTCAGAGTTATTGCCCCTGGAGCTTTGCAAAGAGGTGTGAGTTGAGAGGAAGAGAGTCCTTGGAAATTGGAGGACACAGGAAAAAATCAGTTTTGTTGGCTGCTGAGATTCAGCCCCATGGATAGTTTTGGTACAAGACACCCCCATCAGGCACAACTTATATCCCTTGAACAGATATCCATTCCCTCTAAGATGGAAGAATTTAAGACAAGATTTGGACAGGAGTATCTAAGGACACATTCCGTTCCAAAAAACCCTCACAGTTGTTTCACAAGTGCCTATTTATCCCCAATATTATGACCATCAGTGAGGTAAGTGATATGAGGAACACAATCATTCAAGAAGCTGTGTTCCATAATGGAAAGGACCCATCAATAAGATTCATAAGACCTAAATTCAATCTCTGATACACTATCCATGAATGTCATGACAACTGATGATTCCTGATTTCTTTTTCTTCTTCCGCATCCAGTGTTTTTCCTAATATTTCAAGCTGATGGTTCAGTGAGCAGTTGTCAATGGAGAATTGTGTGCATGACCCTGACCCACATATAAGCCATTTGTAGTTAAGTTTTCACTCTAGCAAGACATAAGACTAAGGTGAGCATACTTGTTTAGATGTAAGTTGGTACCAGATCCTTCACTGGAAAATTGCAAAAGAGAGAAATGGTTGATGGTTTTAAAAGGAAATCTAGTAGAGCTCCCTGAAACAGACTTCATCCAGTGAAAGACAGGGATGTAGAAAATAAATATGGTAGCTTCCTTGACCTTACCTGGGACAACTGTGAAGTTGTGCTTCACTGTCACCCCAAGTTCCCCAGTGGATTACACTCTGGTTGCACACTGTGGTAACTTGCTTGATGACATACTGTTTGGGTTTTCTTTCTTTCCCAGTCTCACTTCTCCTCTTCCTATCAGACCTTTTCTGATATTTCCTCCCAAATATACTGCTTTCATTTGAGTCCTTGTCTCAAGGTATACTTCTGCAGAAATCAAATCAGGAAACCACTAACACAATGTGAATATAATATTCATATTTCATTTTAACCTTGATAAGGAAACTCACCAAACATAAAATATATTTATATCATTTATGTTTTCCCTCATTACCACATAAGATAGACTACATTGTGTAAAACATAAGGAGTGCAAGTTAACTTCAGAGATAAAATCAGCCTGTTCACTGATTTCATTGTCTGTAAATTAAACATAATGATGTTTGAACTTTAGCACATTCTGCAGTCTGTCTGTCATGTATTTTGTTAGTTTATAACTATTCTTGCTTTACCCCCCAAAACACTCACATCAGAAACGTAAATAGCAACAAGTTTCCACGTTAGCTTTGGAAATCGCCCGAAGTCCCATAGAGATATAGATAATAATACGGAAGACGTGCTTGGGGGTCCTTAGGGTGTTTGAGCACTAAAAAGTCTCTTCTGGTCAGGAGGAGACATTTTCATGCTTAGGGTTGCTGCAGATTCCCTACTAACTAATTCCCTGAAGAAGCTCCAGTTCACTTCTGGCAGGCCTTTACTCCTCAGCACATGAGGGATGGGCTGCTGACAGGAAGCAGAGTGCACCCCACATAATTAAGCAAAAGAGAGATTCCTAGGAATTACGTGACAAGAAAGAATCAGCAATATCTGCTGCCCAGGTTAATTAGCTAATGAATGCCTGGAGAGGCACTAAGTCACTTTATTGATGCAGAATTCTGTTCCTACCACTCTGTGTGAATACACAATCATAGATTCTTGAAACTTGAGCTTCTTTGAATCCTTAGCTGGACTTTGAAGGTGCTCCATGCACTGGCCTCAACCTGCCTCTACAGTGTCCCTGCTGACGATGGCTCCATATGCCCTCCATATTTCTCTAACACAGTGTGTTTTAGCGCAAGTTTTTCCAAAAAGAAACCCCGAGACAAAATTATATCTGATGCTTTACAGGAGGGTACTAGAGGATGGCAGAATACACCACCTCAAAATGTGCCACTTCGACATAAGGATTATTTAGAGTTAAAGACCCTTGAAAATCAGCAGGTGCAAGACGGGTGCTGCGACTCTTCTTTTCCTACTTGAAAGCAGGAGATTAAACCCCAAGTAGGAAGTATCCTTCCGGTATCAGGAGAAAACTAACATTCTTACCACTGAAAGAAATCTATAAAAATAAATCTTGTTAAACTAAAACTTATCTCTCTAGTCACTTCTTTACCCAATTAATTATTCTAGCCCAAGACCATATGCATTGTCACATTTTCACAACTTACTACTCTGTCCAATTCAGTGTAGACACACACTCAAATCTAACTGCTTCTTGGGGTCTTCATTTACTTATGAGAGCTCTCTGCCATGCAAAACTTTTATTAAATACGTCTTTATGCTTTTCCCTAGTTAATGTGAATATGTCAGTCCAATTCTGAGTCCCAGACAAAAGCCCTAGAAGAGTTAGAACTTCAATTTTGCCTCCTCTGCAGTACAAGGAAGCACAAGATGAAAAAGAAAAGTAAGGCCTGAAAGAGGGAAACCAAATACAGAGTGATGTGTTTCTGTCCTGGCTATCATATCACCCAAAAGTGTGTTTGACTGCTGAGTCCTGCAGGATAAATCTGGACTGACAGCAGGGAATCACGGTACCTTAAAACAGTCCACCATGAATCAGAAGGGCAAGGAGATTTTCTGCTGCCTCCATCTCGTCTTGTATATCTTCGGTCTACCCCCTGGAGGGTCAACACCCCTGCACTTTCAGGCTCTATTATTCCCCTCTTGGCTCTCAAGGCATCCAGTGGGAAGCTAGAACATTCTCAACTTCATTGCACCAATAGTCTTATTGCCTATTAATAAGCTTATTGCAGTGGTCTCTCCTTGCCAGTCAATACCTTGCACAGGTCCTTTTTTGTTTGCATTGGTGGGACAAGCAGGAATAGTTGGACCCTTATCACCTTGGTAATGGCGAGAGCTATTGCTAAAACATCTATGGCTCAGAAGGAAAGCAAGTGCTAGGGTCAGGGATAAAAGTAGAGCTGAGCAACATGAATATGTTGTACGTGGTAGGGAGTTTGCACTACAGTATGGGCCCAACTGTGGAACCCCCTCTTGTACAGGACTACACTAGAAATGTGTAGCCTCAAAGTCATTTCATGAAAGGGTCTCCTAGTATTACCAGTTCCCTTAAATGTTACCTCTAAAATTGAGAGCTAAAATCCACATACACAATATCCTTCTTTCTTGCATAGAATTTGCAAAGGGCAACATCATAATTATTACTTTAAAACAGAGTTTCTCAATCTTGGTATCGTTGAGATTTGGGTTCAATAATTCTTTAGTGAGAGGGGTTTTCCTGCACATTGTAGGACATTTGGTAGCTTCTCTGGCCTCTACCCATTTTTGTTGTTACCCTGACTTCAGCCCCCGGTTTACTGACCACTCGATGCTATACCCTCTCACTGATTTTTGAACACCAAAATGTCTCTAGACATTGCCTAATGTCTTCTGAAGGGAAAATCATCCCCAGTTACTAACCATTGCTTTTAGGCATGACTCAGTATGCCCCAGATCACTAGACCCTAAGAACATTACCCCTTAAATTTTAGTGGGATTTATTTCCACTTTCTGACACATGTCTTACAAGAGTATTAAGGATACTTGTCACCTCTTGCTTATGAAACCAATCAGAATGATACCATCTACAGAATTGACCAGCAGGATATTGTGCAGAATGTGAGAATGATCAACATGGTCAGGATACCAGAGAATTGAGGTACATCCTGGGGATGATATTGCAAAAAGAAATAGGACAGTGACATAGCCATGAAAAGGCAAGCTGTATTCAATCCTCCATGCTAAAGGGATCACTTATTTGATAATAGCATACCAAATGTCAGAGGTTGGTTAATGTGCATCAATAAAGATAAAGCATCTGCTATTGGGAGTCAATTCTCAGTGGGCACCCCACATTTTGCATGTCCTGTGAGTAGAGGTACTGACTTTCTTTGTTCTAGACTATTTTTTTAAAGGATGTTTTATAACAAACAGCTTTGAAGGACAGGAAAAGCATATCCCTTCAGAACAAATGGTAGGTTTATTTATATTCTAATATAAGAAAAATAATATCTCCCATCAAGGCAAAGGATAAGCAGGCTTACTTCCCATTACAAAAAATTCAGGATCCCAAAGATTGAGATTCCTCTCTTATAACATGCCCCACTGAGTGTGAAGAAACACCTGGCCCTCAGTTGGGCCTGATGTTCTGCCTACTGCTATTTCTGTGAGTAATAAACTTCATTTGTCTCCAACTCGGGAATCTCAAGTTTTCTGCCAGCATCCATGAAGCTGTGGCAGGCTAACTTCTTAGCTTGCCAGTGGAGTAAAATCTCAGAGCTTTCCCAGTTCTTGACATCCAGCAAGACAGCAGTGATCAGAGTTATAATTTGGTTAAGGTTATAGCAGTCTCCATCATCCAGTATGATCCAAGTGGTTTTTCGGAGGCCAGAGATGAAATGATGAAGAACATGCTGGTATTTAATTTTGCTGGTTAAGTCTTTGATGGTGGCTCAAATCTCTTCGATTAATTTAGAATGTGCTATTGCTTCTTATTTTCTATCTTTGAGGTAGGGAAGGGTAGTTGCAGAAGCATCCAATTGGCACCTCCCGATGTGTCTTATTCCAAAGGTCAGAGAATGAATCTGAGTTCTGTCACCTGTTAAGTATATCCATCCTTTTGTATATCTTTGTTGACTTTGGAAATAACTATAAGCTTATTCTATAGATGCACTGGGCCCACTGAGAGACAGACTTGGGTCAAAACTATACTTAACATCTGTCCTCTATAAGATCCTTCTTTTGGGACACCTGGGTGGCTCAGTTGGTTAAGTGTCTGCCTTTGGCTTCGGTCATGATCCTGGGGCCCTGGGATTAGGCTCACTGCTCAGAGGGGAGTCTTCTTCTCCCTCTCCCTCTTCCTCTCCCTCCCAGCTTGTGTGCTCTCTCTCTCTCTCTCTCTCGCTCACTCTCTCTCTCTCTGAAATAAATAAATAAAATCTTAAAAAAAAAAAGATCCCCCTCCCATCATGGTCTAATATGGCATTTCAGGTTGCCTATGAGTTGTACTAAAATCTGATTCTCAGTATCAGCCCTGAAGACCATGAGGAATGGTAAGGATGAACCCTAAGGATGCCAGTAGTAATATTGTAAGTCACTATTTTGAGTAGTTATTGCATGGTCTTTAGGTTATGCTCTTTTCCTCTGGCAAGTAGGAAGGGCTGATTCTGCTGGCCCTGAAAGATCAGAGTATTTAGGAGGTTCACATTCCCAAATATCCTCATTTCTGACTTCAGGGACCCCAATTTCTTTCATTTGTCTTAAGAGACCCATCAAGTCTGCACTTCCTTCTTTATTGCAGCTCTTGCAACTTTGTAATTACAAATGCCTCTATACTAATCAAGCGTAATAGCCACTTGATCTCTCTCTCTCTCTCTCTTTTTTTTTTTTTTTTAAGATTTATTTATTTATTTCAGAGAGACAGCAAGCCCAAGTGGTGGAGTGGGGCAAATGGGCCAACGGAGAGGGACAGAGAGAATCCCAAGCAGGCTCCATGCTCAGGAAGGAGCCTAATGTGGAGTATGGCCCCAAGATCATGACCTAACTGAAATCAAAAGGCTCAACCAACTGAGCCTCCCAGGTGTCCCACCACTTGACCTCATATGCCCTTCCTTATTTTTCACTTCATCCCACTTAACTAAAGATGAAAGCTTGGATAGTTGTAATTCCATCCCAGGCCAGGAAGTTTTGCTGTTCCACTTAACAATAGCAATAGAGTGAGTTGCTTTGCTCTAGAACATGAGTGATTTAACCTCAAAACCTCATCTTGAGGATGGGCTTTTGAGGGCCATTTTTTTCTATCAGTTACGTTTGCCTCAAGCCATCAGAAAACAGAACGTCGTTTGACAACACTTATTGTATGTTAACACTTTTGATGAGGTAGGAGGACAGCAGGAGTAAAGAGAAAAGGAAAATGAAGTAGAACTACGGTAAAACTAATACAAAGTCGTGTTTTCTTTTCGGGTCACATTTTAACAGAAAGTGAAGGGTCATAATTTACATGTGTATTTAACATTAAAAACTGTTAGTATTCTAAAAGTGTAAGATTTCATACTCACAGTACTAATGTATGAGTTCCAATTCTTCTAGCTGTTGAAAAGCCTGAACTATTTTGTCATTTTGATGAAAAAAAATCAATTAAATGCAAATATTTGCTTCTTTCGGGGTTATCTACTTCACTGAAGTATTTCCTTATGCCAATACTACATTGGCTTGATTATTGTAGTTTTATAGTTAGATTTTAAAACAGATAGGATAAGTTCACCAATGTTGTTCAACTTCAAAACTGTTAGACTATTCTAACCATTTGCATTTCTATATTAGATTTAGAAACAGGTTGTCAATTTTTACAAACAAAAATCTGTTGGAATTTTAGACAGAATTGAATTATGTCAATACATTGATTTTGAGACAACTGGCCTCTTAAAATATTAATTCTTCCAATTCATGAACACAGGATGATTCTCTGCTCTAGATCCTCTTCAATTTCTATGAGCCAATAGTTCACAGTATTCAGACTGGAAGTCTTGCATATATTTGTTAAACTTATTTCTAAGATTTTATGTATCTTGATGCTATAGTAAATAGATTTTTTAAATGTGTATTTCCTAACTGTTATTAGTACATAAAAATACAATTGATTTTTATATATCAAACTTTTACTCTGTCCCTTTGCTAAACTTATTAGTTCAAGCAGTTCCTTTGCACATTTCTTAGAGTTTTCTATTTAAACAATCATATAATACACAAAATTACTTCTTTCCCAATCTAAGTGTACTTTACTTTCTTTCCTTCTTATTGCAGTATGGAATATTGCACAGTAAGATCTTGAATAAAAGTAAAGAGACCTCATATCCTATTATTGTTCCCAATAGTGGAAGGAAACAGTGCAATAATTCACCAGCTTGTGTGTTCTTCATAGACACATCTTGTGATACTGAGGAAGCTTCCTTCTATTTCTGGTCTTCTGAGAGTTTTTTTTAAAGATTTTTTTTTTTTTTTTTAATTTAACATAGAGAGAGAGAGAGAGAGAGCACAAGTGGGGGAACAGCAGGCAGAGCAGGTAGAGGGAGAAGCAGGCTTCCTGCCCAGCGAGAAGCTCAATGCGGGACAGGATCATGACCTGAGCTGAAGGCAGCCGCTTAACAGACTGAGCCACCCAGGCATCCCAAGAGGTTCTTTTTGTTTTTGTTTTTGTCTTTTTTTAATAAATTTATGTTGCATTTTGCCAAAATTGTTTTTGATAATATCTGTTGAGATGAGTAAGATGTTGAATTCCATTGACAGATTCTTGCATTGATTTTGCATTCATATTCCTGGGAGTAACTTCAGTTGGTGTTCATGTGTTGTTCCTTTTGTATACTTCTATATTTGATTTACTAATATTTTGTGGAGGATTTTTACATCTATCTTCATAAGGGATATTGGTCTATATTGTTCTTTTCATATCTCTGTTAGTTTTTGTATTGGGTGCTATGTTGGACACATAAATAAATTGGTTCGTGTCTCTCTTAATGTATCTGAGTCTTTTATATCTCAATAGCACAGCAATTTAATTTCATTTATCCTCCCATGACTTTGCATTTCTGTGGTCATGAATTTTACCTCTACATACTTTACAAACACTAACTTACAATTTTATTTATTTACCTTTCTGCTTTAAAAAATAAATTATCTTTTAGAAAAATAAAGTGAAAAGATATAAGAAAATAGATTTTTGAAAACTTATCCTCATATTTAGATTTTTCTTTCTTTAGATCTGAAATTCTATTTGCTATCCTTTCTTTCAGCCTCTTGAAATTCTTTTTGTATTGCTTATAGTTTAGGTATGGTGGTTACCACTTTTCTGAGTTTTCATTTATTAGAAAATAACTTTATTTTATTTTTTATTTTTGAAGGACTATTTTGTTACATATTGAATACTGATTTGATAGGCATTTTTTTATTGTTGTCACTTTAAAGCTGTAATTTTATTACTTTCTGGTCTGTATTGTTTCTGATTAGAAGACAGTCATCATTTATATGTGTTTTCTTATATATCCCATTTTTCTTGGATGCTTTGGAGATTATCTTTTCACCTGGGGTTGTCAGCCCTTTGACTAGAATGGCCTAGTTGTTTTTCTTTGTATTTCTCCTTTTTCGGATTTTCTGAGCTACTTGGATCCATACGTTGATGTTTTCAAATAAAATCTGGGAAAGCATCAACTATTATTTGCATAAGTATTTCTGCCTTATTCTCTCTCCTCTCCTGGGTCTCTAAGTACATGTATTATAAACAGAATGATATTATATCAAAGGTACCTGAGGCTTTTCTTTAAAAAATCAGTTTTCTGTTTTTTCAGGTTAAATAATTTCTATTGATCTGTTCAAGTTCACAGTCTTTATTTTATCATCTCCATTCTACTATCAGGCCCATTCGGTGATTTTTTTTTTTCTTTACTTCAGATATTATATTTTTTGCTTTCAGAAATTCCATTTATGTTCAGATTTTATCAGAAAAATTTTGAGGTCTCTTCACTGATTTTTGTATAGTTTCTACTGTCCACTGAGATTCCCCAGCTATTCATTCCTTATGACCATGTATTTTGCTTTAAATCCTTGAAAATACATATAATAATTGATAACAAGAGCTTTTTTTGTGTCCTCGCCTTCTAATTCCAACATCTAGGTCATCTTGGTGTCTGTGATCTCTGGTGCCTTTTTGTCTTAATTATTCACCACATTTCCTGAACTCCTTTGTAAGTCTAGTAATTTTTGGTAGATGATTTTTTTTTCTGAACATTTTGAAAGATGCATTTTTAATCTAATTTGGATTAGATAGCATTTTTATTTTTTAATAAATCAATGGTTGACTTTTGTGCTGGCAGATCATTATTTACTAGAAGCTCCCTTTCCTTCTGTGAAGGTTCGGTTATAGACTTTACTAGATTAGCTAAAGAGTAACCTTTGCAAGTAAGCTATCCGTATAACTTACGGTCTCTTTGGTAACTTCTCTGAATACCGGATGTATTATTGAGTTCTCTCCATTCTGAGTGGGTCTTTAATCTGACATTTCTATCATCTAGTGACCTCTTGAATTACCATCCCATTCTCTACTCGAGGGATACTGCTCTCTGTTAGGCCTCACAGAGTTTCATCTTGCATATATGCAAGCTTCGTCAAGTACTTGAGAAATCCTATATGCGGCAAACTCTTCAGTATCCTACTGCACATGTTCCAATTGTGTCAGCAGCTCTGCACCCAATTCTGTGCCTCCTCAGAGAGACTCTGCTTGGATTATACCCCCCTTATTTTATTAATCAATCAATCAATTAATTAATTAACTTATTTATTTATTTTTATACAGAAAGAGTGTGCACATGAATGGGGGTGGGGGGCCAGAGAGAGACAGAGAGAGAATCTCAAGCAGGTTGCATGCCCAGCATGGAGCCCCATGTCTGGCTCTATCCCACAACACTGAGATCATGACCTGAGCCAAAATCAAGAGTTGGATACTTAACCAACTGAGCCACCCAGGAGCCTACACCCTCTTTATAAACATTAGAAAATTGTACCAAGCTATAGAACTGGCAAGAGACTGGGAGGCTCATTCCATGTGTCTTTCTTTCCTCAGGAATCATACAATCTATTGCTTAGTACTTGAAAACCGCTGCAATGTGTTTTCTCTAGCTGTATAGTTGCTTATGGAGGGAGGATGTGTTTAGAACTATTTACTCTATCTTAACCATAAATGCAAGCCTAAATAGGTTTTTAAATTTTGAGTTATGAAATACATATTTCCTATGTAAAGAAAAAAAAAATGGAAAATAATATAGTCACCAATGTGCCATACCCAGATTCAAGGTCAACATTTTTCCAGATTTGTCTCAAATATGTGGCCCTTTCTCAAAGAATTGAATCTCCACAAATACAGTTGAAGTGTACTCTTTTGGTTATCTGTGGATACATGATATGCCACTCTATAGCTTATTAGCTTTAAATAATAATATTCGTTTGCTTGTTTAACATTCTACAAACTGGGCGAGATCAGTGAGGACATGGTCCCACATGGCTCTACCTAGAGTGTCTCAACTGGGTTTTGAAGAGAATGCTTGGCAATCATCTTGGCATTAGCTGTCTATTGAGCGCTCCACTAGAGATGTTGGCTGGGCATCTTTTGTCCCTTTCACCTAGCCTCTCCATGTAACTAGTTGAGTTTCTCATAACATAGAGATATTAGGACAGTCAGATTTCTTACAAGTCCACCGACCTCTTTCAGAGCACGAAAGCAGAAGTTGCTTAGTCTTCTTAGTGCCAGGACTTACAAGTCTCAAATGCCACTTCTGTTGCATTTCATTGGTCAGTGTCATCACAGGTCCAGCCCAGATTCAATAGGAGGAGAATTAAACTCCACACTTTGATGGAGGCTACAAAGCCGTTTTGAAGGAGGGCATATGTGATAGGAAATGATGCTGTGGTCACTCTTGCAGATACAACTTTTGGCACATTTTCCTCACATCCCCTATTTCTTTCCCTCAGACGTAGGCACTGTAACTGATGTGTCTTCTTCTTATTTATATTTTTGTACTGTTAGTAGAACTCTCTCTAACACTGAATCCCTTTTACACATCAAGCACTGTCCACATAGAGCCAAACAAAACATTGAGGAAATTTCACAAATGTGTGATAGAACAGGGATTTCCTTGATGTCTTTAGCCAAAAATCTGCTAAGGCCATCACATTGCTGATGACTTAAGCTTCACAGATTCATCCTTTTTCTTTCCTCTCAATTTGAACTTATAGCCCTGCCCTTCTAGTTACAAATATGATGGGGAAAATCACATGTAGAAAAAGTTTCCTAAATTATGGGTCTCCTGCAGAAAAAGAGACAGTGTGGTTCATCCTTTCAAGGTAGATCCCAGTCTTTTCCAGTTCGAAGCTCTGCTCTTAATTAAGACCTTTCTCCATAATTTTCTTGTTGTTGTAACTCCAGCATACTAAGCCCTGAGGTTAGGCACATTTTACCATACCTCATACGACTGAAATTTGCTTTCTCGGTGTTAGTTCATGTCTCTCCTTATGTTATGCTCCTTGCACTAATCAGTACTTGTGCCGGTATGCTTAATATCCCTGTATGTGAAAGTGGTTGACGTCCTACCCTAGTCCCTGCCAAGTCTTCTGGGTGAGATTCTCCTTCCTCACTGTTTCTTGCCTGCACTCTTGTGGCAGCCATGGAAACACCTCCTAAATGACAATGGTGTCATAATTCTTTTCCACATTAGAAATGTATTTATCTGCAATAAATGAAAGGACTTTAAACAAAAAATAGGCTTCAGGATACAATGGTATATAAGCTAAAGATTTCTCTTGCAAAGTAAGATTTCTGTCTTTTAAACCCAGTTGTTTCTCTAAAAAATTTTAGTTACGTCTACTGTCTATTAGGGTCTTGGTTTTTTCCTTAAAACTCATGTCTGAAAAACACATTTTTCTTAAACTTACTTTTTAGGGGCACCTGGGTGGCTCAGTTGGTTAAACATCTGCCTTCAGCTCAGGTCATGATCTCGGGGTCCTGGGATCGAGCCCCCTGTTGGGTTCCCTCCCACCCTCCTCTTGCATGTGCGTGTGTGCTCTATGTCTCTCTATCTCTTTCTCTCTCTCTCTCAAATAAACAAAATCTTTTTTTATGTTTGATTAGCATAGTCAGGATCTGCTTTAATAATCCTTTACTAAATGCTTTATCTGTTTATTCAACACGTATGTAATGAGCAGAAACTGTGTGCCAACACTATTCTGAGGATATAGTAGTGATTCATATAGACAAAGTTCCACTTTGATAGATTGGATGGACACAACAGACAAATATTTAAACATACAAGATCTGCAGAGATAACTGATTTGAAGAGAAAAGAGAGTGAGCGACATACGGAATGACAGAGATTAAGTTATTATTTTAGATAAAGTCAGGGAGGTCTCTCTGAGAAAATGGCATTTGAGCAGCTACCTGAATAAAAATGGAGAAGCACATCCTGCAGTTATTTGGCAGGGGGTGGGGCAAGGGTAAGGGGCTTTCCAGGAAGAGGGGCTGGTTAAGTGAAAAGGCCTTTGGGAGGAAGTGAAGTAAGAAAAATCCCAAAAACGAAAAAACAAAAACATTTCAAAAAGGAAAGGAGGATCATATCTATTAAATAGTAGCAATAGGTTAATTAAAGAAGGACTGAAAACTGAGCTCGGGATCTGTCATCATGAAGGTCATTGTTTACATAAGAAGAAAATTTTTTGGAGTCCTGGGTCTAAAAAACTATGACTGGAATGGGTTCAAGGAAGGATGGGGGAAGTAGCAAGAGGAGATCATTGAACAGCTGAATGTTTCAAAGAGGTTCTCTATAAACAGGTACAGAAAAATGTCGTAATAGATGAAGGGGAATTTTAAGTCAAAGGAAGTTTTTGTTAAGGTGCAATAGTACATTTGAATGTTGTAAAGTATTTCCCAGAGAGGAAAAATGATTACTGTTGGAGAGTAATATCTGTGGAAACGTGAGAGGATGGGGTGTAATCAAGACTGATACTCAACAGATGTGAATAACTACAGACATAATGATTGCCAAAATAGTAACCCTTTCTGGCCGGTTTATAATTTAATGCTGTCTTAAGCCCCCTGACTGCCCCTACCCCCACCTGGGCCACATCTTCTTTTCCTTGGGACTCCCTAGATCTTCTCATTGTCCAGAAACCAAAGGGTGACAGCTGGCACAGGGGAACTATCCACACCTGCTCGATTGTCATGTTTGTGCTTCTGTCATTCTGGTTATTAAATGTTTTGAATATGGGGTGCCTGGGTGGCTCAGTGGGTTAAAGCCTCTGCCTTCAGCTCGGGTCATGATCCCAGGGTCCTGGGATCGAGCCCCACATCGGGCTTTCAGTTCAGTGGGGAGCCTGCTTCCCCCTCTCTCTCTGCCTGCCTCTCCGCCTACTTGCAATCTCTCTCCCTCTGTCAAATAAATAAACAAAATCTTTAAAAAAATTTAAAAAAAATAAATGTTTTGAATATCACCCAAGGATCCAGTGCACAATGGAGGTGTTAATCTTATACAGGAGAAATAGATTGACAGATTGATAGATTTGGAAAGGTTGAGGTTGAAAGTCCTCTTTTCAATGCTTTTCTTAGTAGTCTAAGAAACTAAGAGTAAAGAGGGACAAGTGTCCGTATAGGTAGGAGCAAAGAAGATGTGCAATTAGCGTCTAATGGCATAAGAAATAAATTGGCCTGGGAAACACACAGAATTTATAGTCAATTAGCCATGGTTGGGTTATATTGCCATGCACGTAAGAAAGAGGAAGACGGAGGTAAGGGAAGTGAGAGTGTCTTGTAGGGAGTGATTACAAAAATAGGCCATAAACTAGTTAAAACGGAACTAGGAGAATAGGGGCAAGTGAGAATCAGTACCAAGTTGGTAGGGCAAAGAGATGATAAGTTCTGCTGCTGTTGAAGAATTGTAGGAGATGAGGTATTAGTAGGAGTGAATTGGGGAGATAGAAATGGTAGGTGGAGAATGGCTGTTCAAGATTGTTGAAAGAGCACAGGTTTTAGTAATGCCAAATTCTAATGAATGACCCTGGGATTTTTGGGCTGAGATGGGGTGGAGTAAATAATCGCTGGGCATAAGGAGGTTAAGAAAAGAGATCAGGTTGGGAGAAGGGCTATCTTTGTATACACTGAAATCACCAAGTTGCATGGTAATGGACATAATGAGAAAGAAGCTATCATCTTGAAGGATCAAGAAGTTACCCAAGGGTATATAAATAACTACCATGGGAGATGTAGGGGGTCTGAGGGTATGAGCTTCAAAGATGCTAGACATAGTTAAGAATAGGGAATAAATATGTTCCGGGAGAGGCAATAAGAAAAAAAGAATACAACCATAGCACCTCCAGGCCCAGTGGGGGCATAGGGCATTCGAGAAGAGACCCATTAATTTTGAGGGCTGCTGGAAAAACAATGTTCTTAGGTGACAATTAGGTTTCAGTGAGAAGGTGGCCATGTGTGAGCCAAGGAGAGAGGCCTCAGAAGAAACCAAACCTGCCAACACCCTGCTCTTGGACTTCTAATCTCCAGAACCACGAGAAAATAAACTGTTGTTTCAAGCACTCTGGCTGTGGTATTTTGTTATGACAGTGCTAGCAGACTAACACTGTCTGCTTAGTGGAAGTCACATAATTAGTTCTAATTATAGCCTCTTTTGTGGGGAACCAGTTTCTTAGGTAGATTGTGGTGGTGAGGTAGAAGCACTGGATGCCAAGAAGAAGGGGTCTCTCTAGGAGCATGTGTAACATTGTGGGTCCCCTTTCTTGTTGTATCAAGGTCCAATGCGACTCATTTATTTGACCATATTGCTTTCCTTTAGCCGTCCTTTAATTTGGGATTCTTATTAATAATACAACTGGATAGATATATTCATTATTTATTTAACAAATATTTATTGAGTGTCTCTTGTGTGCCAGGCACTGTTCTAGGTATTAGGGACAGTAGTGAATAAAACAGATAAAAAATCCCTGCCCTTATGGAGTTCACCATCTGGTACCACTTGGCTGTTGAATGTTCTAGTTTTCCAATTTGACTTCCTAAGGCTAAACTCTCCCTATTCCAATCCACGTGTTTGTTATTCCCAAATTAACCCTCTTCATGTAGAAAATGTATTATATGACTTTCCTTTACAATAATCTACTCAATTACCTTATAAATAAGGTATTTTATTACCTTATAAATAAATCTTTATTTCTACCTGTGGCATTTGAGTTGCAATTTAGCCCTGAATTGCTTGTTTGAGATCTGCTTAAAATTAGGGATTTGTACCTCCTCTGGGAAGCCCATCTTTTGCTACTTTTTAGTGTAAAATTGACATTTCAGGACATTAAAATACATAAACTCTTTATAGGAATTCAATATACATTCATTTCCTTTCATTTATTTTATTTCATTTTTTTATTAACATATATTACTAGTTTCAGGAGTACAGGTCTGTGATTCATCAGTCTTAACAATCCACAGCGCTCACCCTAGCACGTAGCCTCGCCAGTGTCCATCACCCAGCTACCCCATCCCTCCCACACACCTCCATTTCAAATTCCCTCAGTTTGTGTCCTGAGATTGAGTCACTTATGGTTTGTCTCCCTCTCTGATTTTGTATTGTTTCATTCTTTCCTCTCCTCCTCTATGATCCTCTGCCTTGTTTCTCAAATTCCACGTATCAGTGAGATCATATGATAACTGTCTTTTTCTCTGATTGGTTATTTTGCTTAGCATAATACCCTCTAGTTCTATCTACCTCATTGCAAATGGCAATATTTCATTTTCTAATGGCTGCATAATATTCCATTGTATATATATATACTACATCTTTTTAATCCATTCATCTGTCAATAGACATCTGGGCTCATTCCATAGTTTGGTTATTGTGGACATTGCTTCTATAAACATTTGGGTTCATGTGCCCCTTCGAATTGCTTACATTTGCATCTTTGGGGTAAATACCCAGTAGTATGTTTGCTGGGCCGTAGGGTAGCTCTATTTTCAACATTTTGAGGAACCTCCATACTGTTTCCAGAGTGGCTGCACCAGCTTGCATTCCCACCAACAGTGTAGGAGGGTTCCCCTTTCTCTGTATTCTTGCTAACATCTGTCGTTTTCTGACTTGTTAAGTTTAGCCATTCTGACTGGTGTGAGGTGGTATCTCACTGTGGTTTTCATTTGTATTTCCCTGATGCCAAGTGTTGTTGAGCACTTTTTCATGTGTCTGTTGGCCATTTGGATGTCTTCTTTGCACAAATATCTGTTCATGGCTTCTGCCCATTTCTTGATTGGATTATTTGTTCTTTGGGTGTTGAGTTTGATAAGTTCTTTATAGATTTTGGATACTAGCCCTTTATCTGATATGTCATTTGCAAATATTTTCTCCCATTCTGTCCATTGTCTTTTGGTTTCATTGTTTTCTTTGCTGTACAAAAGCTTTTTATCTTGAAGAAATCCCAATAGTTCATTTTTGCCCTTGTTTCCCTTGCCTTTGGCAATGTGTCTAGGAAGAATTTGCTGCAGCTGAAGTCTAAGAGGTGTTCTCCTCTAGGATTTTTGATGGATTCCTGTCTCACATTTAGGTCTTTCATCCATTTTGAGTCTATTTTTGTGTGTGGTGTAAGGAAATGGTCCAGTCTCATTCTTCTGCACATGGTTGTCCAATTTTCCCAACACCATTAGTTGAAGCTATTACAAAGCTGTAATCATCAAGACAGTATGGTACTGGCACAAAAACAGACACATAGATCAATGGAACAGAATACAGAACCCAGAAATGGACCTTCAACCCCATGGTGAACTAATCTTCGACAAAGCAGGAAAGAACATCTAATGGAAAAAAGACAGTCCATTCATTTCCTTTTAAATCATCAGAAGATATTTAGTCATTTCACTCCCCTGCTAGAAGGTGCTGATCCCATAACCTGAGCTCTAATTGCTCAGGTTGAGGGTAGATACAGAGTAAGGGTGGAGGTGTGGAAGGATAGCCTGACTTTTGGGAGGATTTTAAGGTCATTTGGTCCAGCAACAGAAAGGGGCTTCTGGTTACTTTTCATTACTTTTCCTGCTGAAGGCAGCTGATTCCTGAAACATAAACATGACTTCGTGTATATTTGTTTTTCTCTAGGACAGAAATGTGGATGTTTTTAAGGAAAACAAAGCAGTGACCCTTGGCCATATCTTATTTACCCTATCAGTCAGAATCTAGGAAGAAAACAAGACACATACAAAATGGTTTAATTGAAAAGAATATAATGAAGGACTATACAGAGGTGTGGGTGTGGTTCAGGGAACTAATAATAGTAGTAAGCCTTTACAACCCTAGGCCTGAAGGGGCACTGGAAGAAAATGGTATTATTAGAGACCCATGAGAGCTGTAGCCATGGAAAAGAGGCTTTGGGAGAGGCGTTATAATCTGAAGGCCAGGGTATGGCCAAAACTTTGGCCTAGTTCAAGGGGGAGAGGAGTGTAATTCATAGGCTGGTATTTCTTTCCTCCCTTCTTTTGATCTTATGACAATGCTTCCCATTGGTCCAACTCAACAGGAAGCACAAGGCAAGGAGGTCCTGGTGAAGTATTCATAAATGTCAGCTCCTAGGGCAGAGCATGACAGAGAACTGGAGAGAATGGATTTGGAGAGAGAAACCAAAAATATCTATTACAAATATTCTCTATGACCATAAATTTAGAAAAAGTCAGTAGAAGGCAAGGAACTTAAAAATCACCATAAAACTACCTTTCTAATACTATCACCTTCCTATTCCAACATTTAACTTACTGAGTGTTCTTTCTGCCTAGTACTACTGGTCAGCAAACTTTTTTGGGAAAGGGTCTAATAGTAAATATTTTAGATTTTGAAACGTAAGAGGCAAAACTGAATGTATTACATTATATTGACATAACCACTTAAAATGTAATCATTTAAGCATATAAATTGCAGTCATTAAAATCCAGTGGGCTTGGGCTCCTGGGTGGCTCAGTCAGTTGAGGGGCAGGATTCTTGATTTTGGCTCAGATCATGATATCAGGATGGAGGGATCCAATCCCATTTCAGGATCCATGCTGGAAACCTGCTTGGGATTCCCTCTGCCTCTCTCCACTTCTCTCCTTTCCCTCTCTTAAAAAAAAAAAAAAAAAAAAAAAAAAAAAAAAAAAAAAAAAAAATCCCGTTGGCTAGATTTGGCCTGTGAGCCATAGTTGTTCACCCTTTGGCCTAGAAAGTCCTAGAAATTCTTCTCCTAAATTTTTGTTGGCCTACATTTTGTTACCCTATTTTTTAAAAATGTTCTGTCCAAATAAAACCTCTTCCATGTGGCCTGTCAGACTGAGACTCTTTGAGTTATGAATGGAGGAAAATCCATTTTTACACGCTCGAGAGAGTAAAACTACCAGCTTAAATTTGAGAGGATGTTGGAGGTAGATCCCAGAATCCAGGAGCAGCCGGCATCCCAGCTATTCCAGGGACCTGGTTTGCTCTCATATCAGAACATGCCCTCTTTATCTCTCTTTCTCTTATCTTTGCTCTGTCTGCAGTTTGGTTTCATTGTTTACTAGTGAGCACAAAGCTTCCCCATAGAAAACAGAAAGTACCTGTCCCTCTTTAGGCAAGAATCCCAGGGAAGTATACTGCTTGCCCTGTATTGATCACACACCCATCCTTAGAGGAACAGGTGTGGGTGGTGGTGGGCGTGGTGGTGATAGGGAGGTTCTACGATTGCACACTCTTAGGAGAGGAGCCCACTGCTGAGGACGGAGTCCCAAAGAGAGGGAGAATTCTGTTGCCAGAAGATGCAGACAGGATGTCTATTTCTGGGAGAAGAAAATGTCACAATTATAGTCCAATATGTGATAATGTCTGGAATGTCTGAAACACCCCCAGTACCTAACATCGCATTTGGTAGACAGTCATGCGTTTTTTGATGAATGAATGACTCAGTTCCTCCAGCTGGTTGTAAACGCTCTCTTCTCTAAACTGGCCCAGATATCAGCTGTTGTCTAGTTCTGTAGGTTGTGTTAGAGGTTTTCCGAGTCCATATATAATCTTTCCACTAATTCCGGGAGGCAAAGAACGCCTGAGAGAGCCAGGCAACAGGGAATCTCAGCCCGGAACCAGGACACAGAATGCTGTGGACTCTGGTGACAATACCGATCATGTTCTGGGTAACCCATGTGGCCCTTTTGTTGAGGCCTTCAGGACACAAAGGCCCCGCCGACAGACGCGACCCTCCGAGGATAGAGAGGCAGGGCCCGGGGGCGGGGGCACAGGGGGGCCTCAGGCTCGGGGGCGTCGCGCGGCACAAAGGAGACAGCAGGGAGGCGGCCGCGGGCGCCGATCTTCGCTCACCAGCCACTCGCAGTGCGGTTACAGACCTGCAGCTCCCCTCCCCCTCCCCACCCAGGCCCGCCCGCCTGCCCGCCCGCCTGCCCGCCCGCCTTTCTGTCTCCTCTCTCCCTCCGTACTGGACGGCCCGGGTCCATTTCCGGGCTCCGGATATTTGGTATTGATCGGGGCCGGGGGCTCGGGAGCAGGTGGCTGCGGCGGGGTGGCTGGGCCGCCAGCCTGGGGCGCCGGGCCGGGTCTTCAGTCGCCTTTGTCGCCAGCCCTTCCGCGGAGGCCGCTCCTCCCCCCCGGTCGGCGCGCTGCCGGCCGGACTTTGCGCCGCGTCGGGCGCTGCTGCTGCGCCCGGGGCCGCGCTTGTGGCCAGCGGCGGCAAGGTAGCGGGCGGGGAAGAGGGCGGCGAGTGCCGGCCGGGACCCCGGCCCAACATGGCTGAAGTCACCATCGACCAGTCCAAGCTGCCGGGAGTCAAGGAAGGTAGGGGCCGGGGCGCGAGGCGCGCGGGGCCCCTCCCCTCTCCCAGCCTGGCTCTCTCCGGGCGGGGACGTCGTCCTTTTGGCCCCGAGGCCCTCGCGCGGGCGCCTCCGGTGCCCTGGCCCTGGTGCCCTGGTCGGGGACAGAATTGACTTGAGGCTCTACTGTGGTACCTTGGGCCAGTCATTACTTATGAGCCCGGTTTCTTCTCCCCGAGGAAATGGGGGGAGAGAGGACAGCACCACCTTCAGCAAGTGGTTGTGCAAAATGTTTTACCGAAGAGCAAAGCGTTGGTGAACGCTCGAGAGCTGGGTAAATCTGACTTATTTGTGTCCTTAAAAATCAAGGCCCAGCCTAGCTGGCTTGAAGGCTAGAAAGTGGGGAGGGGTTGACATTCAGTTCCTTGTGGAGCCTTTGTTTTGAAACTTGACTCTTTCCCTCCTTCTCTCCACTTTTCCTAGCCCAGCGGCTGGCTGGCTGACTTTCCCACCTCCCTCAAGGTTTAAAAGTTTAGTTTTGGCACTGCCCAGCGCGGGCAGGCTGATGGGAAGTTGCTGTAAACATTTTTTCTTAGGAAAAGCAGGGGCAAGGGGGAACAGGGGACTGACTGGTGACCTTGATTTTTAACGGCTCTTTATTCTGATGTCCTGGGAAATTATGGTTGATTAGTACTGGTCTGGTTTAGCCACTGGCAAGTAGCCTTTTGACTTCCCTCCTCTGCTCTTGATTGTCTGCTCCAGGATCTAGCATTTTTTGTTGAAATTTTGGTGCTGGATCACCTTAACCTTTAGTTATCTTTGGCTCTTCTTTGGCCCCAGAAGTGTGGAAATCACAGAGTGCTATCCAGGCTTGCAAAGGTTGTCTTTGTTGTGAATGTCATTTGTTTCAGCTGAACAATGTGGCCTGGGGTGTCCTGGAAATGTGGAATTGAAAATAAAAATTTTTGCTTTCTTGGAACTGCATGTTTCATTGACAACTTGATTTGACCCTGATGGTCTTGTAGGTGTTCAGGCCCACCCCAAAATACCAAGTAGGCTTCCCTGCTTTCTTTCCCAGAGTTCAGAACACTAGGAGGTAGAGTCACTGGTTTTATGTAGAATTTTTAATGGGGCCAGGCTTGCCCTATTGTTCCTGAAGGGTATTAGAGTTTAGGCCTGAGATCTTTCAACCTTTCAATTTCCAGCAAGGCTTTGGTGAAGATTCAGGTATTCACATGTAAATGTAGTTTTCACAGCAGTGTCAAGTCTGATGCTTGAGTGGGAGGAAAGGCAGATTACACTTTGAAAGTACTAGTCTCTGAGATTGTCTGGTTGTACTTAGCCTTTTGGGTAGGAGTTTTATGGACAGATATCTGTGTGTTGGATATCTCTAAAGAAAAAGTGACCCTATGTAATGTGTTGTGCTTTTTTGGGGGAGGATGATGAGTAGAGTGAACACTGGAGTTCAAACACAACCTTAACAGGTTAAGTATTAATCATGCAGTGCTGTGATTTTACCCAGTCCCTTGTACCTGTTTGTGACCTGGAACAAACTTGAAACTCACTTTTTGAATATGCATTTGTATGACTCTTAGGTCTTCTGGTTTCTAACCAAAACATGAATGATGAATGATTTATTCTAGTACATTCTTTCTCAAGGGGTTCTAAAAAACACTTTCCATCTAAAAATGCAAGATGTTTCTATTCCTAAACTCTGGAATTTTAGCACATTCAAATTGGCTTCCACTTAGCATAATGTGGTGTTTGACAATCCAGTTTGCATGATATGGTAAAGTGGGAAGGAAATTTGGTGTGATTCTTTCATTAAGTTAGAATTAAATACTGATTGATTTCGAAGGTGGTCAGAAATTGTAGAGATCGTTGTCTTTGTAAGCATCTGACTTTTCTGGTTCCAGGATCCTCAAAGGAAATGAAGAATTAGGCTAGGAACCTCCTAATTGGTGTAGTTTTTGACCTGGGACACATTCAAGTCTAATAAAGGGTATCTTTCTCTAATATAACTCTTAATTATGGCCCAGTAATTCCCTAACAATGTCTTTGAACCCCAATTTAAAGAGAATAAAGCTGGTGCCCATGTTTCGGTAAAACATACACATTGAGACTGTTCTCAATACTGAAACTCCCAACTCAGTTTGTAAAGGAAGTTTAGTGGTAAATTGCTTAATATCCTGGCATAGATTTTTAAGCTGTTTTTAAAATCCGTCTCCTCCACTTCTCTTTTCAATCTAAACTTTGGTAGATTCATATACAATTACGATTTGGGGTCATAGGGTGAATTCCAATAGAGATTAAGAATAATGCAGTGGATGTCTGTGGCTTCCCACTGCCTTTTCTTTGGGAGGGGTTGGGGAGGCCTGTGACCTTTGTTGTGAACATCTCAACAGAGGTCATGGGTAACAGCTGACATCGGGGAATATTCTAAAATATTCTGTTCTATGTTAAAATCCAGTGCTTGCTTGCTTACTTTTAAGGTGGTTGAAGATATTCATCATTTGGACAGACCTTTAAAAAAAAAAAAAGAAAATTACAGTAGTATTTTTACCTTAGGAAATCTCGTAAAGTAGGAGACAAAGGGACACATTTGAATTCATATGTAGATGAAAGGAATTAAGTCTAAGTAAATGTCAACACACATCATTATTTCTGGTTTAAAAGCGTATTTGGAACACAGGTACTTTTTGTAATACAATTACTGTTGCCAATGTTTAGGAATAGTCCTTTATTTCTCCTGAAACATTTGAGCTTCTACCCAACAAGATTTGAAATAATTCCAGCCATAGTTTTCTTAAATCAGTAGTTGTATAATTCAAATGCATCATGTAATTTTCGAATGTTAGACAAAGGTATAGTCAGGTTCCAACAGTATTCTTTAAGTTTCTTAGTTTAGATTGGAACTGGGAATATATTTTTCTAAAAAATGAATGCTTTTCTTCAGTTGACAGACTTAGGTTTTTGATCAGTTTTGGCTTCTTTCCTGAATTTTCTTTTTGACACAATAGTCCAGACCCCTCACTTTCCTATTTGCCCCCTCCACTTAGATTCCCATATCGCTACTTAATTGAAGTGGCTCACTTACCGTCATAATCTTGCTCCTTCTGTCTAATAGAGTTTTAACTCTTAAAATGTTGCTCTAAAAACCAATATTAGCCTGTCCATCAAAGCCATTTCTAGACTCTTAAACTTTTACCAACTCCTTTGTAATTTTATAGGCATTTGAGTTTTCCCATTTATAGCCATTTAGCACAACACACCAGTTGCTACTGCCTGCCTTCTTATTTCTTCTCTTACAGCAGTAAGAAATGCATTATGTATTATGTGTTTGTACTCCTCTTCAGTTGGAAAGTTCCACCATCTCCAGAGTTGGTTAACTCTGTGTGTGTGCGTGTGTCTGAAATCAATATACCTTGTGACTTATTTCTTGAAGTAAAAGCAGCTAGCTATTCTGAAAGAAAATCTTTTTCTTTTGTGAAAGATAAAGTTTAATACATTTTCAGAAATATGTCTCGAAAGCACTGATTCATTTTAGGTTCAGGACACCCCAGTGGTATAATGAGGTAAATTAAATTAATGGCACACATCCAGAATTTTAAGGGGAAAGATACAAAATTAGGGCTGGTGCAGTAAATTAAGCAAGTTTTCCCAGAGATCTAAAGCATATCATGTGCACGCTAGGCATGTAATGTGAAGGCAGTATCTGTGAGACATACAGCATCTGGCTCCAGGGCAAACTCATTTTCTCTTTTCTTCAGAATTATACAGCAGGTTTTTGTTGTTGTTGTTGTTGCTGTTTTTTAAGGAGACAATGGCTGAATCTACCTGAGTTGGGAGATTTGTATCTTATTTATCTTTCTTTACCCTCATCTGGCTTCAGGTCTTTCACATAGCCAGAAAATATTCAGCAAATATTTGCATATGTGAGTGAGTGAATGAGTCAATGTATTATTAAATGCTCCCCGTTGGTTCAGGAATCATACCTCTGGTGTAGTATATTATTATTATATATTAAAAATAATATTTTATATTCCTTTTCAGAGTCTAGGCTCTTAAAGGGCAGGGATAATGCCTTTTATCCATAGGGATCACAGATCACAGTGCCAGAATTAAATTTATTAAAGAAATACTTATTTATTTATTTTTTTGCATAAAAACGTCTAATCTTTTTTCCCTAATGTTTATTTTCTCATAGGTGCATCTTTAAAATAGATTTTATCCTATGTAGATATGTATAACAAAAAGTGAAAAGGAAAAAAAAAGAATTCTGTGCTCTTCTTCTGTCCTTGGAGGTAATCATTATTAAGAATAACATTTTAGTGAAAACACCTAACAAATGCTCTTTTGTGGTTTTGATTTTTCTTTGAGTAATAGGTTTAAAGCACTTATCTCACAATTTGGAAGTTGGAAAGAATCTTAGATACATATTTTTTAAAAAAGTGTTTATCTACTGTGTGCCACCTGTTATGCAAGGGTAGTTTCACAATAAAGCATGCCCTGTGGCGCATGGACATGATCTTCACTGTAGTGGAGAGGCAGTTGTGTAGAGTTCAAGGAGTTGCTGTAAAGAACCCTCTAAATTTATACTGCACCCGAAGTGCCTCTCACATAAAGGAAAAAGGAAAACTCTTCCAGTTTGTTGCTATGTGCAAGGATGCAATATTTTCTTGCTTGAATTAATTTTTAAAAATGGATATAGCTATATTTGTAAATTACGATTTTTTTAATAAACTGTTTTTAAGTCATTGAATTTTTTTAACTAATAAATACCTAAAGAACAACTTCTTCCATGTGTGAAACTGTAAAGTTAATTGATATTTAATCAAAGAATCTCAGAGTAGAAAGCATTAAAAACCACTAATCCCAACCAACCTCCTCATTTTCCAGAGGAAAGTCTTAGGGCTAGGATGGGGAAGTGCGTGTACTGAACCGCTGAGGTTAAGTAGCTAGGAATTAGCACATTGGGGCTAGAATTAGAAACATTTAAAGCTGCAAATATTCTCTCCTATCCTACCTTCTCCCTCCTCCCCCATTTTCTCTCTTTTCTCCTACCTTTTCCCTTCCTTTTTCTTTCTTTCCCCCCCTTCCACTTGTCATCTCTCTCTTTTAAATTACTCTATAGATACATCAGATTAATTTTTAATGTTTTTCATTAATACTATCTTATGTTTAGAGCAGTTGAATGAAAATGAGAACAATTTCAGAGATGTTTTGACGTTACTTTAGGGATAATTTTTGATATGAATGTTAATGAGATAATATAGGCTTTATTTTTTAATTAAAACCTTTTTTTAGGTTTTATTTTTGATTCATCAAATGAATTATTGAGTGAAGTGTGGGAAGTCACACTCTTGCCTCAATGCTGTATTTAAAAAAAAACAAAAAAACAAAAAAACTGCATGTCTTCTCTGCTGTATTCTACCTGATGGGGCGAAACTTTAAAGGCTTGGACACTTTGAACATACAGGGAAATAAACTCGAAGAAAGCCATAGGCCATGGTTTTTCCACAGTCCTTGCCAGGGGTATAGGAGTTTTTATTGCAATAAATGAATTTGCCTTAGTGATAAAAAGCTATGTGATATTCTGCTCATAAAGAAAGCGTTTATAGATACCACAAAACTTTAGGGAACTCTGCTTGAAGTCCTAGTTTTCTAAGTACAACGAGCGTATTTTTAAAATGAATCACTCTGAATCATGGGGGAAAAACAAACCTATCATAGCTGTATTTGCAGTTTCAGAAGTAGCTATGGAAGGTCTGTTGAATTAATTATTTTTAACTGATGACCCACTTAAAGGTGACCTGTGCTTCAAAAGGTAAAATTAGGATACCCTAGATCTTGAATAAGACCTACAAAGGATAATTGGCTTATATATGCAGAAGGATCTTAGGGATTATTTAGACCATTTATCCCCAGATGTTTGAATTTAGAAACCAGTGCAAAAGAGTTTCCAGATATTACCGTTAGAAGTCATGACAAATGTGCACACACATACACACACACATCCATTTATTTTTACATCATTTCATTTACAAAATATCCTCCACATACATTAAAGTTTGTATGTATGCATATGATAGTTGGTAACCATGTACACTAACATAAAAACAGTGAAAAGTTTCTCATAAACCAGAACAAGGTGTAATCAGTTTTGTTTATATATCAGTATTTTTTTCCTTTTTAGTCAGATTTACTGAGGTATAATTTATTTACAGTAAAAACTCATCCTTAATTTACAGTTCTGAGTTTTAACAAATGCATAGTCTTGTAATTATTGCAACAATCAAGATCAGTATAGTTACATAACCCCCAAACTTCTCTACCCTTTTTCCCTGTCTCCCATTAGCCATTGATTTGTTTTCTGCCACTATAATTTTTTCCTTTGCAAAAATGTCATATCATTTGGCTCATATAGTAAGTACTTTTTTGAGTTTAGCTTCTTTCAGTTAGCATAATGTATCTGATACTATGTTGTATGTATTAGTAATTCTGGTTGTTCTCATTGTTGACCAGTGTTTGGCTGTACCACAGTTAGCTTATCCAT
Source organism: Martes martes (assembly GCF_963455335.1). Classification (NCBI taxonomy): domain Eukaryota; kingdom Metazoa; phylum Chordata; class Mammalia; order Carnivora; family Mustelidae; genus Martes; species Martes martes. Next base: position 111,528,857 of record NC_137888.1, read on the forward strand.
TCACTTGTTGAAGAACATTTGGGTTGTTTTCACTTTTGGTGGTTATAAAGTCCCTGTAAACATTTGCATATAGAGGTTTTTTTGGTGAAAAAAAAATTTCATTTCTTTTGGGTAAGCACTTGTGGTGGGATTGCTGGGTCATATGGTGAGTGTACAGCTTTATAAGAAACTGCCAGACTGTTTTTCGAAGTGGCTGTACCATTTTGCATTCCCACCATCCTACCAGCTCTACTTGCTCTACATCCTTGCCCACAGTTTGCATTTTGCATTGTCAGGGGTTTTTTGTTGTTGTTGTTTTTGTTTTTTACTTTTAGCTATTTTAATAGGTGTATAATAATACATGTGGCTTTAGTTTGCATTTCTCTAATAACTAATGATGTTAAGCCTCTTATCTCATGCTTATTTGCCAGTCTTATATATTTGTTGAAGTGTGTGTTCTAAGCTTTTGGCCCCTCTTAAAAAAATTACGCTGTTTTCTTTTTATTGAGTTTTGAGGGTTCTTTATACATTGTGGAGTCAGGTCTTATATCAGATATATATTTTGCAAATGTCAATGGTTTTTAAACTTTGGTGCAACATTAGACTGTTCATGATTGGAACTTCACTACAAACACATTGCTGGCCCTACTAGATACCAGCTAAATCTCTTGGATATGGTCCCAGGAGTCTGTAGTTTTTATACCCAGATTATACATTTGGATTTTCCCGATGGACATTTGCAGTATACTGACTGAGAATACCGTGGTCACCCTAGTGCAGGAATCCTCCCTACTCTATAATTTCTCAAGTTTTTGTAGTGGCAACTTATTTCTCTGTCAGTGTTCAAGAATATTGAGCAGCATTTTTTTTTCCCTCTCTAGTAATTGGAATTTGTTCCTCTAAGGTAGGGGTCTGTAAACTATGGACCATGGACAAATGCAGCCTACCCACTTCTTTGTTTTCACACAGCAGGTGAGCTGAGAAAGGGTTTTATATTTTTTAATGATTGAAAAAAAAGAGAAAGATTGATGACATATGAAAATGCTATGAAATTCATATTTCAGTTTCTATAAGTAAAGTTTTATTGGAACAAAACCATGTTCATTGTTTACATATTGCCTGTGTCTGCTTTCACGCTAATTGTGGCAGGGACCATATGACCAGCAAAACTTAAACTTTTTATTATCTGGTACTTTATAGGAACAAATAGTAGGTTTTGGGGGACCATTTTTGATGAAACTTTAAAAAACATCCTTATTTAACTTTTTCTTTTTTTGATACTCAGTTGTCACCATGAGCATCAGTTACAATTTTTCTTTAATATGTCGGTGTCGTTGACTATTGCTGATTGAATTCTTATGATAGTGTGTTTTAGATTGGTAGTGACTTTTAAAAATATAGACAAATCCTGATTTTTCTTTTTTTTTTTTTTTGGAAGAATAAATTTACACCCCATATATATTTCTAGGTACTTCAAAATTGATTCTCTAGATAGAAGCCATGTGTAAAGAGTATTTTGTATGTCAGCTCTGAGTAAGGGTCTGTGGGCTTTCATGAATGAATTGGATGAGTAAACAGATTCAACTTTTTAAATAAGTTTGCTTTTGATTTTTAGCTTATTGCTTATCACTGGCTCTCTTCAAAATGTGTTACTGACATTTGCATGAAGGAAGTGTTACTTAGTCTTCTTAGAAACTTCTATAAGAAGTACCTAGGTTGATTTACCACTCGGCTTCCAAAGTTTAGTGTGTGATGAGTGTTTCCAGTCTCAACACAGCTCCTCAGTGACCAAATACCAGGGGAGTCTCCACTGGACTTTTTTGGCTTTTATTTTTCTAATGAGTCATAAAAGCTGAGTCACTTAATCCATTAACTTTACTCTGGGATTTTTAACTGCAAATAGTCTGAGTGGCTTATAAGAGTATCTTTCCTTCTTCACTGCCTCCCAATCAACAACAACATTTTTTTTCCTGTTTTTTTTTTTTTTTAATTGACTATATAGAGGAGTCTGTAGTTTACTTTATTGCATTAATTACGTTAATATTTTAGGAGCACTTTCCTATCAAATGCTTTAAAATATTGGTTTTTTCCTTTCGTATTATGAGGGTCTGTAAAATACAGAATGTTAGGGTTGACAAATACTTTCAAAAAGTCTTTATTGTCTAGATGGGAAACCTGAAGTAGAGAAAGAGAAAGAGACTTGATTAAGATCGTTATCGCCCCATCTGTACTTCTTGAGCTTGTTCTAACATCTGGGCCAACAGCTATTTGGAAAGAACTGCCCATTCTCAATATCTGTATTTACAGATCACTTTCTGGCTTTGCCTACAAAAGGTCCCTTATCCTATCCCTGATGGCTGGATTTTAACTGGACATGTCTGCTTCTCTTGTTTTCCTAGGTTTCCATGGTCAGACCTTATTTCAAATAGGGCTTTAGTGGACCCACAAAGCATTTCTTCATTTCTTTTTATAGTTATCCCATTAGAGCTTCAGAGAGCCTATCTTCAAAAGGTCATTTTGGCTATGTGTGTATGTTGGAGAGGAGAGATTGGAGGTTTAGAAATGATTAAGGAGTTATGGATAGACCCCAGTTTACTGTGCTTTTAACATCCCTGAAGTCCAGGAATTTTGTGTCAGTGACTCTCAAGCTTCCCATACTAGGAAAACTACTAGGCTTAAGACAGGGTTGCCAAAGAATTTATAGGCCAAACCCAGACACTTTGTGAGTAAAAAGGATGATTCTAATAATTTCATCAGAGTAGATGGATACTGGTGATCACACAGCTAAAGGAGACATTGCTGAAATACCGTGGGCAGTTGGATGTGACTACTGAGTGAAGTCCTTAATACAAAGCCTCTTCTGGATATGTGAAGTTTTCATTGGCACTTAAAACCTGGAGGGTACCTGTCTACCACAGATTGTCTCCAGGTTCTAAATCTGTTTTCTGTTTCATAATTGATTACTGTGTAAAAGATGAAAACTTGCTCTCTAGATTGTAGAATAGAAATCACTAAGGTGTTGTTCAGCTATTCATATTTGGGTTTATCAACATTTTATTTATTTATTTATTTATTTTTAGTTTACTTTCTCTTCCCTATTTTTAAAAAATATTTTATTTATTTATGTGACAGATAGAGATCACAAGTAGGCAGAGAGGCAGGCAGACAGAGAGGAGGAAGCAGGCTCCCTGCCGAGCAGAGAGCCCAACGTGGGGCTCCATCCCAGGACCCTGGGATCATGACCTGAGCTGAAGGCAGAGTCTTTAACCCACTGAGCCACCCAGGTGCCCCAACTTTCTCTTCCCTATTTATGGGTTCTCTCCCCATGTTCCCCGCAAAATGCGGGGAACAGATGTTGAAAAGATTTATGCCAATTGAAGGGAGGTAAGAAATGCAGACGTTTCTAATCCTTGTTTACTTGGCAATATGTGATATGCCTCTCATTTTCTTTTTCATTTTAAACATAGAAGGAGGCTACATTTTTACTCTATACACCTCTGCCAAGCATCTTTTTAGTAATTGAGCTCTTCCTATAATTATTTTGAAGTATTTGCTCTAGTTTACTGATACATTAAATAATTCTTCCAGTTGAAATCAGACTTACAGTATAAAATGTAACTTCAGCAGACTGACTTCTTTCTGAAAGGAAATACCTTCAACCTAGACTTGTAAGACCTGGTTTCACATCTCCTATTTACTACCTATTAAGTGTAAGAACTCAGAGATAATACTCAGTATCTCTAAGCTTTGGTTTTATTATCTGTTTATTGGAGATAATATATACTGTGCCTAATACATGGGCTTGTGATGACAGTTAACTGAAGAAATGGATATGAAAACTTTCTGTAAAATGTAGTGGTATGCAATCAAGCTTGACATTACTATTCAAGTCGCCCTGTAATACTTTGACTTTTTCACTTCCTCCAGACTGTTGTTCCTGTTAGCCCTGTTGCCCTGCCTGGAGTTTCCTTCTACACTATCCAAATCTGCCTATTTCAACACCCCACCAGGCCTTACCCAAGTGCTCATTTTCTGTTAAGTCTGTCCTGCTTCTTTTTGTAATTTCTTCAACCCTTTTTGAACTGCTTATTTCTGTAAGCAACATGTATCATACTCTGTATTAATTTACTCCCTCTCTCTCAACATGAGACTGGTTGCTGATGAATTTCAGTATTTCTTTTTTGGATCCTTACATATAAGAGATACTTTGGAAAACTTATCAGACTGTCTGATAGCTTGTGCTCAGTGGGCAGACTGACCTGAGCTAGCTGAACTAATGACACTAGATTAAGACCTATGATCATTTGAGTGAATTCATTGGGGTAGGAATAGAGGACAAGGAACAAGTCGCTTTTACTTTTTATTGTATTTTTTTCCATTTTTCAAATTTCTGTAAGATGTTGATTGGTATCGAAGTTAAATCAAGGCCTAAACACACAGTAATTTCCTTTGCAGACAGAGAGTTTACTTGTTTATGGACTGACTTTAGTTATGTAAGACAATGCTGATATTTGCATATTTTCCAGGAATGTTATATAGTATCATTTTGTCACTGTTACTAGAGCATCCAGTTAAGTTTCATAGATGGTGTTAGGTTCCATTCAGAATTTTTGTTTACTATTTTCTCTCAGATTTATTTTGACATAAAGGGAGCAAGGTTCTTATAAAGCTTTAACTAAACACATAAGCATAATATGTATTTTTAAAGTTTTTAATTATAAGGGGAAATAACTGTGAAGAATCTGAAAGTTTTGGGTTGGAGGCTAAAGAGATGGATGTACAGATTGCAAACTCAGAGTGGTTTATGATCAAAAGAAGATGGGAAAGCATGTGCAAGAGCTCAAGAGTTTTTGCTTTGGGCATGGATATGTCCAATTGTGCTTAATTTGGAATGGTTGTCTAACTTAAGGTACACTGTTCCGCCTCTTTCAGCTTCATATGATATATTAGGAGTTAACACTGCTTTTAAAACAGGCAGTGCTGTAAAAAACAAATTTATACTTATAGACAGCTATTACTTCAATTAAAAAAAAAAAAACAAAATAATTTTGACTCCTTAAAAAACAGTGAAGAAAGGAAATCCTGTAGAGCAGAAAGGATTTGGAGAACCTGTCTTCCTGTTCATGAATGCAGGCAGCACCTGATTTTCTTTCACTTTCTCTGCAGGGGAATTACATGATAACCAAGTATACTGTAGAATGTACTGAAGCCAGTTTCAGTAGCATTGCAGAGAGAAATCCAAGACATTTTAAGAACACATTCCACTTGAACTTGAAACATTTGGTGATCTTTCAGAAGCATTATGAATATGGAGTGTGCTCACTTTCCCTGGCTGTACTGTGATCATATGGCCCCATATAAGCCTTTTAGTTAATGGCACAGTTCACATTCATATTCGTTGGATAATAAATGACTGATAACATGGTCTAATTTTATGCTGATACTGAACACTTTGTGAGAATTGCTAGTTGAAATAGGAAAAGAGTATTTTTTTTTTTTAATAAGGCACCAGATTAAATGAAAGGTTTTTTTAAGATTTATTGGTCATTGAAGCTTCTATATGGAGGAATAAAAGCAGATGTTTGCCATTTTGTATTGCGGAAATAGTTGAACCATCAGCAACAATGAAGAAAGCAGTATTTGGTGTAGGAGAAAGAACAACAGTTATTCTGTAGGGTAGTCTTTTTACAGGCTGTGATGATCACATTTTAGATGATACGCTTGTGTCCAAGAGACAAGTGCATATAACTTACTCTGAATCAAGTACATTTCATGTAAGCCTATGTCTAAGTTGGATGACTCCTCTTTTTTAAAAGATATTTATGTGAGAGAGAGCGAGTGTGTGTCTGTGCGAGAGAGAGTTGGTGGGGGGAAGGGCAGAGGGAGAAGCAGGTTCTCCCTGCTTCACTGAGCAGGGAGTCGGACCTGGGGCTTGATCCCAGGACCTTAGGATCATGACCTGAGCTGAAGGCAGATGCTTAACAGACTGAGCCATCAGGTGCTCCAAAGTTGGATAAATTCTTAATTTGGACTGTTTCCTTATAGCTCAGGACATTGAGGTTCTGATTTGGAAAGTGACTTGGCAGAGGTCACTTGGTAAGCTATTGACGGAAGCAGAACTTAAATTCTGTCAGGTGTCTAGGATTAAAAACTGGGCTCCTTGTACTTGTGTGTTTCTTATATGCTACAGTAAAGACATACTTCTATACAATGGGCAAGAAATATCCATATTTCTTACAGTAAAGATATCAAAATGGCATGTGGATTTGGCAGAAAGCCTTTAGTAGAGCAACTTAAAGAATAGAAGTTAGGAAAATCCATCTAGTTTTAGGCATGCACTGTTTTTAATTTATATGTTAGTGTGTATATATTTTGACCAACTATACCTCTACTCAACAGTCTACCCTCCTATCATTCTTGATGTTGATTAAACTCTTAATTACATGACTTTCTTATATAATTCTACTTTGCTTTCTAACTCCGGACATTCAATTGAAAAAAAAAAAAAAAGTTTGAAGTGATGGAGATTTTTAAGCATTTTATACATACTGATTTTCCTTTGACTCAGGCCCACAATATGTGTAGGAAACATTCTCCTTCAGTTGGACATAGTTTAGAAAAAGCTATAGAAATGTAGTAAGCTGTTGATTACAGTTTAATTCTTTGCCAGGAAACATTTCTACACATCATAAGGTGAAGCAATGATTGCATATTCTATAATAGATTGTGTGCTAGACAAGTGACTAGATCTGTGTTAATCAGTGACTTAGTTAAGGGACCTGATTGGAAGAAAAATACTTAATGGAAAATAACTATGGGACATAAGAATTCCTTAATTCTGATGCTGCCAATAATAATAGGTTCCATGTATTGAGTTTCCTTTTATTGAGTGACAGGTGTGGTGTATTCCTTGGCCCCTTATGTATCTAATTTAGTTCTCAAGACATTTATTCTCATTTTACAAAGAAGGAACCTGAGGCTCAAGGAGATTAAATAACTTGCCCAGAGTTTTATAGCCATTAAGTAAGCAATATTTGAATCCTGATCTTTATAGCTCCAAAGTTGGGGTTTTTCCCCCCTCTGAAATACTCTTCACACAGTAGGAAAAGTCCAAAACGGAATAATGTTGCCACTTTATATATTCTTTATTTTTGTATTAAGGAAGAAATCTCAGCTTTCTCCTTATTGGAATTTACCTTTATGCTTTGGGTTTTGCTTTCTTCCCATAGTAGTGGCTGTATTTCCAGCTTTTTTTAGTGAACTTTCAAAAGTTCACATCTAACTTTTAAATACCACTAAAGTGAATACAGATTTTTCTCAATATAATGATAATAATAATAATAATGATAATGGTGGGGGCTCCTAGGTGGTACAGTTGATTAAGTGTCAGACTCTTGGTTTTGGCTCAGGTTGTGATCTCAGGATCTTGAAATTAAGCCCTACACCAGGCTCTGTGCTCAGGGAGTCTGCTTGAGATTCTCTCGCCCTCTCTCTCTCTGCCACTCCTGCTTGTGTGCACAGGCTCTCTCTAAAATAAATAAATAAATAAATAAATCTTTAAAAAATAAAGTAAAATATTCTCTCTGATGAACTACATAGAGAGCCAAAGTGGTGGACAGAATCACTTTTTAAATTCTTGGCACAACTCCCTGTTATCAGAGTAGGGATTTTCTAGGAGTGCTTTGAAACATAGGCCAACTTCTTTCAGTTTACTCTTGGGTTGCTTCCTTCTGTATAGACAGTATTTCTAGGAAATCTGATTTAAATGTAAGCCTCCTTGTATTATTATTAGGAAGATAAATCTCTTGATCCTCTGGGGAGGCATTCCTCTAAATTCTAAGAAGGTACCCATGATCTCAAGATATCTTGTAGAAAAACACATGTCTGGTTAGTAAAGACGACCAATTATTGAGCATATGGCAGCATATCAGAGTAAAATTCCAAAAATCTCAAGATTTACCTATTTGTTTTTTGTTCATACTTTTGGATTTATATGGTCTAAGATTACTGGAATCGCGTGTAGAGTTCTGACAAATGGTTACCAGAATGGAACTGTGAGTAGTACAATTTGCTTTAAGGGAACAAGATTTAGGAGAATCTTTTCACCATGCCTACTTATCCCATGGCTGTTAATTGAAACAGAATTTTGTGGGGGCGATTTTGAGTATTACTCTTGATTTTGTTTTAAATTTTATTTTTTTAGTGAGACAGAGTAAGAAGGGTAGAGGGAGAAGGAGAGAATCTGAAGCAGACTCCATACTGAGCAGAGCCCTCTTGGGGCTTGATCTCATGATTTGAAATCAGGAGTCAGAGGTTAACCAACTGAGTCACCAAGGCGCCCCTTACTCTTGTTTTTTTGAAATTGAAATGTGTTTGCTAATCCTAATAGGAAAGAAAGTGCCAGCTAAAGTATCTCCTTGCAGAAGAGAAGTTGAAAGTGGAAATATCTGACTCAGGGTAAATAGAATTTGCAGTAGCTAGTACTTAAGGAAACTCTCTTGTCATATGAAGCCAATAAACCAAAATGGTTTTCTTTCTTTGGTGTAAACTTGTACTTAAGTTGGGTTGGATATGATCTTTTGGGTTTTTAATGGGCATGACTGGGTTTATCCTACTAGGGTTTAAGGAGATGGGTGGCTTTTCTTTCTAGGCTAAGGCAAACAGAGAAACCAAAACCGTTTGAGGGCTGCCAACCATTTGAGGGCTTGTTTAAGTGCCAGGAAAAGTGCCATTCAAGTAGTGGAACAACAGAAGGTTGAAGTTTCTTTAGGGATACATGCAATCAAAATAAAAGCAATAAATTCTTACAATCTGGATATTCTTAGTGGAAAATTGCTTTGAAAAATTCTGTCTGCTGCTGGCTAATCTAAGGGTATTTAAGTATTTTGGGTATTTTGAGGACTCCTTGTGGTTATTAAGGGTCTGTTGTTTTCTACATAGAAATTCTGACTATCTCTATCAGAATAATTTGTGAATACTTTTTTTTTTAATGTATAAATTTCCTATAGTACTGAAGTACTTATAGTGGTTGTTGTCACTCCCATATTTCAGGTGGGCAAATGGAAGTTATATTAATTTGTTCAAGATTATTCATCTAGTGAGTGTTAGAGCCAAGACTGTAATCAGAGTGAGAGTACTTAGTTATACTATACTGCATCCTTATGAAGTGAGTATTCACTGAATACAAGTGCTCTGTGTAGTATATTGCAGAAAACACTTCATCTTCTAAATATAATTTTTTAAAATTTTTATTTATTTGGGGGGTTGCTGGGGAGGAGCAGAGTGGGAGGGAGAGGGGCAAGCTCACTCCACGCTGAACACAAAGCCGGATGCACTGCTGAATCCAGGACACTGAGATCATGACCTGAGCCAAAACCAAGACTTCGAAGCTTAGTGGACTGAGCCACCCAGGTACCCTTTTAAGTGTAATTTGGTAGTCATCTTTTTATGTTCAATTAGGAAACTTTAAATCCATTTAAAAAATAAACTGAATAATTTTAAAGCAGGAATGATTTCTTTTACATATTTAGATGCTGTGTAAATTCATGTATTTCTGAATTGTTCTGAAGTGGAGCGTCCACTTAAAATGTAATTGTTCTTTAAGGAGTGCACCAAAGACAGTAAACTTAGGAGAGTCTTCACCACCTTTCATCAGTTTAATTTTTCAAGTTCATTTGAGAGTCACAAATGTACATTTTCTTATCAGGATGTGAAGTTCTTCAGTGTTTGGTAAGTATATATTAGTGATCTGGTGGGTTTATTCAGTAGCAGGTTTATTTCCCAGAATTGAATTCCTTTAACTGTATTATCCTTTCTGAGTGGAGATTTGCTCACTTTGTTTCTGTGACATATTATCTACAGAGTAGTTATTTGATAAATGTAGAACAACTTTTGATTTTTTTTACTCTGCTGAAGTTAGCAAAACCACTGTCACTTCATAGTTGAAGAAAAAGAGAAATACCATACAAGGATTTTAAAGATAAATCAGTGGCTAACACAAAACCAATAATATATTCAAAATCTTTGGTTGCCCATACTGGTAAAGTGAGCTCCATCTGTTGGTTTAAATATAAGTGCCTATGCACGTGTGTGTACATATACCATCAACGATTAAAATGGCCTTGAATGCTACTAAATGATCCGGTTGTCTAAGTTAGCAGTAACTTATCTGTCACACTGTGATTATTGTTTAGTGCTGTCCAATAGACCTTCTGTGATGGTGGAAATGTTCTATATTCCACATTGTCCAAAATGGTAGGCATAAGCCCCATATAGTTATTTAATGCTGAAAATGCGGCTGGTGAGACTACAGAACTAAATTTTTAAAATTTAATTTTAGTTAATTTGAAAAAATAGCTACATGTGAGTAGTGGCTACCATATACAGTGTAGGGAAAAGATTGTAACCCTAGTGGGTAGAATAATGATGAATCAATAGAACATACAGATTTGGTCTAGTTTGAGGAAATATTTTCTAACATGGGTTCCAACATTGGATGATGTAGATGCATATCATATGGGGTTTGAAGAGAACCTCACTTATGATCACTTGGTGGGAATGCAAGGACAGAACCCAAACACCAGTTTGTTGGGAAGGCAGACCAAGTGACCTCTGGGTTGAGCTCATTTTGAGATTATGGGATGCTTCTTAAGAAGAAAGGAAGCTCAGTTTCAGTGATTTGCATTAGTATCTAGATCTTTTTTTTCTGAAAATAGACAAGGTTTGAGTTGTAACTTTTCTTGAGTAGCTTTTTTACTTCCAACACAAAAGTTTGACTTCAGAGTACCAATCCATAAAGCTGATGCCTGCAAACATAAGAAACTTGTGAGGTTGTCTGTTTGTGGATATTTTTGTCCTTTATGATAACTTGAGTCAGATATTTCCTTATGGGAAGTCTTACCTGACAGTTCTATAAGGATGGGTAAATATTGCTCTGTTTCTACCCTGCTACCTTCCCTCCTTCCACTTTCTCACTATTCCTCTCATTCACAGTCATTTTGCTCTGTCAGATGGAAATTTCTGACTCAGCCATTTTCACTTTTCCAATAAGTTACCCAGTTACTCTGTGGTCTCTGATAATGATGTAGATGGTTTGTGATATTAAAGTAGTACCTCTGATTTGAGGACTTATATTATCTCAGCGTTTTCAAAACCCACTTGCCTGCAATCTAGTGTGTCTGTGGTTAACTATAATATAACTACTTGCCAAACAAGTGGTTTGGATTACTAGGGTTTTCATTTAATTTTGAATTTGGGGGATTAGGGGGAAAAAAAAAAGTCAGGAACCAATTTTAATAAGTTGCATCAGAGTGAAATGTTGGGATTAAGTAAGTTGTTTTGCTTTTTAAAATGTCTCTTTACTATGCTCAGTCCTGTGCTTTTGTTGAAGACGTGTGTGTGTGTGTGTGTGTGTGTGTGTGTGGGCACATGTTTAAAAACTCATGCTTGAATTATTGATGATGGCCGTTATATAATTTAGTGCTTCCTATTTAAGTTCTAGCGTTACAACAATTAGTTTCATGTTTGCTGCCAGTAAAATATTTCTATTTGGTGAAGAACTGGTGTTCTTTCTTTTTTAGACAATGAAAACTGAGCAACTTTCATAGTTCTCTGCTTGCTTTGGTTCTCAGGAAGAACAGATAAAATTGGGGGTCTATGTAGAGTTTATATTTGCTAGCATACTTTTTTCCTTAATAGTAACAAAAAAAAATTTGGTTCTGTAACCGTAAGGAAACAGTATAATTAAACTGAACCAAGAAAACATTGCTAGTGCAGCTCATTTTTTTCCTAGTAAATATTTGTTTCAATGTTTAGAGCTGAAAACTAGATTAAAAACATATATTTTATTATAAAATATTTTTAAAAGGATTATAAATAATAAGACTTCCCTTCATGGTAGGTAAATTGGAGAATATAGAAATGCTTAAAAAATAAAATGAATGATACTGTAATTCTGTAGTACATAATCAGTATTGGGATTTTGATGTTTACCCTTCCTAATATTTTATGAAGTTGAAAAGACAGGTATGTCACCTGTAGTCAGAAAGGTTCACAGGATCAGCCCATATAATGGAGAGTATCTTTACTCGTGCCTAGTTCCTATGATAAGCCACATGGGTAGTCATCTATCTATAGGGTGTGTAAAACAACAATTTTCAGAGTGCCATTGTTTATACAAATCACACCCATCTACCCAAAGCTGGAAATAGGATCTGCGGATAAACTCTGTAGATTGGCAGGCTTTGTCCATCTGAAGACCATTTTACTTATAGTTATTTACAGGGGGACTGCATTGAAAGGGAATGGGGGACTTTGTTGAAAGGAAGTGGGCTTCTTGGGGCTGAAATATTTAAGAGGATGGTTATTTGGGCAGGATAAGGCTGGATTCAACAATTGCTAAAGCCCTGATAATCAGTTTCTATAATTTTAAGAAAGTGATGAATCAGCACATTTTTTGAACAGTGTTTGAAGTTTAGAAATATTTGAAGAAATTGGGGAACCTGGCCTATCATCCAGGGCCTTTATTATTTTTAGAGATATTCTTATGAGATTAAGATTCTTGATACTGTAAGACAGTTTGGTGTCCTCACCAAAGTGGTGGCTTTAGCAGACAAGGTATTTGGTAGAACTTTGCAGAAGATCTTGAGTTACTCTATTCTGGTTCTTGTAGAGGTTTTTATGGGAAGGGTAGCTCTCTGTCTTTCAGTAATGTTTGTGGCAGGATGGAAGTCATTTTCCTTTTACAAAGATCCCTCAAGTTTCCTACCCCTTTTCGTCTTATTTATTTATTTATTTTTTGCTGCTTCTGATGTTGACATGTTCTTCATTTACCTTAATTTACTAACATTTTCTAATTTTCAGGACTGTTTGGCAGTCTGCTACTATAGAGGATTTCTGAAGACATGAGGAAGTTTTTCTCAAATATTTGACTCAGGACACTAGCTCTAAGATCAGAATCAGCACCTTAGTACAGATTGCATTCTCTGCTTCAAAATGCCATGTACATCCTATGCATTCTCTTGGGTTATTTAGCCTAACACATATCCTCCTGTATGGACACATTTTTCATAGCCTGGGGGTCTAGTCTTAGAAATAACACTTATTTGTGTGATCCTTGGCGTTGTTATTCCAACTCTCATCATTTCTCCATTAATTGAATTATGTGTTTAATTGTGGTCTAAAGGGACCAACATTTGTCTGAGTGTACTACCTACTTAGATAGTCTAGGATTTCTAGATATTCTAGGTTTCTACCAGCTTTTGTCCATTATAATGCATACAATGTATCTGAAATTTGGGTGATGGAAGCAGAAACCCTTTACTGTTATTTCACTTTATTTTTAAGATTTATTTATTTATTTTAGAGAGTGAGCAAGAGAAGGGCAGGGGGAGAGGAGCAGACTTCCCGCTGAGTGGGGAGATTGGCACAGGCTCCATCTCGGGATCTCTGAGATCATGACATGAGCTGAAATCAAGAGTCCGACACTTTACTGACTGAACCACCATGTACCCCCCTCCGCCTTTACTGTCATTTTAAGTAATGTGGGTAGACATACTCCTACTCAGCCTTTTTTCAGGTGAGCTGTAAGGTGAGGATGGCTCACACCTGCAAAAAATACAGTATTTTATTGTACATCATTATTTATATTAGTCATCATTTTTCTTCGAGCCCTCATTTCCACAGGTATTTATTTGAAAATAATCATCTCGGGCATTGTGATAAATGTTGGAGAGAAAGTGATCCATAATATTTTTCCTGCCTTGCAGGATCTTGAATGTATACTGGGGAAACAGATGGGTAAAGATAATTATGATTAGTGCCATAGTACTATATTTACTGTATGCTGTGAAATCACTGTGGGGGAGAGGGGGAAGCATAGGTGAATCTACTGGGTGTGTGAGAGTCAGTTGTGATGGTTTTGGTTTTATTCTGTATGATTGGATAAATAGAGAAATGACTTTTGAATGAGGGTTTTGAAAGTTGATAATGAATTTTTTAGACAGTGGAGAGGTGCCTCAGGCAGACACACACACAATCTGTGTTATGACTAAGCTTCCTTCAGACTTGCAAAACTTTCCCATTCTTGGTGTTCCATACCCACACCAACCAACTAAAACATAAACCAAAACTAATAACCATAAAAATCCCCAAACAGTTGAAAGGTTGGTTAGTAGTACTTGACTCAATCATTTGTACAAAATGTAGATAAAAGTCTTTGTCTTTCATAAAGCAATTGCAGAAATCTACGTGCACTCTGCAGGTTAGTAAGAGGGGCAGTTATACTAAGGATAACTATTACAGAAAAGTGTATCTGACTTAATTATATCATGGCTCTCTTCTCAGAAAGATCCTCTGTCTTCCAGACAGATGGAATTACCATAGTATATAGGATAGAACAGGAGATTTGGAGACTTGATCGGAAAAGTAGGTCTGCCATAGGCTACTTTGACTAGGAACAAAGTAAATGAGGACGGAGCACCAGTGTCATTTTCCAGTTTTTCATTAGCCAAAATTAGGTGCCACTTACCTCCTCCTGTCATATCGTACTTAGATTTTGTTAATTTCAATAGGTTGGACATCTAGGGACACTAAAAATCAGAAAGGTCAAAGGTTTCAGTTACCCTCTATTTGCTAGTAAATTAACTGCTTAAACATCACTGAGATTTTATTCTCATTGTTTCAACCTTCTGCCTGAAAGGGAAGTTTCAGTTGTCAGAGTGGTCAGTGACTCAAAGCTATGTCTGTTATTTTGGGACTCATTATTGGGGCAGATGGTTAAAAAAAAGTGTCCAGTCCACAGCTGGGCATCCCTAAGAAGCTTCCAGGCTGATGGCGGTGGTACTGGGGGTACGGGTTCATTTTGGTGTTGGTATTAGTGGTGGTGATGTTAGTATACTCTTAGTTCCTATGTATGTAAATTTTGTTTGGGATGAAAATGTTGAGGACTTGTCATTATGATGATAACTGTTCACAGTTTTTCCTGCATTTCTCTCTTGCTCAGGCAATTTTATTAGAGCTTTAAATAAAGAAAAGAGACTCTTCTTTAATACATTAGGGAGGCGTTCCTTTTTTAGGGCAACAAACAAAGGCATAAGGGTTTACATATGTTATTTCTTCATTCAAATTGTCTTCAGCATCTCATGGACACATTAGGCTGAAATTCATTAATACTGTCTTTGCAAAGGGAGGGAAACTCACTAATGTTGGATGGAGACTGGAGGAGATGGGGGGAGGTGGTTAGATCCCAAAGGGAGATTTTCCTCAGAATTTCTCACCATACTCACAGCTGAGGGATTTTCTTGTAGATCACCCATGAAACACTGAATGAAAAGAACTTTTTACTGCCCTTGTTTTTCGGAAGTGAACACAAACTGATTGCTAGAGACTTATTTTGGGGAAATAGTGAGACACAGTTAAGTGATGTCCCATTTTTATTGCTCTATTTTGGGACTTGGAATCCACCTTCTGAACACATGTACCAGCTTACCTAAATTATTTTGTATCTTCAATTTCAGAGAACCGAATGCAGATTTGTCTTATTTACTATTTAATAATATCACTTTTTTCTGACATAATGAAATATAGACTCATTATTTCTCCATAGGAGTTCTTTGAGCAGAAATATTTAGGGTCAGAGGAGCTTGGTTTGGTTTCCAGTTCATTTGTTTATTTGTTGGGCTATCTTGGTCAAGTTGCTTTATGTCTCTGAGCCTTAAGTTTCCTCATAAATGAGATGAGAATACTGGTAAAGCCTTTACCTTCAAGTGGTTAGGAGGAATAAATGTGAAAGTACATTGTCATGAACAAAGTGCTCCATCAGCATCAACTGTGGCTGCTTGTCATTACCAAACTTTTCAAGACAAAATGTGTGTCTGGGATATCATCGTCATTCATAGAAGCTGTTTTCATGTGTACAGAACAAAGGAAAGCAAGTATCATCCCTGCTCTCAGTGTAATGAGTATGTATTCCATCTGTTGTTAATAGCATTTACACAAAAATAACTCACAAGCTGTACCAGAACATAAAAGGCAATCCAGACACAGCTGAAAGAAGTAGTTTCTAGTGTATGTATTATTAACCTAGGCATTGCTGTGTGGGTGGGAGCTTGTAAAGATTGACTCATTGGAATTGTATTTTCAGAAAGTTTTGGGATGTGGGTAAAAGGACAGAACGGGAATGACTTCTTCACTTTTTTTCTGGTTTGTAAGAGTTTGTAAGAATTGGCCTCTTCACTGAGAATGCCTACCCCTTTTGCCCTTAAGAATTTTAATCTTCCTTTGAAATTTGTTTTGTATGTTAGCTACTTTAAGGTTCCTTGATACTTCTGCCTGAGTCACTGTCATTCCTTATACTTACCTCCAATTCATAACAAGCGTAACTCCTCCATATTTATGCCTTCAAAGAATATTCTGTAGGTCTTTATAACATTTATTAAATTATATTATGCTTATGTACCTTTTTGTCATCTCTACCTTCTTGATAGCTTGAAGATGATTTATTTATCCTAAAAGAGAACTCAGCAAATGTTTGTTGAATGAGTATGTTTACTAGATACATGCTATGTCCTTTATTTATTTAGGGAGATTCATGAATGAGTGAAAATCTTTCTCTTCAAGGAAAATGGATGAGGGGGAGTTGTGTGTGTGTATGTATTTATATTTGTAAAAGTCCCACATATTTCTGAGATTTGCTTGGCTTAATGTAAACTAATTCATTGCATACTTACAGGTATATATCTGGATTAAAAGAATCACTAAAGCTATGTCATTTAATGGGAATGGGGAAGATTTCTAGTTTTTATTTGAAAATTTGGAATTTGAAAATTTTACAAGTCTCTGTGATGCTGTCACAACAAGCTGTTGTGTTTTTTTACTTTGTTGACCAGTGTTTCTTCATTTTTTTTCCTGTTAATATCTCTTGAAGTGTTACTGCGTGCTACATCCAGTGCTAATTTTATGGAAGGTGCAAAGATTAGTCCCACAAGGTCCCTGCCCTGAAGAGTTTGCAGCTGGCCAGGGAGGCAGCTGTGTATTTGAGTTGTCGGATAAATGTGTTTCTTTCTGTTGGTCCTCTTCAGAAGCAAGGAGACAGAGTTACATGGTTATTAGTTTTCAAAAGAGACTTAGCTACCATGCCCTAATTGTGGGGAAAACGTTTGGAGTTAGAGGGAAGAGGCTGGAGGACCACTGAAGTATGAGTAGGAATGAAGGGGAGTGAAGGTGTTGCTTTACTGGCAAGATCAGCGTGAAATTTGGATGAGTGAAAGTGAACATAGGAGGGAGGAAATTTGAGAAGTGGGAGGGTAAGAGTTCAGGGCCCAGTTGTACATCTTAAATATGCCTGCAGGGAAAGGTAGTGTGGTGAATTTATGCTGTTTACCCTCAGTACATTTACACTGTTTACTTCAAAGTAGATTAAGGAAGGAGCAAAGATCTAGGCTCTGAACTGGGCCTGGCTGTGAAATTTTTCTGTAATTGCCCATCTGATTACTGATTTACAAAGATGGCTTGATGTACGGTTGTTTTCCAGCTTGTAGTAGAATTATGATGCAGAGAATACAGAGGTACATCTTGGAAGGAACCAGAGTGGTTGCAGAAGAAACTGTACTGAACACATAATACTTGGTATAAATGAGATTATATACTTGGAAGTTCTTAGTAAACTCTGAAGTGCTAAGTCATTGTATTGATAGTACAATTCTGTGTATGTGTGTGTGTACTTCCTTGTAGTTTTTGAAGATCTAGATTCTCTTCTAACTCAAGCCATAATCCATATATGCTGTAAGAAGATTTAGGATCAAATCATAATGACTGAATAGACTTTTTGTACTTTTTGTTTAAATATCAAGAAATCATTGAGAAGAGTCATTGTTACAGTAACCAGTAATTCATAAACTCCTTGTACCTGTTATGTCAGTGTGTCTCCATGTTTATGATTTAGCAGTATATGCTGTTGATGGAATTAAAGATATAGATTTTTTTAAAGTTTGTATTTAATTATAGAATTTAAAATGTAATACATAAAAAATTACAAAAAGCAAAAGAAATACAGAAACCGACAACCTATTGGTCCAATTTAATGGATGTTAATATTTGCCTTATTTGCTTTAGTCTTCTCTGTTTTGTTCATAAAGCAATAGAACTCCAT
This sequence comes from Martes martes, assembly GCF_963455335.1. Classification (NCBI taxonomy): domain Eukaryota; kingdom Metazoa; phylum Chordata; class Mammalia; order Carnivora; family Mustelidae; genus Martes; species Martes martes. The sequence continues at coordinate 111,546,984 of NC_137888.1, forward strand.
CCGATATAGCAGAGACACTCCTGCCCTTTGCCTCTCTCTGTAGGTGACCATGATTCTAAATTTAGTTTGTGTCAGTGCCGTATGTGGAAAACATATATTTTTATTACAGGTGTTTATATCCATAAACATTATGTTTTTACTGTTGCACTGACTAAAAGAAAAAATATGAAATTATTTCAGTTCTTCACGTGATTATCCCCGTGGAAAACTGTAATAATTTTATAATTTTTAAATTTTATTCAGCATGACATTAAAAATATAGAAAATATATTGTTTGACATAACTTTCTGCCCTAATCACATAAATTAAAGTGGCTTTTAAGTTTTTTTGACCATAACCTACAGGATGACATATGTTTTACATTGTGACTTAATGCATATCATGTATATATAATGTATCTGTGTGTGTGTGTATGTGTGTGTTATGTGTGTAAAACTGAAAAAATTTCTCCATACCATAGTTTCCCTTACTCTGTATGTTCATTTTTAAATGCTTGTTTTAGACTTAGTAAATTGTTTTATGACCTAATAATAAGTTGCCATCCTTGATATGAAAACTATTAAACTCAATAATTAATCTAATCTTAATCTAAAATTAATACTGACTTTAGTATATAGACATAAACTTTCATAGTATAATAAAAGCACTTCAAATAATAAGGCAGCATATTAAAATAGCATTCTTTTGCACAGGATTTGATTACATTCATTTGGCTGATCCTGAATATTTGTTTTCTGTGAACTAAATCATGCATATCTTAGGCACTTAATCAATTAATATTAATTAGCTAAGCATTTTAGGGAACTCATGTTAGTCAGTATTGAATATCTCCTTTGGTCTGTTTCAGCCTCCCGGTTTGTCTGAAGTCCAGGAGGGCTGTCATAGTGTCAGGAAAGGAAAGAGCTCTTGCTGGCACAGTCACTGACTTCTCGCCTTGTCACCAACAAATTGCATATAGCCTTAATAAGTCCTTTGTTCCCTCTGACCCTCATTTTCCTCACCTATTAATTGAAAGGGTTAACTAGCTCATTTTGAAAGCACTTTCATTCTGTGAAACACAGACTAGGATCTGGGCCACAGTTGTTAGAATTTGCTGAGAATATATCTGATGTAAAAGAACAGGACTTTCTACTGGAAATTAATAGTTTGGCAGTTGCATTTGAACAAGGGGTAAGCAGCTCATATGTAACTTAAATGGTTCTTAGATAGAAATGATTTGTAAAACCATTTTGGAGTAATCTTAATGTCCAGGATCTACTTCCTTTTTTTATTGCGTTATTTCTCAGGGACAGAGCTACATGAATGTGTATGTCAGCATACATAAGTGCTAAGAATGTCAAAGACGTGTTTCTTTATTCTTTGTCCTCATAGGCAAATCCAAAGCTGCAGAAAGAAATCTATAACTTCTGGTATTCCTCTGGTAGTTTTCTGAGTCCTACATATTGTAGTAGTTTATGGCTTTGACGACTTTTCCTTTTTCATGTGAGTTATGTGTTTGGAATAGAGTAAGAAGGTATCACCTAAACTACTGTCCTTCAAACAGACAAATAGAAAGCACATTTCGTGTTAAGAGTCCTTCATAAGTATTGTTTTATGTATATGCTTATGTTAGGAAACAGGAGTTTGAATTGCAGTTTGGGGTAGAATGGACCTTGGAGACCATCTCTTCCTGTTTGCTTCTAAAAAGATAGGCCCGTGAATGCTCCTGCCTGGATCTCCTAATCAAGACAGCATTAGGGGTAGATTTCTGTATCTCCTAAAGTTCCCATTTTCTTTTGGTGTACAGATTCATTTTAGGAAGCTCTACATTTAGAGAGACCTAGGGAGCCAGTTCTAACTCATGTCTGAGGGTGTGGACCCATTAAAGAATGTGATTATCCTTGATGTAGAGATCTGTTCCTACCCGAGGGACTAATACAGGTATTTTTTTTTTCCTTAGGGAACCAGGATGTCAGTCTCTGGGAGAGGATCCCCTCAACCCCAGATGACTGTGGCAAAGGCTAGATTGCTCTTAACTCCTCTGACCATGCGAGAACTCAGTTTTCTCTCAGCTGCAGTATGCAGAACGTTCTTGACTCTTGTATTGTGGCAACAGTTCTTGCCCTCTCTTAATAGATGTGGATTAGAATATCTGGACCTCTGGGTTCTGATTCTGTGGTTAGTATAGTTAGGCCAGGGACCAGAGCTAACCATTATTTTGTGACACACTGTGCTTGGCACTGAGCAGGTACTATGTGGATTTTTGTGAATGAAGACTTGATACTAACTAGTCACTCTTTTGCATTGCATGTTATAAACTTGATCATCCTAAAATATTTGAATTAATTTTTGAAGTAAACACGGTTCTTTTTTTAAGATATTTTAAAATATTACTAACGAGTCTTGTTTGCTTTTCTTCCGTCATCCTCTGCAGTGTGCCGAGACTTTGCTGTCTTAGAGGACCACACCCTGGCCCACAGCCTGCAGGAACAAGAAAGTGAGTAATGGCCCTCATTCTGTTCTTCTGTTTTTTTTTTTAGTGGTAGCTTGAGGCAGGTTTCTTAGGGTGAGGCAGGAGAGAACAGAGTTACCAGGCCACACTGCCCATTCATCCTGAGGAATTTATCTAGGCAAATGTCACTGGGTGGACAGTGAAATTCTGGGTATTTTGAAGCATGACAGCTACCAGGAAGAAGAAGACTGTTGGTTATGTGGGAGAAGAGGTACTTCCACCTTTTCTCTTACCTAATGTTACTGGAGGGAGACACTATCTGGCATCTGTTCCTTCCCCTAGAATAGGGGCCTGGACATCTTTCCAGGCACTGGCGGTATCTAGATTGTGGACTTTTCTTAATATTTATGTAGCAGAGAGAGTCAGTTATCCTATGGTTTTACTTACTTGTGGAACATAAGGAATTACACAGAGGAAATTGGGAGAAGGAGAGGAGAAGTGAGTTGGGGGAAATTGGAGGGGGAGACAAACCATGAGAGACTGTGGATGTTGAGAAACAGACTGAGGGTTTTGGAGGGGAGAAAGGTGGGGGGTTGGGTGAGCCTGGTGGTGGGTATTAAGGAGGGCATGTATTGGGGGGCGCCTGGGTGGCTCAGTGGGTTAAGCCTCTGCCTTCGGCTCAGGTTGTGATCCCAGGGTCCTGGGATCGAGTCCCGCATCGGGCTCTCTGCTCAGCACAGAGCCTGCTTCCCCCACTCTCTCTGCCTCCCTCTCTACCTACTTGTGATCTCTCTCTGTCAAATAAACAAATAAAATCTCAAAAAAAAAAAAAAAAAAGGAGGGCACGTATTGCATGGAGCACTGGATGAGGTACATAAACAATGAATTTTGGAACACACACAAAAAATAAAATTAAATTTTAAAAAAATTATGTATAGAAGCTAAATCTAAGTTATATGTGTTATACAACAGTACATATTTGTCAGTATGTAATTTGAGAATCATTTACATGTCAATATAAAAATTAAGTATTGAAAAATGTAGCTTATAAAGAGAGTATCAACTGGTGGAGCAGAAGGAGCCTTGGCCTTGGCTTTAGAGTATGTGTGGAAGTCCTGGTACTACCACTGTTTCACCATGTGACCAAAGGCAAATTACTTAACCTTTCTGGTCCTCACTTTACTTAATGGAAAAATGAGAAGAGTAATTCCTCTTTCCCTGTTATATAGCATTATTGAGAGCATACAGTGAAGTTGTGGATGTGAAGCTCTTTTTAATGGAAAAGCTCTTCTTAAGTTATTCTGAGGCATAGTATTAATAAGCCAAAAAAAACATGACATTGTCATTCCTCTCTTCAATCTCTCTGTCCAGTCGAGCATCATTTGGCATCGAACATTCAGCGGAACCGCTTGGTCCAACATGATCTCCAGGTGGCTAAGCAGCTTCAGGAGGAAGATCTGAAAGCTCAGGCTCAACTCCAGAAGCGCTACAAAGACCTGTGAGGATTTGGGGGATGGGAGGGAGTCATGCTGGGACTGGTTTTCTCTGTGGAGTCAGCAGCCAGTGCAGGGAAGAAGACTGGGTCTGTCCCTCTCATGCCTTTCACTATTAGATTATAAATCCTGTAGTGGCTATCCCATAGTTTTCTTTGATTTGAAAATTTTTGTTCATTGTTGGAACACTTTCTTGGTTTTGGGACATGTGACTTCTGGTATGAACTCTTAACACTTGTAACTGTATGACTTCGAGGCATTTGGTCCATCTCTCTGAGTGTATATCCCTTCCCTATAGCATGTGGAACATAATCTCTGTCCCTTTTGCCTCACAGGTTGTTTGGGAGAGTTCAGTGAAATACTGGCTATCCAAGAACTTCAGGAATTATTTGGATTCCTTTACTCTTTCCTGGTGGTGTTTGCTGCTCTTATTTTCCTTGAGCCTCGTCCTTTTCAGGGAGAGGCAGAATCTTCTGGAAAGCTCTGAATTACACCCTTAATTCTTTTTATAACTTCTGCATCTAACAAAAGTTCTTTCTTAGTCTCCTCCTTTAAGAGTTAGATAAATGTAAAGATCACATCTAAAATCTCTTCCAGCACAAGCTCACAGAGTGCATTTCTTGTCAGTGGCCCCTATCCCTAAATCGCAAATGGTGGGTTTTACTGCATGGTTTTGTTCTGAGGAGGAAAGGTTAAGGAAGAATGAAGGGACCTTTAATTTACTGTAGTTCATGTTCAAAGAAACAGGAAAACCTATCATTTTTGCCGTTTTGAGGAACGGTTTATCCTTTTGTTCTATTACTTGTAGAAAGAATTTTAGTCATCATTTTGTTAGCTTACTTATTTTCAAAATAAACACTCTTATTGACTCTTGCTGTACCTGTCACCATCAAAGGCACTGAAGACCACAGATAGGAATAAAATGTAGCCACTGCCCTTAAGGGCCTCAGAATAAAACTCTGAGTTTTATAAATCTACAGATAACCTGCACAAGCAACAGGGAATTGGAGAATACATTTCATGCCTGTGAAGAGGGGAGAGACTGGGAAAACTATCCCAATTGCAGACGATACAATTAATCTGAACCTTGATGGTTAATTAGAAGTATGTAGTCATAGCTGGGGAAAATGATTCTAGCCAGAGGAAGTAAAAAGGAAGACAGGAGGTAAAAGAACCTGGAATCTCATGGTAGCTACACGATGTTCAGTCCTGCTGGACTGCAGAGTGTGAGTAAGGGCCTGGGTAGGGGATGAGGCCAGAAAAGTAGTCAAAAGTTGGACCAAAAGGTTACTTAAGTTATATTTTTAGGAATTTAGATTTTGTAGATTTTATATTATAAACAACAGAGAACCTGTTGGGGTTTTTATTTGGGGGCCTTCTCTGGGTGCTGGGTAGGTGAAGAATTGGGGAGGCAATTGTTAAGCAGTGGTCAAATGAAGAGATGACAAGGCTTGATTTGAGGCAATGGAATTAGATTTGACAGGCACCTGGGTGGCACAGTCAATTAAGCGACCAGCTCTTGATTTCAGCTAAGGCCCTGATCCTAGGGGCAGGAGATTGAGCCCCGCATTGAGCTCTGTGCTTAGGGCAGAGTCTGGGACTTTCTCTTCCTCTGCTCATCCCCCCTGCTCTTTCGCTAAATCTCTAAAATAAATAAATCTTAAAAAAAAAAAAAAGAAGAAGAAGAAGAAGAAGAGACTTGAGATGTGTGGAGGTTCAGAGTCACAACCAAAGGGAAGATCAGACCCAGAGTTTGAATAATATTCTAGAGTTCTCAGTTATTACCCTTTACAGGATTCACAGTGCTTTATTCTGGAGGGCAGTTCTGAGGCTGATGCAGAGGTTTAAGATCCTAAGTTAGGGTAATGATAGTGAGTATAAAGAGATGATTCAGAGATTATCAAGATAAAACACTAAATATAAATGAGGATTCAGACAGTGATGGATTATAGGTCTTAAATTAGAGGAGAGCCAGGTGTTATATTTCTGCCTGGGACTTCGGGGTTTTGGAGGTATTCCTAGCTGAAGTAAATAAGTTAGAAAGAACGTTTTTCTGATTTTCACACCCTGGTAATTTTGACATTGCACATCAGTGGATGGATGAAATGCTGTAAATATTAATGAATTGGAACATCTTACTCTGTCTGCATCCTAGGGTCCCTGTCCAATGTCAGGTTTGGCAGTTGTTGACTACTCCTTTCCCACTTGATTTTTCTTCTCAGGATTCTGTATAATTGGCTGAGTGTACTGGATCTGGTCCTTCATGGAAGTAGGATTTGAAGTTACTAAACTTAGCTTAAGCCTCACTTCTTTATATATTTTTAAGGTATTTTTTTTTAAAAATTATTTAAATTCACTTTAGTTAACATATAGTGTGTATTAGTTTCAGCGGCAGAATTTAGTGATTCATCAATTGTATATAACACCCAGGGCTCATCACATCACGTGCCCTCCTTAATGCCCATCACCTAGTTACCTCATTCCCCCCAACCAGCTCCCCTCTAGCAACCTTCAATTTGTTTCATATAGTTAAGAGTCCTTTATGGTTTGCCTTCCTTTTTGTTTTTGTCTTATTTTTTCTTCTCTTCCCCTATATTCATCTTTGTTTCTTAAATTCCACATATGAGTGAAATCCTGTGGTATTTGTCTTTCTCTGATTGACTTATTTCACTTAGCATAATATCCTTTAGTTCCATCCAAGTCATTGCAAATGGCAAGATTTCATTCTTTTTAATGGCTGAGAGTCTTCCTGTGCTTTTGTGTGTGTGTGTGTGTGTGTGTTATGTGTACACTGTTGTCCATATTAGGAAGTACATCTGTGTCACTTGGTACCTTTAACATTTGATTTGGCCTTGTCTTCTCTGCTGAGCTTCTGCTTTCTTCCCATCTGTTATCATCTGCATATAATTAATAGTTGCTAATTTCTATACAGATTTTACATGAGTTTGGGAGATCCTAGTAGAGAAATCTTTGAAAACTAAGACCATGATTTTATATATGATCGTTAATTATTAGACGTGAGTAAATGAAAAGACAATATATAAATAAAAATTGTTCTGAGTAGGTTTTTATTTCTTTTTAGTTCTTTGGTTTGAGTGGTTAAGAATCCTAAAATATTAGACCTATAAGATGAGGTCCAAATACTTTTACAGCTGATAAATTGCCATGAGAAGGCATGTTTTTCTTCCTTCCGTTTTTGTCTTGTGTGTGCACAACACATGTGTACAAACCTGTGCCTGTGCACACATCTTCCATCTACAGCTATTTCCAGGCATGTTGAAAGTGACCCATTTCCATATGGAATAGTCAGAATTAGAGTAATTTTTATCCTCTCAGTTTCATCAGAATAGAGTATATGGATTTTAATTCCTCAATGGCAGCTAGGATTATTGCCCTCTACAACACTTTTGAATTAGAAAATGCTATTTGTTAAACACAGAGTATACCACCAAGACTGAGACTCACTAAGTTTTTTTTGTTTGTTTGTTTAAAGTAGACTCCATATCCAGTATGGACTCCAATGCAGGGCTTGAACTCAGGACCCTGACATCAAGACCTGAGTTGAGATCAAGAGTCAGACACTTAACCAACTGAGCCACCAAGGCTCCCCTACTGAATATTTTAAGTTCACTTGGCAGGGGGACAATGAAAGGATATATTTGTTTAGGAAACAAACTGCACCCATAAGTCACAAATGTAAATTTATTCCAGCATCTTTTTAAGTAGTAAACTCTATGCATGTTTCTGGTCTTTATTCCTCGCTAACAGTTTTGTGTAAAGGTTGGTGTCCAGAGCCATCACATTCAGGAGTTTTGAGCTGTCCATTTACTTTTTTTGAAACCTAAAGCCAGATGACATGTACACTTGTACCCACCTCTGAGAGATTGAAGCCTTATTTTGGTTTGAACTGCTAGTTTATAGGTGCTGTTTTAAAGGATCTGTTTCTCCCACCAAAGTCATTCTCTTGTTTCTTTCACCAAAAAGTATTGTGACCCTCTGAGTGCAGAGTGAAGATTTTCTCATGTTTGTATCCTCAGTGTTGAGCATAGGGCCTGGACCACAGCAGGTGTTATTTAAATCTTTGTTGAACGCATGAATACCCAAACAAAACAATCCGTGCTGGCCATGGTATTACATTTTATTTTCTTAGGGGCCTGAGAATTAAGGAAACTGGTATCAGCCAAAGAGGTGTCTATTGGGAACTGAAGCAGGGGAGGAATTTTAAGTATTAGTGAAACTGAAAAATACATCTAATTTAAAAATTTATAGAAATCACTTTAAAGTCATACTAGCACCTCTAGGTGATCACAGTGACAGTGAGCTCTCTCCCAAGTTTTTTCTGTGTGTTCCATATCTGTATTTGGATATTTGTGGACATTAATCTCAGTCTGTGTCTCCTTTACATGCTCTTGAGAAAACATGCTTCTCTGTAGAGTGGCGCCGGTATGGTGAGGTGATTTAGGAATGTAGAAAAAGCATGGGACTTTCCATTGTAGTGTCTGGGGATTGGATTCTGGTTCTGCCACTTACTTTCTCTGATCTTAGGGAAATGGTTTCACTTCTCTGGGCCCCACCTTTTTTGTCTATAAAATGTGGTAATATCAACCTCTTTCATCACTCTTGTGAGGTTTAAGTAAAATAAAAAGTGTGCATGGGCTCAAAGTGAATATTAGTAAATTATGTTATTTTTAGGAAAAATCGTGCTTTATATGAATACTGTTTTCACTTTTTTTTTTTTTTAGTGAACAACAAGACTGTGAAATTGCTCAGGAAATCCAGGAGAAGCTGGCTATCGAGGCAGAGAGACGACGCATTCAGGAGAAGAAGGATGAGGTACAACTTAGATAACGCCCCTCCACCCCAGTGCAGAGGAAGGGCTGCTTACAGTATTCACAGGCCCAGGGTAGGGTTCCTGGATGGGCAGCAGAGCTCTCGTCTTTGGGGTGCATAGTCCAGGTATTGCCTTCCATGGACCACTGTTTATTGTCCCTTGTTAACCCAAGTGACATCTTAAAAAATGATGATAATTCAACCTAAGGTATGAATTAGTTTCCTAGGACTGCTTTAACAAATTACCAAAAACTTGATGGCTTGAGGCAGCAGGAATATATTCTCTCACAGTTCTAGAGGCCAGAAATCCGAAATCAGGGTTTTGGTGGGGCCCTGCTACCTTCTGGGAAAGATGCGTCTTTGCCTCTTCCTAGCTTCTGGTGGCTCCTGACCATCATTGGCATTTCTTGACATGTCGCTGTATCCCTTTAGTCTCTGCCTCTATTGTCACATAGCCTTCTTCCTTGTATCTTTGTGTCTTCTTGTTTTCTTATAAGGGAACCAGTTATTGGATTGAGGACCTGCCCTAGTCTAGTATGACCTTCTCTTAACTAATTACATCTGTGAAGACCATTTTTCTGAATAAGGTCCTATTCTGAGGTTCTTGGTAAAAATGAATTTGTAGGGGACACTATTCGACCCAGTACAGGCTGTATATCTATGGGCTATTCCTATAGTCTTGAGAGAGAGAGATTGAGAAAGAGAGAAAGCAGATCCGAGTGTAGGCTGAACATGAGTCAGGGGGTGTCTTTGTGAGAAGCTGGGAGCTTCTGGGAGCTGTCACTCTGCGTCGTTCGTGGCTTCACCCTCCTATGAGTGCTGCCTCAAAGAACTAACCCATCCGTTTGATTCTGTAGGTATTTTTAAATTGTATTGTTTTTCCAGCTGAAAAATGACTAAAAGTAGCAATAGCGTTTTATTGGTAAGAAGACTTAAATTTGCAATTAATGGTTACTTGACTTTGTGTTGGACTTTTAGCATTTCTAACAGACAATTCCTTTTCAGTGTGTATTGATTCTGTGTCTGCCTTGTTTGAAACCAACTGTGCTGTTCTTGGCCACAGATTAAGATTATGTTAAGGAAGAAAATGATTTATAATTTTAAGAGTAGAATGGCCATATGATTTATTGTATGTATATTCAACTACTTTTCTGGGCTAAAAGGGGGCACTATTAATAATTACATAAACAGGGCCTGTGCTGGGTACCAGCACATGTGATCACCCTGTTAAATAGGTGGGATGAGGGCCATCAGTAAATTAGCCTTCATATACTGTTGCTCCCACAGAGCCATCCTTGTTCCTCTAAGACTCCTTGTTCTATGCCAGGTGAGCATGAGACACCTGGTATGTGTGTATTTAGCTGTTTCTTTAAGAAACAAACCATGATTTTATGATAATCAGAACTGCAAGTAAGAGTTAAGGATTGCTTTTTATCCTTCCTGTTATCAACACAGGAACTCTTTCTTATTACAGGATGTGTTACTTCTCTATAGTCAAGACTTTGCTTTGGGGATGAAATTGGGAACTGAAAGAAGTGATTATATTTTCTAAACAGGAAAGCTTCTATTTAAAAAATAAGAGTAATGAAGTTGGCTTCTTATAAATGCTACTGGTGTCCTGTGATTCCCACCCCCCCCCCCATTCAGGAAAAATAGGAAAGAAAGAGAAACCAAAACATTTTATTTAGGCATGTAGAATCTAAACAGCAATCACAATAAAGAGTCCTGTGGTAATACTAGATAAAGTAAGCAGTTTAGTAATTAACTTTTTTTCAGATGAAGAAACTAAGACTTGAAGAAATCAGTGAGTCGTCCCCAGCTATAATAAGATGCCAGAGAAATGTCTGTACAGTTCAGGTTCCCTGACTGACCACTTCTGACACAGATATCATGTGACACAACAGAAAACATGTAAACTTTGGAGTTAGAGTGCTTTGGGTCTGAATCTTAGCTCTTTAACTTTTAGCCGTGACTTTCAGAATCTCACTTCACCATGTGGAACCTCAGGTTGCAAATTGGAAAAGCCGTGATAATGGTACATACTCTGGAGGGCTGTTGTGAGGTTTAAGTGAGATCATGTATGTAAGGCCTCTGGGACATAGTAAGTTAATCATTTCTCTTTCTTTTTTACTTTCTTGCCAGTTGTTTCCACACCATTTGGCCCTTTATAACAAAAATTTCTCTTATAAAAAGAGATGTGTGTTAAATTAGAAAGGGGAAGAGTAAACAGGCTTAAGTGTATTCCAGTCTGGTGTGATCTGAACAATCTTCAAGCATCTCTTTGCCTTAATAGGCCTCCCAGCTAGCTTGCCTTGCAGTGCTGTTTTACCTGCTCTGATGCCCCCATTCCCCAGTGCAGTGGAGAGATTAAAGGAGAAATGCAGTTGGGAGATTTCTTAAGATTAGCCTTAAATGGGAACCTGGGTGGCTCATGGGAACCTGGGTGGCTCAGTGGGTTAAAGCCTCTGCTTTCGGCTCAGGTCATGATCCCAGGGTACTGGGATCAAGTCCCGTGTCGGGTTCTCTGCGCAGCAGGGAGCCTGCTTCCTCCTCTCTCTCGGCCTGCCTCTCTGCGTACTTGTGTTCTCTGTCAAATAAATAAATAAAATCTTAAAAAAAAAAAAAAGACTAGCCTTAAATACTCCATTCAGCCTCTCTGATTTTCCAGCTGATGCCTTAAATTAGAAGATGCCTACGATGCTGAAATGTTCTCTTATCAAAAAATAGGACTGTCAGCTGACTGGCATGTTATTAATATTAAATGAATAAAATGTGCAGTAGTAAAGCTTGTCATTGAAGGGTGTATGATAGTGTATATTTGTTTATTTTTGTCCCTGTGCCTCGCAGAGGAGACTGAGACTGAGATGGGATAATAGTGGAAGGTTTTCTGCTCAACTCTTAAAAAAACATTTCCTGTTACTCATGAACTGTCCTAATTCTTTTTTAATTTTTTCTCTGTCTATGCTCTTCTATTTCCTTGTGGAGTCTGCTTAGCTAGTAAGTTCTTACTGAACAGCAGGGCTGTGGAAAATTCCTCTCTGATTTTCATCCAGATCTCATTTTCAGCGATTTTTGGGGTCAACTCTCTTCAGTAGTTTATAACCCCCCAAACAACCAGATGTAGAATCCAAGGCCTCTTTCCTCTTGGGGCAGAGGATTTTTCCTGAACAACATTGTACAGGAGAAGTTACACAACTCCATGTGGGTGAATTACCATATCTGGCTTTGTTTTGGTATAATTTTATTGTGCTTTTTAACAGAGCACAGATGTAAGGAAAATAGCATTTCCATGCAGGAAGACAGATGTACAAAAGTTTAAAAAAAAAAAAAAGGAACGAAAGAAAGGGGGAAAAAAAAGATCTTTAGTATTCTTACCAGTATTGTAGCCTCCCCTCTCCTGCTTCTCCCTTACTTTCCCCCTTCTCTTTCTTTTGCTCTTGTCCTTCCTCCCTCCCTCCCTTCTTTCCTTTCCCCCTTTCTTCTTTTTTTCTTTTTTAAACTTTTTTAGATAGTGTCACTACAGTAATTGCATTTCTCTCTAGACCCCTGTTGAAGCAGGGTTGTAGCCTTCGGGAATACTGGACCGCATGAGTTTGTAACTAAGAGAAGTGAGCTAATTCCATTGGGATCATTCTCTTTGGTTACAACATAAGCATTTGTCATTTCATAAAGCTAAGCAATGTGTGTTTGGTTGATTGAAGTTATTTTTAAATAAAACTCTTAAGCATATGTGTGTGTTTGTGTGTGTATCTATAGATATACATATGTGTCTTTTGAATCTAGGTCCAAATATACGTTAATGTGCAACTATTTTAGGGCAAAACTTTGTTTGTTTGCTTAAGTAAACATTAGCGTGACCATGTTATGAAAAGTCTGTGGCACTAGTCCAACAGTTTGAAACCATTTATAATATGAACTGTTCAGAGACAGACTTAGTAACCAATTTACATTAAAAATTAATCTAGTGTGAACCATGGTACTTCTTCGTAACATTATTAAAGTGATTAGAATTTCATGTTCTAAAAGAGTATTTATGTAAGTTAGTAATATTTAGAGCATAGCTCAAATAGCAGTACATTTTAGCTACTTAAAAAAAAAGCCCTAAGTTTTGGTACTTTAAAAATAAGATTATACATATATGCCCAGAAAGGGGGTAGTGAGTGGAAGGTTTTTAGTTGAGAAAATTCTTCTCTCTTATCTTGGTCATACGGATGTTTTTACTTCATAGAATTGGTATGTTGTTTTCCAGTCTTACACCTTCTGAAGATTATACGTACGTATTATGAGTTCCCTACTGAATTAGATGATAATTGCTAGGTGATAAAGAAGTGTAGCAATATAATGGAATGGTTTTCTTTCTTCTTTTTTTTCTTTCCACTGATCATTTGACAATCACATTTTTAGATTTCCTCAGTTGATTTTATGCCAAAGATTTCCTCAGCTTGAAACCCACTACCATTGAGGAATGGAAGTGGAAGCTTTCAGGGAGAAGTGACGCCAATATAAAGTCATATAAACCGAAAAAATAGCCTAAGGAATCCTTACTAGTTTAGTAATTTAAGAAAATATACATATTTATTTGAGAGAGAGAGACAGAATACGAACAGGGGGGAGGGGCAGAAGGAAGGGAGAAGGAGAACCCCAAGCAGACTCCCCACTGAGCGTGGAGCCTGCAGGGCTCAATCTCAGGACCTGGAGATCATTACATGAGCCAAAATCAAGAGTTGAACACTTAACTCACTGAGCCACCCAAGTGCCCCAGTGATTTAGTAATTTGTCATCTATTTGGGAAAGATGTGTTATGCTCCTCTGGGCTCCACTGTGCCTTGTTTGTGATAATGCTTCTCTTAGGGCACTCACCTTTGCATGTCTTAAATTATGCTAATAATTTTGCTTCTAAAACTTAATAGGTAAGAACTTTGAGAATATTGGCCGTATATGCTGTTTTTCTACAGGTCTGTAGGAGAATATTTAGCCCATTGAAGGCAGTCAGTAAAACTGTGTTTTTAGTCTTCATGAGCTTTTTAGTAGGTATATGTTGAACACCTCTGTTCATGGTTAAGGCAGAATCAGAGGCCATGCATACTGACAACTGATTTTTCTGTTTTCCTCTGTCTTTTTCCATGACTATATCCACTGCCTTGTCTTGATTTATAAACAAAACTTGGAAAACCTACAAAAATAAGTGTTTTGTGGTTTATCTAGGAATAATACAAAAAATATTGCTGTTATTTTTGGTGAGGAAAATCTATTTTGTATAGCTTATTTCAACTTAAATAAAATGTGAATTTTGTTATAAAAAAAAACTATGCTTTTATTAAAATGACTTTTTTCTTAGTATCTAGAGATCCTTAATTGTGTTTTGTCTTATACTCACAGTTTCACATTTTCAAGATTTAGATACAATGGTGAATTTTCATTCCAGTAAATGTATTTACCAGGAAATCTTCTAATTATGGAGTGTTTTTTTTTTTTGATACATTAGTGCAAATTAAGCCTACCTGATTAATATGATTATTTATTTATTTATTTATTTGACAGAGAGAGAAATCACAAGTAGGCAGAGAGGCAGGCAGATAGGAAGGGAGAAGCAGGCTCCCCGCTGAGCAGAGAGCCCAATGCAGGGCTCGATCCCAGGACCCTGGGATCATGACCTGAGCCGAAGGCAGAGGCTCAACTCACTGAGCCACCCAGGCGCCCCTAATATGATTAATTAAAAAATAATTGAAACTGACTTCAGAAGGGCTTATAAGTTCTTTTAGGTTTGTTTTATCAAGTTATATTTTGTGAAACAGTAAATCCATAAGATTTATGCTTTTTATGTTAAAGGCTTCTTTCTCAAAATAAGTTTGAGTATATTTAGGTTATAGGAAGATAACAGGCTTCTTTTACCAAAGTTTTAAAGTAGGTGAAAGTGCATTTTAAAGAGTCAGATGTAATATATGCTTTCTACTCAGTGCCTTGTGTTTTCTGGAGAACCTTTAGAGACTGGTGTTCTCAGAAACAGAGCTTTGGAAATGCTCTTCTAGACCAACCTTTAACAGGAAGGAAGCTGAGGAGGACCAAGGAGGTTGTTTATGTCACGGGTGACTAAGCTGCACACAGCATTGTGACTAATTGTCATCTTCAGTTTGTTTCAGGGGAAGTTCTTTCTCCTGAAATCACCTCCCTGAAGGCAGGGCACAGTAATGCTGGAAAGTGGGGAGGGACACACACGTGGGCGAAGCTGCAGCTCTTCACACAGCAGTCACTTGTCAGTGGGGCCCTGATCCTGTCCCTCGGCAAGCATGGGCAGCCTTTCCTCTCACCCAGTCAAAGCTTACTCAAAAAAGAGCTGAGAGCTTAGAAGAACAACAGGTTTGGGTGCTAAGGCCCATAACTGTCATTTTCCTTGATGAAAAGCACTTTCTTTGATTAGATAATACAAGGCAAGAAGCGGCATCATCCTCATTTCTTTCCTGGCTCTTCACACTGAGAACATGGCTTATTACTGTGTATCCATTAGGACAAAATTCAATAGCGCAAAGGCAAGTATAAGGTCTCTAAAGCATAGTTTAACTTAATCATTTCTGCTGGCAGTTGGACCTGGTAATTTTCCCTTATATTTTTACTCCGTTACAGCAAGGGAAATTTCTTGTTTCCTGTAAAGCAAACCATTTATAGTGTTAGGTGCTTAGTAAACGTGATAACTCAGGGAAATTTTGCATTTTCTTCCTATTTTGCAATAAGTATAGAGATTTGGGAAACTCTACCATAATAATACTAGCTTTGGGAGAGCAAGATATCTGTCCTACTTCTCTCTCTCGCACTGATTGATACATTACTTTATAAGACACCAAATACAATGAACCTGGCACAGGGACTATATCTGGTAACAGATTATTAAAATGATGCATTAGGGAATCAAGCAAGACATTTGACTTTAAGATTGACTGGTAATGTGTGTAATGTGTGTATAAATAGATATCTATATGTATATATAGACTATGTAGATATAAATATGTATACATATCTATAGATATGTATGTATGTGTTTGTATATACATAACCATATGTATAGAGAGAGAGACAATCAAGTAGTTGATTGGTAGAAAGGTATGTATATCTTGCACAAAATCTATGAGACGCTTCCAGCATAGAAATCCATTAAAGATAGTATGTTAATTAGTATATTCATGAATTTGAATTTAGGTATTCATTTAACATAAGGTCAGATTTGTAAGGCCATTTTGATGAACATTAAAAGCTGAGTATGCGGATAATCATTGCTGATTTACCTAGCTGCCACATCCATAATGTTCTACACTGACCTGAAAGTAATTCTTTTATTCAGGTGAACTTTTTTGAAGTTTGCCTTCCAGTCTTAGTATATTCTTCATTTTGACTTATTTAGAAAATTGCAAAAGGCAGAGTAGTAATGAATTCTTGGTTCAAAATTTATATCAACATCTAAGCACTTCTTATATTCCCTATTATAAAGTAGGCACCTCAAACTACTTGGGATTGTTATTTTTCACAAGTGAATGCTGTTGCATATTTGGTCTATAAGTATCTGGCAACCCCTAGGGACCTTCTTTCCAAAAAAGTGTACATGGGACAAAGTTTATGTGCTGTTTTGTGGGTCTTTCATAGAAATAAGCTTCAGATTCAGAACACTGTCACTTTCTAGCTCAAACGTTTAGTAAGCCTTCATCCCGTACAGTGTGGACTCCAGAGTCCACACACACTGAGATTGTGTGTAAGGAGCCCTGTGATCCAGTCTCAGACTGTTTTTCTAACCTTACCTTTCTCTTTAACACCCCACCTCCTGTGTTCTAAATGGACTGTTGGTTGTTCCCACTACAACATTCATATTTTTTCTGAGGTTGTTCTCCCTCCTTACTTTGCCTATTGGAATCCAGTTCTTTATTCAAAACGTAACGCAAATACAAAGACATGCACTAATTAACTTAAGCAGAAATAAGACTTGCCTCTTTTATATTCACATTGATATTTTTACCCTCTTATTGAGGCATTTATGATTGAATTGTATTATAATTATTTACACATACCTTTGTTTTCAGATGATGATGATAATCTTTTAGGGGCAGGGTCAGAATGTTATTTATCACTCAGTAACCGCTAAAAACTTGCCTGGAGATGAAGCAAGGGGGAGACAGAAAGAATACCATTTTCTCTTCTGCAGTTACGACAGTAGTACTCTAATGCAAAGCTAAATCAGAATCAACTGAAGAATCCTTTTATAAAATTTTAAAATTAAATTATACATACAATTTATAAAGTTTCATAGATTACTATACTCTTCTCCATCCAGACTTACTGAATCATCAGCTTGGAAAAAGGGCCCACAAATAAGTATTTTAAAAATTAAATTGTATAACCAGCTTTAGGAAAACTAGGTTTGTATGTCTCCAGATTGAATTAGATTTAAATTTAGTTAGAAAAAAAAAGAAAAAAGTCTTTCTTGTTCATCTGGATCATGCACCACTCCTGTGAGCTATTATGGATGGCATTTGAATCGCATGAGCTTAATACCTGAAAGTCTGGAAAGCTATGGACAGAGCCCACAAAAGCTTGGCAATGGAATATCAAACCACTGACTTGTAGGGCTACTGGGTGGAATCTGTTCCACTGTAAAAGGTTTGTTCATTCTCTCGTAATATTGATTAGCATTCTCTCTGTACTTGCAGGACATAGCTCGCCTTTTGCAAGAAAAGGAGTTACAGGAAGAGAAAAAGCGGAAGAAACACTTTCCAGAATCCTCTGGACCCAGTGTTTATGGAGATAGTTACTATTACGAAAATGGAGGTAATAATATGATTTACGCTGTCCTTAGACTCAACCATAAGATGCCCCTTTAAATTTGTCTGTAAAGTGACCTCAGGGGCTGTGTGGATTTGTGGCCAGATCCTCTCTGAATCTAATGAATTCAACTGTTCCTTAGTTGAATGATCAGAGCTATTTTTATGGGTGTTAAAACAACTGTGGTTTTGTAAGATTTGACATGCATTCTGTTGTGCTGTAGCCATTTGGAATGCCGTACTACATTCTAAGCACATAAACTGGGGTGTAGAAAATGGGGTGAGTCTCTGGGCTTGGCCTTTTTCAAGGAGTGTGGGCAGAACGTCCGAAGCAGCAGAGTGCCACGGATAATAAAGATGGTACGTCATACACCAGTTGGGTAACAAAGCTTCTTTCTGTGCCTCTTGCCTATTCAAACATAGGCTAATGAGTATGTGTGCTGATGACAAAATTAAATTCCAAGATACTGTGTTCATTATTTGTCCTTGATGCTTCCTTGCTGTTTGACTGCCGTATAGAAAAATTCCTGAGAACGAGAAGTCCCTTCTGAATTTCTCTTCTCTAGTGCCTGCTTTTGCAGTGTAGTGGTGGCAATGGAATTGTGGTGGTAATTGTGGTGCCGGTGATTCTTTATCTTAAAAGTGTGTTGGGAAACGAGTATTTGCAAGTATTGTTCCATCTTCTTTAAAGATCTGTCAAAGGAAAGACATTTCTTATAATTCTAGTATCAGTATTTTTTGTAGTTCAGCTTGGAGACCAGACTTAGGTTAACGAGTAAGTAAAACCTAAAGCATCTCCTAGAGAGTAAAGATACTAAAGTCAGTGATCCCCAACGCCCTTGTGAGCTAATTATCAATACTTCTCTATAATTTCATTAGAAAGGAGAAGCAGGTATTTATTTGTCTTTAATGGGTAGAATGAAAGGAATGCATATGTAGATGCTAGGATTATTATAGTTGAGTACAATCTTACCCAGTCATGCTCTAAATTTATTATCAGTAGAGCTTGGCTCTACTGCAGTTAATAAGCAGGTTGATTATTTATTGTTTGTGCTCCTCTTCCATATGTAAAATGCTCAGCTCTTTTTTGATAGTCATTTTCCTTATGCTGGTTTTTTTAATGAAATCATGTTGTACATCATTTAAGAAGAAAAAAAATATATTGCCATATATTTCTGTAGCTAGAGACCAGAAGGTAAAGAATTTATTCTTCAGCTTTAATTAAAAGCTTAGGGATGTGCTATGGCATTTTTCATTTGTTTTTTATTTCTGCTCTGCAATCATGTTCACTGCAAATAAAAACAACCATTTAAAACTATTAAGTCTATAAAAACATTAGGATGGCAAGTAACTAAGTATACTAAAAGTATTGATTTTGGCCTTCCTCTGTTAAAATCTTTGACTAATTTCAGTTGGGACTCAAATCTGGTTGATTTAACCAGAGTGCTGTCATCCTCTAGGGCAGAAGACTATGTTAAGAATTCAGTGGTTTTTCTTAAAGTTAAAAAAAAAAAAATCGTGAAGTTGTGACCTCCTGAGCATATGCATATAAATATTAGAATTCCTCTTCAATTGTGTTGTTGCTGCAAGTTTATAGTTTGCTGAACATGTGTGATCCTCATTCATTTGCCTTTGAGTTGGACCAAGTTGAGTTCCATAGAAACCACATTATAATTCAGCTCATATGCACAAAGTGTAAAGTGTAATCCTTGTCCCTTTGCAGTGGTCTTTTCCCAACACATAGGGATATTATTTAATCGTACTTCTCTATCTTTATGTATACTATGATTTTTACCTCAATTACATAATAATTAAAGTAGACATTACAGAAGTGGTTTTCTTTTTAGCTTTTATTTTCTTAAGCTTAAATCTTAAAAATGATCATTTGTAGATTTTCTGCAAATTTGAAATGATCTAAAATGTATGTCAGATTTATATCAGCGGAGATGCTATGTCTTGTTCATTTGTGAATCCATGTTTTTCTTTCAAAGCCATACCTGTATCATAGGCATATGGATCATTTTTTTAAATCAGGCTTTTGGAGTCACAAGACCTTAGTTCAAGTTCCATCCCTTCCGTAGAACAATTGTAGTGTTGGGAAGTTATCTACTATAATCACAGTAAGCCTTTTTCTCAATGATAAAATGGAGATTTTAAAAATAAATCCTTCACGTGGATTTTGAGAAGATCAAATAATGTAATTTTGGTGAGGACTTAAACTCTTAAGTACTATTGTTTATGCATATATCAGTATTATGTGTATATAACAATATCTTGCATATCTATACAAAAATCATCTTATTTTGAAAGACAAACATGGAAGCACACAAATGTATATATATATATATGTGTATGTATGCATATAAATGTATATGCATTGGCTATAAGTAAGTTAATTATATTTGCCAAATAACCTAGTCTCAAGAAATATACAAGTCTCAGTCCTTAACCTGGATAGGGTTTCAAAGGATTCAAGCAGATTCCCCCACCTCAGTCTTTTTTCTTTCCGAGGTTTAAAGTTATCACAAGTGAACTAGACAGCATATATTTTTTCCTGTCAACTCTATGAAAATATAGTGACAGCTCTGTTCTAATTCTTGGAGCACACTTACCTAAAGTAGAAGTACTAATATTAGTTAACTTTTTAGAAAGAGTTAAAAACAACAACAAAACAATCATAGTCTCACATATCCATGTCAGAAACAAAGCCCTTCTTGTTTTGGGGGGCTGGAAGGCAGACTTCATTCATGCAGCTCTCTGTGGGAACACTGGTATTAACACTAAACCATTGTTCCCTGGATGTGGTCATCATTTAAGTAGCGAGTCAATATTATATTAATAATTCACAGCAGTAGTCAATTGATTCTTTCTCAATTGTCAAGATATACTTAAAATAATAGTTTGGTAAAAGAATAGATGCCTCTATCATAGAGAATAATTGTTCTCTTTCACTTTTATGTAAAAAATAAGTTTAATCAGTAGTTCTGTAGATAATTTTGTAAACTTTTTGGAAGACAGCTCTTAATTTAGATGTCATCTTTGAAGCAGATTTTCTTTTCTTCTGGAAGACTCAAGAGGAAATGATTAAGGTTTTGAGAACCCTTATGGCATCAATGATACATTTAGCGTGCCATCTCCCCTTCCTCTGTTCCTTTATTTGATTAGCAATAACAAACTTAAAAAAAAAGAAACAAAACCCCTAAAAATTAAGAAAATATATAGTTCATTATTTCCTCTATGTCCCATCAAATTGGGGTAGCTATTTCAAATGCAATTCAGCAAGTAGGTAATTTCAACAGGAAAGGTATCTTAGCTAATTTAGCAGTTTTCTGTGGAATTAGGATGTCTTTTTATTCCAGAATGTATTGAGTCTTAGAAAACATTAAATATGCCTTGCAAAGTGCACAGTAATATCTTTCCTTCATTTTCATAGTATGCTCCTGCCTCGGTGAGATCTAACAAAAGCTCCCCTCTATGTGCTATTTTGTGTTACATTTAGGGACTTATATAGTTAGCACACACTGTATTTTTAAACAAAGAATACAGTATTGACTCATTTTTTGAAATGAATACAGGGATGGAAGTGACTCCTTTTCCTGTATTCTGTTATGGCATCCCTTTTTAATTTTTTCCTTTGGCAAAGTTAAGGAAGTTTGGGAGCAGAGTTGTCTAAAAATAACAGGGTCATTTACTCACTTAAAATTGTCTATTCCATCCTCTTCCACATTGAACTGCATGGCTGGGAGAGAGTAGGGAAATACTAAAATCTGGGTCATTTCTCCAAATGAAATGGAAACTAGCAACATTCTGATAGAGATTTATTGTCATTTCCAATAAGAATATTTGAAAGTCTCTTCTGGAATGCTTAGTTATCACCAGGCTTAGTTGTTTTCTGTTTTATAAGACTCTCTCAATCCCTATTTTCTCCCCATAGTAGTTTCAAATTGGTTTTGTAAGTAGAATTTAACATTTAATGGCTGTGGTTTTTGTTACTGGCAAATATCAAAGTACTATACTAACTCCCTAATCATAATCAAGCTCTTCTTTCAGATTTATTTCACATAATTTTATTTTAGTCTTTTACGTTTTTGACTGAATACCCAGAATCCTTCATGTATACATGGACCATTCCAATAAATGCCTGTCCCCTATTTTCAGTTAAGTTGAAAAAGTAGTCTTCTCCATTTTAAAATACATTAAACTTGGGCCCTGTCTTTCCTGCATAGTGAGTTCATACTCTCATTAAGTTAACCTGCATTTCTATTTTTCACATCCCTCCACTTCCACTCAGACCAGCCACAGTCAAGGAGGGCAAGGGAAATGGGTTCTGGAGTCTCAAGGTCATGTAGACTCCAAAGTGATGGAAACACTGTGAAACAAAGGAACAAGAAACCCAAACATCCAGTGGAGAAGTTGGAAGAACTCGAAGATCATTGTTCATCAGGGAAATGTCTGTCAACCTATAGCTTGGGCAAAGTGAGGGCCGGTTCCCAAATTGACACTGAGCAGCGTGAAAGGAAACGGTCTGATCATGAGAGACTTCGGAGACCTCCACTTCCCAAGATCAGTGGTGAGGTGTTTCTGAGTACTGGATTTGATGATGGGGAGGCTAACAGTATCCATCGAACTTGGAATTGGGAGAAGCAGTCCAGACACCAAGACCAACTTTCACCCAAGTCTTCACAGAAAGCAGGGCTTCATTACAAGGAAGCTGTATATGGGAGGGACCATGGGAAAGGTGAGCACAGACAAAGGAAACACAGGCCCAGGACTCCTCCCTTCTCAGAGAGTGAGGAACAGCTCCAGCTCCGTGACACAGGTAATAAAGGACAGTCACCTTGAAAGTCCTGGTATCATGTATATGTATACAAGCGAATGTATTTAATAAGCATCTTAAGCAGCCTATTCTTTCTCTTTAGTTTATACTCATGGCTTTAAAATAAATCCTGGAGCCAAATATTATAAAAGGTATCTACTTAAAATCAAGTTTATAGTAAGAGGAAAAATATTCGTACCTTTCTCCTACTGCTATCTAAGAAAATACACCAGTTTCTTACAAAGGTCTTTTAGCCCCAGATTGCAGTGGAGGTGCCCGTCCCGGATACAGTTCTTCATTTGCCAAGACCGTATACTAGAGATCAGATACCAGATCAAAGCTCCTGAATTTCTGTTTGTAGGTAAGAGGTATTGACACTGTCTTCATAGTATTTGCCGAACTAGAAAACCAGTGAGGCTGGAAGTACCAGCTTCTCTTGGTCTCATCTTTCCCATTTGTAAAGTGAGAGATTGAATAGGCAGTCTGTTATAACAACATATTTCTAATTGTGGGCCTTGGGCTATTTTTGTCAGAATCAGCTGGACTGTTTCCTAAAGAGGCAGCTTTCTGGATCTCATATGATCATTTCTGTAGTTTCTCCTGGTGATGTGGATTTGTTTTTGACCTGTACTTAAAGTTCGAAGACCATTGCCTTAAGTTTCTTTCTAAGCTGTAACCATCTTCGACTCTAAGGCTGCAGTTGGTGTTCTGAAATGTCAGTATCGGGTATGTTCTATTCTTGGGGCTTGTTTGAAAATAGGTGAATGTTAGACTTGAGCCCCAAATTTTCTGGCATCTTTGAGGCTCTGACATCCTTTATTGACACAGTAATGGTTTTCTCTGTTCTTGTCTGGAAACTGCTGTGGTGATGTTTTCCTTGTGGCTGTACCACTACCAGTCATAATTAGGCCATACTCATCTCCCTCATTCCATTTTACTCTTCCTGAAGTTTTACAGAGACACGAGGGTTACTGGGGAGTTCCATGGAGGCATCTGTTCTTATTTTCTTCCTTCTCACTGCCCAGCCAACTACTTTTTCTGGGTCTGGAACTGGTTTCTAGGTTGCAGATTCAGGTTGACTTGGTAGGTTTCTTCTATCATGTTGTCTCTTCCTATGATGTTAGTCATTTAAGCTATTAAAAGACTTGGTCATAAAGAAAATGAAACTTCAGTTCAGCAACCACATTGAGTATCTGCTGAAAATATTCTGCCTTAGGCTTTATGTTTTGGGATATATGTTTGGATCTGAGCCCCAGAGGTATATAAGTCAAGCTAGAAAGTAGAATAAATGTAAACAATTACAAATTAGATATACTTTGAACAAAGAGCTATGTGGGAGTAGAGGGGGCAGTGATATGATCTCTCTATAATAAGTTACACTATCTATATCCAAATGTGGAAAGGTATGTTGGAGTCATAACATGGTGAAGGATTGCTCCTATCTCTACATTTCTGATTCTGTGATTCTGCTTCTTAAGTATGCTTTGAGAGCCAGTTAATCTTTATGGCTTTTCGTTATACTTGAGGCTTTCTTAAACAGGCTTAAGAAAGGTAAAACTAATATGAAATGAAACACTGATTCACAACCCTCCTACTGGAATTGTGGGTAAACTCCCTCTTCCCTGCTACCACACCCCCTTCACCCCTCAGTGGTTTAAAAAACAATGTGGCTAGGCAGGTACTAAAATGGCTACAGTGTAGCTGCTGATCTGTCATTCTATACTCAACTTTACAAATTTTACCTTCCTAGAGACTTGAGGTGTTTGATTTTGTGACCCCCTAGAATAGAAGATTACATTAAAATGCAATTATTAAATAATGGTGTCTATTCTTGTTTTTTAAAAGCACAGTTCTTAAAGTTATTAGCATAGGCCAAAGTTTTATTTAAGTTAGTAATGAAGAAACTACCAGGATGACAAAGAGTTAGTTCTAACAGAATTTGCATAGTCAGTTGAAAAAGGAATGCAAAATACAATTGCTAAATTAAATATAAGATTAGTTAACTTTCTAAAGGACTTTAAAACCCTATCTCCTTTGAGGGTAAGTTCTCTAATGAGCTTTTAAGTTATAACAGCTTATTACTTCCTGCTGGTTAACTTCCAGCCTCTCAGGACCATAAGACATTTATATCTTTCTGCTCTGACATTCCCTAAGCTTCAGACTGGCTTATTAAAAAATATTCTTGCATGATATTCAAGAATCTATCAGTCCGCATCTTACCTTATCCCAAATTTGGGATAAGTGTGTCTTCAGTATTAGTACTTCTAATAATTTTAGCTTATTGTGTGAGAATTTGAAGGTAAGCTTTATTTGTGTTTGTTCAGGGAGTTTCTTGTGTCCTAAACTGGAGAATGATGAACAAAAGACAAGCAAGAATTAGATTAAGAATTGAACGTGCAGGGGCACTTGGGTGGCTCAGTCAGTTAAGTGTCCAACTCTTGATTTTGACTGCGGTCATGATCTTAGGATCATGAGATTGAGTCTCCTTTCGGGCTCTGCACTGAGTATGGAGCCTGCTCAGAATTCTCTCTACCCTCCTCCCTCTCTCTCTCTCTGTCAAAGAAAAAATAAAAGAATGTGCCGCCATTAAGTATGGCTCACCTGATCTTTTTTTTTTTTTTTTAAGGAGTTTATTTATTTATTTATTTGAGAGTAAAAGAGAGCAGGGTGGGGGGACAGAGGGAGAAGCCAACTCTCCACTGAGCAAGGAGCTCAACTCGGGGCTTGATCCCAGGACCCTGGGATCATGACCTGAGCCTGAAGGCAGCTACTTAACTGACTGAGTCACCCAGGCAGCCCTCACCTGATCTTTTGGAAGCTAGTTTTTGGATTGTTAAGGCTACTGAGATAAGAGTAGCCATTCTGTTAATTTCCTTCAATTAACTGTGCTTTTAACATTTTTAAAACATCTCCGTTTTCTATAATGAAATTTATAGACTTCCAATGTAGTATCTGAAGTTCGTCTTAAATACTTAAAAAAGCTCTTTTTACTTCTGATACCAAGCATACTGCATGTAGTCACCAGTCCTGCCAGAAATCTAATATTGAGATTTTTTGCTTATGAGACATGTAAATTCCAATGACATATCAATAGTTCAAATAAACTGTTTCTCCACTAGATATTTGAGACTTAGAGAGATATTACCTCAAATGCTTATTAACTATTCTGTTCATTCATTCATGCATTCATTTATATTGAGGTATAATTAACAACTATATTAGTTTCAGGTGTACAGTGAAATGATTTGATATTTGTGTATATTGTAAAATGTGGATAAATTTGGTTAATATTCATCACCATATAGCGGCACAAATTTTTTTCTTGTGATGAGAACTTTTAAGATGTACTCTCTAAAAAAAAAAACACAGGTATTCTCTAACACCTTTCAAATATGCAGTACAGTATTATTAACAATAGTTAAACCGTAGTTACTTATTTTATAACTGGAAGTTTGTACCTTTTGACCCCCTTCAGCCATTTTGCCCATTCCTTACCCTCTGCCTCTGGCAACTCCCAGTCTGTTCTATGTATCTATGAGTGCTTTTCTTTTTTTATTTTATTTTTTTTTATGATTCTCTATAAAGTGAGGTCATAAAGTATTTGTTTCTTTCTGGCTGACTTAGTTCACTTAGCATAATGCTGTCAGGGTCCTTCCATGTTGTTGCAAATGGCTAGATGTTCTTTCTTATAACTGAATAATATTCCATTGTATATATACCATGTTTTCTTTATCTGTTCATATGTTGATGGACCCTTAGGTTGTTCCCATTCTTAGCTCTTGTAAATAATGCTATAGTGAACATGGGGGTACATATATCTTTTTGAGTTAGTGTTTTTGTTTCTTTCAGAAAAATATCCCAAAATGGAATTTACTGGATCACATGGTAGTCCTATTTTTAATATTTTGAGGAAGCTCCATACTGTTTTCCATAGTGGCTGTTCCAGTTTACATTCTCACCAACAGTGCACAAAGTGTTCCCTTTTCTCCACATCCTCACCAACACTCATTATTTCTTGTCTTTTTGATTAACAGCCATTCTAACAGGTGCGAAGTGAAATTTCATTGTGGTTTTGATTTGCATTTCCCTAATGATTAATGATGTGGAGCACCTTTTCATGTACCTGTTGGCCATCTATATGTCTTTGGAAAAATATTTATTCAGAATGTCTGCCCATTTTTAAGGCAGATTGTTTTTTTGCTATTGAGTTGGTTGAGTTCTTCATAGATTTTGGATAGTAATTTCTTACCAAATTTGTAAATATTTTCTCCCGTTCCATAGGTTATCTTTTCATTTTGTTAATGGTTTCCTTTGCTGTGTAGAAGCATTTCAGTTTGATGTAGTACCAGTTGTTTAGTTTTGGTCTTGTTGCTTTTACTTTTGGTGTCAAAAAAAAAAAAAAAATCATTTCTAAGAGCTTATGTTTTCTTTTTAGAGTTTTGTGGTTTCAGGTCTTATGTTCAGGTCTGTAATCCACTTGAGTTATTTATTTTTTTTAAGATTTTATTTATTTATTTGGCAGAGAGAGATCACAAGTAGGTAGAGAGGCAGGCAGAGAGAGAGAGAGGAAGCAGTCTCCCGGCTGAGCAGAGAGCCTGGTGTGGGGCTCGATCCTAAGACCCTGGGATCATGACCCAAGCCAAAGGCAGAGGCTTTAACCCATTGAGCCACCCAGCTACCCCCACTTGAGTTATTTTTTTATAGTATAAGTCCAGTTTCATTCTTTTGCATGTAGCTGTCCAGTTTTACCTACACCACTTACTGAAGAGACTGTATCTTCCCCATTGTATATTCTTGGCGTCCTTGTCATAGATTAATCGAACATATATGCATGGATTTATTTCTGGGCTCTCTATTCTGTTCCATTGACCTGTGTATCATTTTCTTTTAAACTGCCTGGAAGTGACAGTCTTACTACCCTGTCAAACCGATTAAGTTTGTTCATTTGACTATTTCACTTGAATGTCTTCTAAGTATCTTTGAAAGATATTAAGACAAAATGTTTTCTTAGTGAATTCTGTGGTGTAGAGTAAGAGTGGAGAGGGTTTAGTGTGTTAAAATCTGAACACATCCCACTCCGTTGTTTCTTTCACTGGTGGCAAAATGGAAGGAACAAGGCCTAACTGTAATCTTTGCTGTGAGACTCAGCTGCTTAGAGAAGTATCAGTTTCCTATAGATAGGAGAATAGTATCACAACCTCTTTTCCACTAACTTTGTCCAATTCCAGCTCCCTATCTAATTTCATTTATTTTCCCTGAAATACTGTTTTCCAGTTATGACCAAACTAATGATAACTCAGGGAGGTTTATATTTCATTTAAATATGGTTCACTCTTGGGAATATCTCTGTTTCCTGACTGTCCCAAACCACTCAGAAATCTGGTTTAAAGGCAGCCCAGCCCAGCCTAGCCCAGCAATATAAGATTCAGTAGCTCTAGAGATGATGAGAAGTTGAAGTGAATTCTGTATTCTGAATGAACAGGTGCTAATAGGCCTGAAGTTAAGAAATCCAGGTTTAATAGTCTGTATTTGTGGACAAGACAGATGAATACATGGCTTGTGGATTTACCACAAAGCTAGGTGTAAAGCTCTACAAAGAGAGACTTCTCCAGATAATTTAAATTTCTTCATGTGCCCAGAATTTAATTGTATTTTTTTCCATTACTTTTTGTCAAGTGCAGTGAGGCATTTTGATAAAATTTATTTTAATGTATGGTATAGTATACATACATATATATATATATATATATATATATATAGTATACTATATATTTATACTATATATATAGTATACTATATATATAGTATAAATATATAGTATACTATATATATATATATATATATATATATAGTATAATATACTAAACTAATAGTTTCAATGTCATTTTCAAGCAAGCATCAACTATTAGGATTAAAACAACCAAACTGCCGATGGCCAGATCTCATCCAAGCTACTTAAGTTAGAATCCTTGAATAATTGTAATTAATACAAGATACAAAGAGGGAAATATCTGCAATTTTGAAATAAACATTAGCAGTTACCACTTGATTAAAAGTTATAAAAGGATTATATGTTGTTTATAACATTTCAAAGTAAAATGCCAAAATTCCCCATCAGTCCCCCATGTTCCTTTTCCCTCAGAGGAATAGAAATCGAAGTCATTCATTATGTTCTCTGGTATTTCCCTTATGTTATATCTTCCCTAAAATTTAGCAACAACATTGAACTAATCAAAGCTACAGGAAGGATCTAAAGCAAGTGGCTTTGTTGACCATCAGAGCGGAAACTATGGTAGAGCCACTTGTGGGCTCACAGGTACTGTCACATAGCTCCCTGGTGAAACTGTTTCTGTTCCCCCTGAAGTAAAGTATGCAAGGCTGAGTTAAATAGAAGGAAGACCCTCATTTCCTCCAGTCTTGACTCCTCAGCCTCTTTAAAACTCCCGACTCTCTAACTCTCCTTACTCTATTTTTTTTTTAATTTCAGTGACTTCACCTTTTTTTCACTTGCTATTTTTGCAAAAGCCTCACTTACAGTTCATTGTGCGATTTTCTGCTGTTGAAGAAACTATGTGAAAGGGAGTTTTGCCTGGTGGTTTTGCGTGGGTAACTTTGTTTCAATGTGTGGATAATCTGCATTGCCACTTCTGTGCCTAGGGGAAAAAAATTATTTCACCTGCACCCTACACAGAATTCTGAAGTGGTGGCAGTGTTGTCAGTGTTAGATATTAAAGAACTTTAACTTTTGCATCTTTTCAGAAAACAAATGCAGTTTCCTTATTACACGGAGTTTTTTCTAGGAATGAAGCCAAGAGGGATGAAAGAAGCTGTCTCTACTCCCTCACGAGTGGCCCACAGAGATCAGGAATGGTATGATGCTGAAATTGCCAGAAAACTGCAAGAAGAAGAAATTTTGGTGAGTGAATTTTCACATAGAACTTTAGGTGATAATCACTAGGTTTTCTTGAATTGAAGCTTTCTTGAGATTATGTAATAGGCATAATGAACCTCTATGAGTTGAGAAGCTCGTACCTTTTTTATGGGTGGAAAAATCAAGACAATGGGAATAGATTGTTCAGTTTTACTTACTGAGTAAACATTAGCAACAGAATTCCATATCCCTATCTCTCTTTCATTGAGTCCTGATAATCCTTTAGTAATCTGGTGTGGAATTTGATAAAAATAGCCCCTGCTCTGGCTGGTGAAAGTATACTAACTAAACTTCAGGGATGTTGATTACAGCTGGTTTGAAATACCAGTTTATTTTTATGGAAGATTTTTAAAAATGGACAACACAGATTCTAATTAAATGAATCAATTTTGTGTATTTCTATACCATAGGCTACCCAGGTGGACATGAGAGCAGCTCAAGTAGCCCAGGATGAGGTGAGTTCATATTCATTTGGCCAGTACTCTTTAGAAATATCCCAGTAGTTTTTGCCCACAACTCTGCAGTCAATGAATGGTATTGACTGGATTTTGTTTAGGAAATCGCTAGACTTCTCATGGCTGAAGAAAAGAAAGCTTACAAGAAGGCCAAGGAGCGGGAGAAATCATCTTTGGACAAAAGGAAGCATGACCCTGATTGGAAGGTAAGTTCTGTTTATTGTTTCTCTGATTTTTGTAACGGAGACTCTACTTTTAGGGTAAGTTCTGCAACTGTATTTAGGGTTTACAAATTATTTGTATCGCATATATGGATCTAATTTGTAAAAGTGACTTCATTACAAAGAAACTTAATTCTTCAAAGTAACTGTGAAAAGATTACTGCTAAATTGAAAACTCATTCCACTGATTTTTAAGATCAGTTGAGGTGCAGGTGCCTCTGGTCATAAGCAACCTTAGTTTCACTAATATTTACCTTACAGGGGAAGGTAGTATTTTCTCATGCTTTCCTATTTCCCCAGTGGCCTTTTCTTTTTCTCTCTCTGCTTTCTCTGTGTGCTTATATTGTCCATCCGTGATCATGTACCCGTAATTTTTCTTTCCTCTGACATAACTTGATCCATGGCAAACCGACAGATACCACCAGCAACCATGGCTTAGGTCAGAATGTAGGAACCGTCTAGCATGAGCTTGGACTATTGTCTTTCCCTCATCAGTCAGAAACACTAGACAGAGTAGTGACTGCCGTTTCTTCGGCTGTAAAGTAATGTCATTGTTGTTCGTGGTGGTTGCAGGTCCAGGTTCACAGACATTACTCAGTAGTTACTGTGTGCAATGCACTGCTCTGCACTTAACAGGGAAGGGCAAACATACAGTTTCCTCATAATACTGTATAATGTAGGAGGGCAAACAGGACAATGTGGACCGCTAACAGATACAAGGTCAAGCTGGCTGAAGGAAGCAGAGTAGAAGAACAGCAGAGTTGCAGGGAGGAAGAATTCCCAAGGTAAAGGTTTTTCAGAGAGGGAGTTTGTGCTAGGCCTGAGAGGATTCAGCTCGGGTGTGTATCCATGCCATAGTGATGGTTAGCACTGTCCTCTCTCTCTCGAACAAATTCCTCCCTGGGTCTCTGGTTTCAGCACCGATTAGGAGGAAAAAGAAGACATAGAAACCATGATAACAGCATTGCTCTCCTGTTTTCTGTTGCTCAGTTATTCAGTTGTCAGTCTGAAAACAAATGAAAGCATTATTAATTATGTATAGGTCTCTCTTTCTTTTACCCTTTTAGTAATACAGGATTTTCCTAACAAATGTATTTCATTTTAGTAGAAGGGCTCCCAAATGCTTCTGCTATATAAGTTAAGCTACAAATAATTGCCCAGGAGTTACTTGGATTCTTTGTTAGCTCAACTGTGAAGAAGTAAGTATTTTTAAAAATCACAAATCAGGCAATAAAAGGGGAAGGCCACACTTCTAGCAAGTATCAAGACTTCTTTAGTTCCTAGATTCTGTAATTGGTGCTGGCATAGTTCTTCTGATAGAAAGGTTGAATTGAATGTTCCTTAGTTTTCTGGCTTGAAAATCACCATCCTCAAGTCA
Organism: Martes martes; assembly: GCF_963455335.1. Classification (NCBI taxonomy): domain Eukaryota; kingdom Metazoa; phylum Chordata; class Mammalia; order Carnivora; family Mustelidae; genus Martes; species Martes martes. Next base: position 111,578,340 of record NC_137888.1, read on the forward strand.
CATGTTCAGAAATAAGTTTAAGAGCACAGACCTACATTCCACAGACTCGGGAAGTTCTTGTCAGCTGTTGTGCAGCTTTATGTTAATAATGGGTGACCAGGCACACTGCTGTCAGGGAGCATGTTGATGTGTAGTTAGCCCACTCATCTGGCTGCACTGACCACTTCCAGCATAGGTTTGTGACTATAGTTTTTTTTTTATCTGAGTCACAATATGTAAAAATATATTACTGTTGTTCATGTGAACGTAAGTAAGTTGAAATTGCTACAGTTTGATATGATTTAGATATTTTCTAAACCTAACAATCTTACCACTTGCTGTTTTCTATATGTATGTTTTTTCTTTTTCTTTTCTTTTCCTTTCTTTTTCTTTTCTCTTTTTTTTTTTTCTTTTTTCCTATCCTTAGCCAAAAACAACTAAATCGGCACACTCAAAGTCGAAAGAGAGTGATGACCCTCACCGTTCTAAGAATGACAGGCCAGCACGGTAAGATGCCACCTGAAAAGGAAAGTGAGGAACTTGACCTTGGGGTGAGTAAGGAGATGTGGATAGTCTGAGAAGAGTGTTCCTTGGAGAGGCGATCCAGAAATTGGCAGTTGTGAGGTGGTATCAAGTCTTGCAGGATTATTCTCAAACTTTGTTTCTTAAACAAACTTTCTTCCGATCAAGTCAAATCAGGAAGATCATAATTTTACAGAAACTAGGGTGTGTAAAGAATGATGTGTTTTTTGTTAGGACGAGTTCTTGTCTTTGGATTCACAGCCCTCAGCTAAGAAGGGATGAACTTAAACAATTTCCCAGTAAAATCTCAGCTTTTGAAGTTTTACTGAGTTTCATGGTCATACTGGTGTGTGCTTGATATTTGCACATGCTTAAGTTCATTTCTGCATGAGTCTCAAAGTCTTGGCACTTACTTGAGACATGGCAGACTATTCTAAATCCAACTAGATCAAATAGCTGTGGCTATAGTAGATGTACTTTTGGACTTCTCTCAAACAGCCTTGGGTCATAGTTCAAGGAGTAGTTGCTATCTTTCTGCCTCCTACCTCAAGTTAGCAATATTTAAGTCTCTGAGGAAGCACCCTTTTTTTGTTCTTTTTGTCCTTTATTGCTTCCTGTGGCTTTTCAAAAAAAACCTGATTGGAATAGAAAGAATATTATATACAGAAAGACAGAATTAACACTAAATTTCACATTTTGAAAATTCTTTTAAAACTTTGAATATTGGTCCTAATTATTAATATATGTATTGGCTTTTATCACATTGAAAAATATACACTGTTATTGCTACTCATTGCCCACACTTAAGCTGCTAGACTTTTTGACTTAAAGTGAATATGTTTAGTGTCCTTAAAAGGTCAAATTATTTTGGGATGTCTGGGTCTCTCAGTGAGTTAAACATCTGACTGTTGATCTCAGCTCAGGTCTTCATCTCAGGGTCATGAGTTAAGCCCCATGTTGGCTCTACACCCACCTACTTAAAAAAAAAAAAAAAAAAAGCTGTATTCTATTTTTAAAACCCATGGACTTTTAGAAGATAATATCCTTCAGAAAACTGCATCAGGTTTGTAAGGCTCTTAGGGCAACAGTAGTATATTCTATCAATTGTTTAAAGTTAGTTCTTCTTGTATCTTTTAAGTAAGCACATGCCAAAGTTGTTTTTTTTTAAATTTTTTTATTAACATATAATGTATTATTTGCCCCAGGGGTACAGGTCTGTGAATCGTCAGGCTTACACACTTCACAGCACTCACCATTGCACATACTCTTCCCAATGTCCATTACCCAACCACCCTCTCCATACTCCCCTCTCCCCGACAGCCAAAGGTTTTTTTAAGGCAGACTTCATTTTCATCGCTGCAATAGCCAAATAAAATAAGAAGTAATTAATGTCTTCTCAATAGGTAAATAAGTGTAGTTTATTATGTTTTCTTTAGTCAACTGAATTAAAACATCTTATGGGTTTTTCTGTAGTCTCCTAAATTTTGGGCCACTTTAAACACTAATAATTTTGACATCAGATATGATAGACCAGTCTGGAATGTCTATTTAAAAAGATGTATTAAAGTTGAAAACAAGTTTCTGAAATGTAAGTTACTTTAAAAATATTTGGTATATTGAAGATGAATAAACAAATGATCCAGTATTAAAAATGGCTATTTTAAATGAGTGAAAGTGACCTATGACTGGTAGAACTGAAGTCTTTTATTGACTTGAAGGGAACATTTGTCTTTAAGTGTCAGTTATAGAAAGATCATATGTATAGATATAGATCTAAATATAGGTGACAAAATAAAAATGAGAATTTTATGAAATTTGTATTTCATAGTTAAAAAGTAAGCCTCTTACCACAGATCTTGTACAACTACTATTAGAATATATGCTTTCTGGTTAGTCTTTGGTTTCCTCTTTCACGTTTTCTGTTTCCTCCTTCACGTTTAAGAATGGTGGATTTACTTCTCTGTACAGAAAGAGCTGGATTTAAGGATCATGGAGCATCCTAGGTCTAGAAGTTTACTTCAGTGTAGTGATAATAGTAGTAGAGGGAAAACAAATTATCATGAGAGCTTGTAACATTCATGGTCCAAAATCAGTTTCTTTGTCCATTACAAGATTTTCTACCCTCTCTAAGGAAATACAAAGTTGGCGATCTGACTTAATTTAGACACTTTATAACTGAGAAAAGTTTCAGCCAAGTTACAAAATCTTTTAAAGTGTAGTATTTTATACTCATCTTACTCCTGGTATTTTATTTGCATTCTTCCCTTAGAAAAACATAAGCATTTTAAAAATCTCATTTAGTTCCTAGAGCATTCTTATGAGTATGAAATATATTTATCTCTACTTAGTCATTCATCAGATATTTGTTGAGTGTCCTAATAATTGCCCATAGTTAGAGTAAGCAGCATTTAACAAGAAAGAACTGTTTTTTGTTCTGATGAAATGTATCATCTAAACAATAGTATAAATATTACCATGTTAAATGCTTTGGATGAAAAGTGCATGGTATTATAAGAGAATAAGGAGTCTGGGTATCTTGGAGGGCCTCTTAAAGAAATGACTTATTTAATTTAATTTTATTTATTTGAAAGAGAGAGCATGAGTGGGGGTATGGGTGGGGAGAGAGAGAGAGAGAGGGAGAAGCAGACTCCACTGAGCAGGGAGCCTTACTTGGGACTTGATCCCAGGACTCTGTCATCATAACCTGAGCCAAAACCAAGAGTTGGATGCGTAACAGGCTGAGCCACCCAGGCGCCTGAAGAAATGATTTTTGAGTGAATTCTGAAAGGTATTTGACTGTCTTTCTGACTTAAACATTTAAATTATTTTGTGAGAACAGTAGGAAACAGTTTTCCTAATACTTCTAAAATTATGAAACAGACTGTTGGTTAGCAAGCTTTTCCTGATTTTGAATATGAATATCCTTAGCTTTAAAACAGCTGTCTCCAGTGCAGCAAATAGCTTGATAGGACTACTGGAAGCCATAAGCCAAGATTTGTTTGGTGTGTGATAAAAAACTGGGCAGACATAGGGTACCTGGGCCGCTTAGTCAGTTAAGCCGTGGACTCTTGGTTCTGCATTGAGTGGGGAGTCTGTTTGAGACTCTGTCTCTCCCTCTCCTGCCCTTCCCCTGCTTGTGTGCATGTGTTCTGTTCCTCTCTAAAATCTTAAACAACAACAACAGCAACAACAACAACAACAAAAACCAGAAAACAAACTAAGCAGACAGGATACGAAGAAAACTGAGAGCATTCTAGGTTGATTTGTTTAGCCCGTGGAGACCCTAGGGGATTTGTGGAATTTCTGTGAGTTGTTTCACACGTTAGCATCCTTTTCCTTGATAGGTTGATGGTGAGGCAGTAATCATGGGTTTTTGTTTGTTGTGTTTTTTGTTTTGTTTTGTTTTGAGAGTTCCACTTGGCTTTTTTTTTCTGGGTTTTGATCACCTAATATGAGAGTTTAATGGAGGAGTGAAGATGAGGCCCTGCCATCCTGATTACCGGTACCGTTTCCTTGGGCCTAAGCTACTTCTTGAACCACTTTTCTTTTTGAAGTTGAGTTTCTTAATTCTAGAGTCTGATCGTTTGTCCCAACTCTTCCTGCTAACTCCTAACACTACTTTTTAAGGTATATGTTATAAATGTTAGTCAATAATGAAAGAAAAACACTGTGTTTAATTTCTAGTATTTGAAAACAAGTAGTTCAAAGTGAAAAATAAGAAAAAAAAATACCGTATCATTTTATGCTCACATTGTATTATATATTAGTTATATATGTAGAACAAAAGCATGAAAATATAAAAATATAAGCCAAATACCATTTGAAAGTATAAGATACATATGTGTGTGTGTGTGTATAGTCTTGAATGCAGATACTACTGCTGATAAAAATACACACGTGTGTAGCACAGCGGAGTGTAGTGAAGAGCACACTGATTTTGAAGAGGAGTTGAGTTTGAGCCCCACCCCTGCCATTTAACAACAGCTTGGACAGATCACTTGCCTCATCTAACCCAATGTAACTCTGAAGTATGTGTGTGTTAGCTGCCCTGCAGACTGGTCCTGAAAGTTCATTGAGATCATCTGAGGAGAGCCCATAGCACGGTCCTCAAGCTTACATCCTGTGCTGACCTGTGGCAGACTCCAAATACCCAGAGATCTGCTGCTTAGAGACCAAGGGAGAAATTTAAAATCACTTGTCTTTATTCTTGCATGACAGAGCCGTTTGTATCAAATTCATCATACCTTTCTGAACTGCAGTATATTCATGCCTTCCAGATTGCATATGTGGTTACAAACAACGTCCTTCAGCGTGCTCATTTATTTGACATACTCTGTTACCTCTTCTGGTTCCATGCTCTAGTGCAGCATTTAATACACCTCTGATAAACAACCAAAAAAAGGAGAGATTTTGTTCCTCATCTTCATCAATGCCAAGTGTTTGCAAAAAAAAAAAATCTGATGATTTTAAAATAATTAGTTTTGGAGTAATAAAAATTCCCCAGTGTTTTTACATTTTGTCTCCTTTTGACATGAAAAGTTGCCAGTGTGTGACTGTCCTTTCCTTCTCTAAGCTCTGCTTTGCCACCTAGTGGACTGAGGAACTTTGCTCTAGATTTTATAAGCTGAGCCATGTCCTCGCCCTCCCCTTTCCTTTTTTCCTGTCCTCCCTCCTGACCTGCCACCCTCACCCTCTCTTTTTCTTTCTTCCTTGTTTAACTTTATTACTTCCCTTCTATCCTTTGCTTTTTTCTTCTTAAAATCTACCAAAACAAAGTCAATTTCTCAATGGCAGTGGTCATACATCTCATTAATGTTTTTTCTGTCGTCCTTAGCACAATGCCTCCTACATATTAGGTGCTCAGAAAATATTTGTTTTTATTGAATTATGTATATCAAAAGAAAGGAACAGTAAGATAAAATAATTTATTCAAGGTTATGCAACAGGCAAGGAACTAAGATGAGAATTCTACTATGTTGTGGCTTTGCATTTCTACTGAAATGTTTTTACCATGTATTCCAATGAGAGGTGGAGTTGTAGTCACCACTAATTAGAGTATCTCTTTAAATTCGGACTTCCCTTCAGGCCACCACCACCTATCATGACGGATGCTGAAGATTTGGATTACACTCATTTTACAAACCAGCATAATTCCACGCGTCATTTTTCAAAATCAGAATCCTCTCATAAAGGTAAGAAAAACATATGTGATCAAGCTTGGATTTTTTTTTTTTTTTTTTTTTTTTTTTTTTTTTTTTTTTAACAATCCTCATGGTATGGTGGAAAAATCAAATGATGTCTTATAGATTGCTAGAGTGGCAGAATAAGTTATCCTGCCTTTTGGAACATCATTATAGTATTCTTCATTTGTTAAAAAATATAGAAGATAAAACAGAAAACAAAACACCCTAACTTGAATGCCAGATTGTCTATGTATGTGCATTTTCCTGTAGGGAGAATTTGTAGCTTTTATCAGATTGTTAAAGGGTGACTGTAAACAAAACAAAGAGCAAAGGGAAAAGAAAAAAAAAAGAGAGAGAGAAACCAAGAAAAACAGACTCTTAACTGCAGAGGACAAAGTGATGGTTATCAGAAAGGAGGGGCAAAGGGAGGATGGGTGGAATAGGAGATTGGGGTTAAGGAGGCACTTGTGATGAGCACTAGGGGCTGTGTGGGAAGTGTTGAATCACTATATTGTGCACCTGAAACTAATATTACAAGGTATGTTAACTAACTGGAATTTAATAAAAAGTTAAAAAAAGGAAAGAAATTAAAATTAATAAAGTACACACATATATATACAGTTCACACAAAACTTCTGTCACACAAAAGAAAATCTGGGCAAAGGAAATGAAAGAATATGAAGTCTAAGTTGGACCAGATCTTTATTTTATTTATTTATTTATTTATTTATTTATTTATTTATGTTTGTGCCAAATCTTTAAAAAGAAAAGAATGGTTGCATGTAGCTGTTCTTCCAAGCATACACATTCACTTATGTGTACTTTTATGATACACATAAAATGAAATAATGAAAAGGTGGTAATTCTTATATTAATTTTCTCATCTAAAAATGGAAGTGATTTTAATAGTGTCAGTGTTGTCAGGATCATATAAATAAAATACATGAAAGCACATTGCAATAGTCTTTATAAATATTAGGTCCTGTAAATTGATAACCTGTTATTTGGTACAGCTTTTGAAGATTTCTTAGGTCACGTTTTTATTATCCTTTTACAAATCTAATGGTCATGCCTTCCCAAACTTCTCTAATTTTTTTTTCCCCCCTGTGGTCATCACAAAATACCAGTATACAGGTGCTGCTCCAGACTAATTAAATGAGAATTTCTGGGGCAGGAAGTTGCCAAGCATTTATATCTTTTTAGAAAGCTCTCCTTACCCCAGTCCTCTCCATTCAGACATTCATACAGTGTTGATCAGACAAAGGACATTATGTAAAAGGTAGAATTAGTTGGACATTACCAAAACAACCCCATACACTTTAATTTCCATCCGTTGGTGGACTTTCCAACATGGCTGGCTTAACTGGAAGTAGCTCATGATTTTTTTTCACCTCAAATTAATGCACTACTTTTTAGGGGAGGTCTTTCTATCTTTGACATACATTTGATACACAATACTAAAATAACACATTGACTCTGTATGTAAATATTTTACAATCAAGAACAAAGAAGACATGCATAGAAATGAAGATAAGTGATTTTGCCTGAACAGGGAGAAAGCAGAGCATTTCCGAGGTTTTTTCCTTAATGGTGTTTCTTCTTTTTTTCTCCTTTCCAAGGTTTCCATCATAAGCAGTAAAACCTTAGGAATCTGCCTTGAGAACGGACTCACTGTAGCAAACATTACTGGATGATACAGAATGCGTTCCACACTCATTTTTTTTCCTCCTGTGTTTGTATTCCTGGGATTTATCTTCAAATATTCTGACCATAAATAATTTTAATTCATTTAAAATGTTTGGTTATTCCTGATCACTTGGGCAGTACAGGAAAATCTAGCTTCTGAATATTGGCCACCTCTCTGCTACATATGCTTCCTGGGATATAATATCTAAAAGCTCTGTGAAATGTCATTTTTGTTAGGTATGGAGTACTGGTATCTAGAGACTAGGCTTTATTTAGCAGTTAGAATTTTGTGGAGATTATGATCAGAATAAAACATAATGTCTGGAAGCAATACAGAATAAAAGAATATAAGAAATAGCTTTTTTCGTGCATTAGTGTATGGTATATTAAAGAACCTTTTACTTTTTGTATTCTTCAGGAAAATTAAAAAAAAAAATCACAACCATAAAGTATTTAAAAAAAAAAAAAAGAAAGAAAACCTGGAACAGTTGGAACATGTTATGTTGACCACCAGGACTGTAGCAGTTTTGGCATATCCTTATAAGCTGTCCTGGGAGAATTGGCCCAGATGTCATTCTCTGACACTTTCCCTCTGCTTCTGCTTAATAGCAAGTCTTTATGATGAGGCCTCTGGGCATTGGGCTATTTATTAGTATTTATTGGCAAAAGTTTAATTCTATGAAATATTAACTCAGGTCTGTGCAAAGTCAGCTGAAAGTGAAAAAGTGAAAAAAGGGTTGTATCCCTTCTCTTCTTTTACATTTACATATAGAACCTAGGGAAGTAGAATTGGAAAGATTTTTTTGTAAGTGGTGATGCCGTCATTCTCTCTGGACATAGATTGATAAGTTTTCCACTTGCTTAAAAAACAATGGTATTTGTTGGCAACCACTCAGAGAGTATTTTATCTATCAGTCAGTAGTCAGATTAACTCAACGTGAAGTTGAATTGGATACAGTGATTCTTTATCCAGGTATTTAGCTCCACATATTTGGTAGTGATTCATGGCATTGGATTCCTTTGTACAGGACCTTTAAAGCCTTCTTTGAGAAACCTAGTCTTTGTTCAGCTTCTAACCTTGTGGAAATGCTTATTTCCCCGTACTAGTTAGTTAAAATAAATGGCAATCATGGTGTGTATATATATATAGATATGTACATATCTATCTATCTATATATATATATAAAATTTTCCTTCAGCTTAACTTTTCCATTATTTTTCATTATATGAATCTGACATTTTTGACATTCCACTATAGTGTTTGTTCAGGAAAGAAATATGGAGATGACTAGGGGAAAAAGTGGTTAATCCATTCTTTTCCCACTGGAAACTGCCTATTTTTTGCCTTATCTTTCCGGATAGTCTTTCAAGTCAGGCAATATTCAGGAAGCTGTTTAGAATTCTGAGTGGATTTGGGTCCTTTCATTTTGAAAAAGATCTTTAGTTCAAAAAGTTTTCGGATTGCAGAAGTTTGGGTGAAAGGTAGCTAAGAATCAAGTTTAGGGAAATGATAATCTAGAAAGAAACACTAAAGTATGAGTCATTTTCAAGAAATGGGGAAAGAGAAAAACAAATAGGACTTTGAATGACCCTGATGAAATGAACGAAGCAGTCTTCAATTCAGTAAGCAAGGGCAGATGAAATGGGGGTCCTAGCCTTAGTCAAATTCTAGAGGGTGCTTTCAGTATCCAAAACTTAGGCTTTGTTGACTTCTTTTTTTTTTTTTTTTTTTATTTATTTATTTGTTAGAGAGCGAGCGAGCGAGCACAGGCAGAGGCAGAGGGAGAAGCAAGCTCCCCGCCGAGCAAGGAGCCCGATGTGGGACTCGATCCCTGGACGCTGGGATCATGACCTGAGCCGAAGGCAGCCGCTTTACCAACTGAGCCACTCAGGCGTCCCAGGCTTTGTTGACTTCTATTAATGCTGTATTTTTCTTTGTCTGCCCTGTGATTTTGTTTCATGTTTTATAAAAAGTGTTTTTTTTTTTTTTTTTTGTGGCAACTTCTAAGAAAAGAAAACACAATGTATTTTTATTTTGATAGGCAAATGGGCAACATCATTTGCCATATTTTTATTTCATAAATGTTTATTTTTCTATCTCATACAATGATCAGATTTACTTTAGGAATTCTGCATTTGTCTTGCTTCTTATGTACTCTAGCCAATCATATTTATTACTGTAAAATGCTGTCTGGAGATATTTTCATTCAGAAAAATGTTAGGCCACTTAACACTTAACCCTTGGATGTTAGTGTTTCAGCTGTCTTAGTGCCCAGAGGTGATAATTCCCTTTGACACCTAACTCAACATCTGTATTGAAAATTTGTTAACTTTTTTTTTAGGTTTTTAAAAAATTAGAATTTTAAAATATTTTTTATTTTTTTGTAAAGCAAACACTTTTAAAGAGTATCAGAGTAATTCTTTTCTTATTAGTTAAATCCTCTTATTCTCATTCAAATATTATTATCTTTAAGATTATATATCTTTAAGATTAATTATTACCTTTGACTATAGACGTAACTAACAACTATATTAAAAGGAACTGCCAAACATTCTTCACTGTGTTCTCTGCTTTTCACTTTGTTATATTTATATAAATATGGAAACATTTTGTTCCTCTTTCTACCACTGGACCACACGCAATTTTAATTTTTAGGCCCACAGTGTATTATGCTTTAATGTGGTGATGTAAACTAATATGCTGGCCTTGGAAATCTGTTTCTGTACTTCTTTTTCCTGGAGGCCCCATTAACACTGGTATTGCTGAATGAGCACGGTATGTTATGGAGCCTTATCATAAGGCTACTGGATGTGTATACCCTCTTCCCCCAACCTAACTTTTTGTAATTCATTGCCTGGAAGCAAAGTCAGACAAGGGTCAGATTAAATGTTCTGAGTTGAAGAAATTTGTATTGTGAAACTGTTGTTAGACATAATTATTTTACAGGAGACTGGACAGTTGCTACATATGCTTCAAAAGAACATTGAGATTTTTAGAAAGTGACTTTGCATACCTTTGAATTACTTTTTCTCAAGTGACTTTACAACAACCAGCAACAGACTAATGAACTGCAAAAAAGACTTCACAGTTTTTAATCATAGAGAAACATCTAAATTAGAAAAGAAAGATATGGATAGATATTTCCCAGGAGGAAAACCTTTTCAGATTTTCAGTGGCCACTTGGATCTCAATCAACATAGTCCAAGGTGTGTGACCTTGGGCCTTGTGTTCCCCTGAACTCTAGAAAATTGTGAACTGGATCCATTTTCCCCTTTTCTTCTCTACTGTGGTCTGCAGCCAAACTGGATGGTGACTAAATTCATTGCTGACTCTGTCCACACCTTTCCATCGATGTCAGGACTTTTCAGTATAAATATAGTTAACTTTTAATGGATAATTATTTTTCCTCAATACTGTCAAATACTCTCTAATTTTTGTGTTGTGCCAAATTGTTCTTTGGAAACACCTGCTATATAATATGGTGCATTCAGTTTACCACATCTGTGGTTAACATTTTAGGGCCTTGATTTTTAATGGGTGTTGCCTTTGTATAAAAATCACTTCGGGGAATATCAGGATTATTCATTGATTCAGTGATGGTTATCTTGAAAGGTAACTGGTGACTGGATATAAGATCTTCCCTCTAAATAAAGGGAGTGAGACCCCAGTGTAATCAGCTTTCCAAGGGACTGAGAACAGAATAGAAAGAATAGAACTGGCACTGAAAGGCTTTTTTCCCTTTTGAGAAAACAGTATTTCTGTGAAAGGGAACACCATTCAGGTTGATTTCACCAGAGGTAGTGTGCCATATTCTTATAATGCTGGCTTTTTAGAAACAATCATAAAATCACCAAAACCTGTTCTTTCGGCCAAAAGGAAAAAAACAGACTTTTAAAGTACTTTGTCCCTTACTTACTGCTCATAGTTAGAGAAATGACTAGCTAAAATGGTGCCAATTTCTCCTCACATCTGGTGGTATCTGTGAGTCTTAAAGCTGAAACTGCTTAGCTTCCTGTTGATAAAATCCCGTTTTTCTCCTTTAGCTTGTAACAGGGACTGTGGTCAGGAGGAGCGAACTGGAGACTGTCCTGATAATGCTGCATGGGGCACAGTGTCATCCAGATTCCTGGTCAAAGAATCTCCTTTACCCCTGAAGATACTAAGGGTTACTAAAGGGAAAGTCAAGGCTGTTGTTGCTCCTGCCATTTAATTATTGGAAATGCTGAAATTTACTTCCAGAGAAGTAAAAAAGGAAGGGGTAAACTGGGAAATTTTTACTTCTTACAGAGTCACTTTTCTGATGAGGCTTGCCTTTTTGCCAGCAGTGTCTCAAGGAGCAGTATTGCCTTAAGTTAGTTTGATTCTGACCAAGGTCAGAGTACTGTACTTCCAATATGTGAATGACCGTCAACTCTCCTTTGAGATCTGAAATTCACAGGTGATCCGCAAACATCCTTGCCATCAGAAACTCTGGATTTCCCCCCACTGAGCTATTTGTGACCTATGTACTGATGGATACATCACTTCATTGAGTTGCCTCTCAGTCTGTGAATGAGCAGTGGCATGACCAAAACAGGCTGGTGGAAGGAGAGTGAGAGTTTCCTCATCAGATTCTCCAAGTTGTTCTGTGTAATTGAGAGTTGACTGTCTTTCTGTTATATGGTATGTAGAAGATACTTCCAAAGGTTGTATTGTGTAGCGAAGTCAATTATTACTGTTTTGTGAGGATTTCACCAACACTCTTGTGTTTTTAAATGCGTACCATTGACCAAAAGAAAAAAAAAAGAGAAAACCAAACAAAACAGAGACATTTACTTGAAATGGGAGCTCCTTTGACATGAAGAGTGTTTCTATTTTATTACTTTTAGGAGAAAACTAACCAGGAAAACTTTTGCTGGTAAGGAAGACACCAGAGTGTTTTTGTAAGGTTGTGTTTGATGCCATAAATTGACAGAATCATCTAAGTAATTGTGTTGATTTGTTGGAAATATCTAGTACTAGAAACCATCTTCTTCCCTTCTATATTTGTGAATACTGCCTAGAAACATGTTCCTAATGCATTTCATATGCTGCTGTTTATTCTCAGCGAACTAGAGGATGGTTTTCTCCTTTTGAATAACTCTTGATAGCATAGTGAACCAGCATTGTGCTGGTTTCAGCATTTCAGATGAGGACAGAATTAATTGTGCATCTTAGTTAGTGCCCCATTATTCATTGCTGAGGTTCATATATAAAGAACAGGAGACTTGAAAGACAGGGTTTTTGAGGGACATGTCCTTCACAAAAGAGCAAGGACTAAGAGCAGCTAAAGACAGCTAAGAGAATATACCATTACACATTGCATACTTAGGCTGTATTTTTGTTGCACTGAATTTCAGACCATAATTCCTGAAATAGTTTCTAGCTATTAAATTTAGTAAGAGGGTTTTTGATGTCAGAATTTTTTTATTTCTGATTGAATTAGCCCCTGAAATCACGGTAGGCTATAACTTAAGCTCTTGCTATAAGCAGAAAGCCAAATGCCCTTTTTCAGAAGTAGCTGTATTTTTCACCTGCCTCTTAAAAGCAGTCCAATATTTGTTTCATGAAGTATTATAAATAATGAGGAGATACAGGGAGAAGATAGCATATAAAAATGGTGTTCCACAATGAGAATTCTCTATAAGGGGGTTTCCTTAAAAAGAATCCATCCCAGAACAACATTATATTTTTAAAAGGTGCTGGATTATAGAGTTGCATGAGTACCTATAAATCAGGTTGCTCAGGAAATGAGAGGTGGTGCTGTCATTTGTCTTATAATTCAAAAAAGTGCTTTCCTGAGAGAGAAATTGCATAGTGCCCAGGCAGTTTTGGATTCTTTGGTAAGAAGTCCTTTGACACCTGGAATGTGGATATGTTTAAAAAATGAGTGAGCTATTAACCCAGGTGCCTATCAACTTGTCACCAAGCCCCAGAAGGAAAGGCAGCTTTGAAATAGTTACTTCATGGAACTGAACAGAACCTTAATGGAATCCAGTTGTCTGTCTGAGGACAGAAAACAAAAGAGGCCACCTCAAACCACATGCCTATTTAGAGATTAAATGAAACTGTGAGGGACACTCTGTGGATGCCTTAAAGGTGACTGGTGTTGAGTACTGGTGGGTACGTGCGCACCCATCTGGGCTAGGCTGACGGAAATCATCTATTTCCGTTCACCTTCACACAGCACAAGTCGTTCCTGTTCGTGACCTCATTGAGGAACACGAGAAACATGGTGCTGGTGACTTCGTGTGTCTTGGGAGGTTGAGGTGGTCATGTCAGTCAGCACTCTCCAGTGCTCATGCCTCCCTTAAATGCCAGTTCTACATCTACATTAATTCATCTATGCAAACTTACATTTTTATGGTTTGTTTTCTACACTTATGTCCCATTTGATTCTTTAAATATCAGGTTTAACATTAATATTATGAATAATTTTTAAACCAAAGTATGTATATGTCTGTGTGCTTGTTTTCCTGGATGGTTTGAAGCAAACACCAGTCTTGTCCTTCTCTCTTAATAAAGTCATCCATTTGTTAAGTCCATGGTCTCATGTTTTCTTTTTTGCAATCAAGGACTTGGGAAGTTCTGGGAGGAGGAGTATTTTTTCTTTTTTTAATGACGTAACCCTAATATATATTCATTTAAAAACATTAGAATTTTCTCTCATTCCAATTCCATCCACGTTCTGTAACCATGTATAGCCCTGACGATAATATCTAGTACATTGAAATTGTCAACAAATACTCCCAAATCCGATGCTGATACCTAGTACATTGAAGTCCTCAATAAACACTCCTGAATCTAAAGTTGCCTAGAGAAATGGCTTTGTTTTGTGTGTGGTGGTTGGTGACTTAGTTTGATGTATGTGGGAGAAAAGCAGTTAAGTGGATATTCACAGAATAATCCGAATGATTGAAGACTCCATGAGTGCAACAATTCAAGTCTATTGTTGGTCCTCTGTGGATTTTGAGGAAATAGAAACAACTACCACTTAACGTTTTATCTTTTTTTTTTTTTAAGATTTTATTTATTTGTCAGAGAGCAAGCACAAGCTGGGGGAGCAGTAGGCACTGGGAGAAGCAGGCTCCCTGATGAGCTGGATGGGGGCTCGATCCCAGGACCCTGGGATCATGACCTGACCTGAAGAAGTTGGTAGTTTAACCAACTAAGCCACCCTGGCATCCCTGACTTTTTATCTTTTAAGTTTGTTTCTTTTCTTTTCTTTTTTTTTTCTTTTTTGATAGACAAGCCATGATATGGAAACCGATGGCTGCAGAAATTAGGAGGTATTGGGGCGCCTGGGTGGCTCAGTGGGTTAAAGCCTCTGCCTTTGGCTCAGGTCATGATCCCAGGGTTCTGGGATCGAGCCCCGCATCGGGCTCTCTGCTCAGCAGGGAGCCTGCTTCCTCCTCTCTCTCTGCCTGCCTCTCCACCTACTTGTCTCTGCCTGTCAAATAAATAAATAAAATCTTAAAAAAAAAAAAAAGAAATTAGGAGGTATCTTGAAAATAAGATCCTATGTTTCATGACTACTAAACAATTTTTAAAGTGATAACTAGCACATTCTCTAGACCTTAGTTTCTTCTCTAGCAAATGTAACAGGAAATCTAAATGATCTCTGTAATATATCTATACTGATACCCTACCGATGTATAGGCACACCGGTGATGTGCAATGTTGAAGAAAGTCGGTATGTTGATTTCAACCTTCCTTTTCTAAAGAGTTACTGGATGAAAACTGACAGTGAAAGAAGTAGACATATCGACAGGCCAATAAAAAAAAACTGAAAATGCAATTAAGGTAGCTCCTTTACTCTGTGGGAGGAGGTACCTGGTATGATTGGGTGGATTTTGTGTAATATGGCTGAGTTGGACGTTAAACTGTGGCCTTGTACGGAGAGCTGTGGCACACTAGAAAGCCCCTTCCTAAAAGGCAGCCAGGAGAACATTCACCTCCTACACCTTGGAAATCAGGTGAAATCTTTAAGAAGTTTTGGGATTACTACAAGTCATGGGGTAAGGGTAGGGATTTGAAGATTGTTTTTTTGGTTCCCCATTATATCTGGGTTACATGTGTAAGGACATAAATGCTGTGATATGGTGTACTAAATGCATTAATAGGAATAAGGAGACCTGGGTGCTAGTCCTGGCTTTGAACTTGCTTCAGGACCTTTGGGACACCACTTAACCATTGCTAACGCAGTTCTTTTACATAGAGTAATAAGCACATTGCAGCAGAGCTGGTGATCTCTAAGTACTCCGTAAGTCCAACATTCTGGAATTCCTGCTGTCAACGGCTGCTAGGTTCCTTCAAGATGCCTCAGAAAGAGAGTACCCTCATACAGTACTGAAGGCCTGGAAAGTCACAAAGACTTAAACACTTGGCTGAAAGGCCCCATTCCTGATCATTTGTTTTTTTAATTTCTTTTTTATTTTTGACAAAACTGTATTGTGTACAATGTGATGTTCTGATATATGTATACATTGTGAAATGATGACCACCATGAAGCTAACACAGCCATCACCTCTCTCATCAGCTTCCATGGGTGTGTGTGTGTGTGTGTGTGTGTGTGTGTGTGTGTATGTGGTGAGAGTGCTTGAGATCTACTCTTAGCAGATTTGAAGTATATAGTACCTGATGACTAGCCATAGTCACCAGGTTGTATATTCGATCCCCCAAACTTAAACTGAATGTCTATACCCTTTGCTGGCCATGTGTTCTGGATTGCACTATCCTGTTGCTCCTAGTTCCACACCCAGAAGACTACCAAGAACCAATTTTGGTTTTGCTGATTCTATTGTCCTTCTGTTCTCTATTTCATTCATCTCCATTTGAATCTTTATGATTGTCTTCTTTCTAATAATCTTCAATATAGTGGTTGTTTTTCCTTTTTTCCCAGCTCCACAAGATGTAAAGTTAGGTTATTGAGTTGAGATATTTGTTTTTAATATATGCATTTACAGTTACAAATTTCCCTCTGAATATTGCCTTTGTAGCATCCATATGTTTTGATATGTTGTGGTTTTTTTTCCTGTTTTTTTTTTTCTTTTCTCTCTAAGTATACTCTAATTTCCCTTTTGATCTTTGTTTTGACCAATTGGTTGTCTAAAGATGCATGGCTTAATTTCCACATACTTGTAAATATTCTTACTTTCTTCTCCTGATTTCCGGCTTTATTACTTTGCAGTCAGAGAAAATACTTTGTATGATTTCAATCTTTTAAAATTTCTGTAGACTTTTATGGTCTAACAGTTTCTCCTGGACAGCATTCCATGTGTACTTGAGACGAATGGTAAATGGTTGTTGTTGCATTGGGTGTTCTATATATTTGTTAGGTCTAGGTGATTTACAGTGTTGTACAAGTGCACTCTTTCCTTCTTGATCTTCTGTCTAGCTATTGTATTCAGAGTGGTGTATTGAAGTCTCCAACTATATATTTCCCCTTCAATTCTGTTAATGTTTGCTGTGTTTATTTTGAGACTCTGTTTGGTGCACATGTGTTTGTTATGTTTTCTAGATGAAATTAACCCTCCTATGTAATGTCCTTCTTTGTCTTTTGTAGCAATTTTTGACTTGACAATTTTTTCTGGTATTAGTATAGCCACTCAGTTCATTTCCCCCATTTTCACTTTCAACCTATTCATGCCGTTATATTTACAGTGAGTCTCTTGTAGATAACATATAGTTTCTTGTGAGTTTGTATGTCCTGTGAAAACTGGACAGTTGAATACTATAATATGGTAACCCTGGAGGCCAGGTTCTTCCTTTTACCCAGAGTTTTTGTTTTTATTTTACATTTTGATTGCTGAAGGTTGTAGCAGTTAATTTATCTAGTGACTTTTCCAAATTGTTTTTTGGGGTTTTTTGGGTTGATGATGGTTTTTTTGTTTTGTTTTTGTTTTTGTTTTTGTGTGTGTGTATGTTTACAGAGATCGTATTCCTTTCAATTGTGGTCTCTGTAGTCTCTGTTTCTTAGCTTTTGTTCATCTTGTGTTTGATGGAGATTTTCTTGAACACTAGAGGTAAGAAAAGGAATCTCTTTTAGTTTTTGCAGATTGGCTTTGTTCTGAAGGCTTCCTTTAACACTGAACTGGATTTTCACTGAGGTCAAAGCTGAAGGTCTTCTGAAATCTTTTCTGAGTATTCATTTTGCCTTGAACTTGTGCATGGCTTTCTAAATTGCCCCACAAATATGGTGGGTTTTTTATTGTTCCTGTTTCACAAATTTTCTCCAAGTTTCCCTCCTACGACTTAAGCTG